>NC_134798.1:29690882-29693382 GCF_046742065.1 Oratosquilla oratoria
AGAATCACTCTCCGCCAAAAAAAAAAAAAAAAAAAAAAAAAAAAAAAAAAAAAAAAAAAAAAAAAAAAAAAAAAAAAAAAAAAAAAAAAAAAAAAAAAAAAAAAAAAAAAAAAAAACACCTAGTGTTGAGTATCGAATGGTAAGCAATTACACCTTTTTATATAAATAGATAGATATATAAGTAGATAAGTAGATAAGCAGATAAATACATAAATAGATAAATAGATAAACAGATGAATAAATGAATAGATGAATAGATGAATTGATGAATAGATAAATAGATAAATAGATAAATAGATAAATAGATAAATAGATAAATAGATAAATAGATAAATAGATAAATAGATAAATAGATAAATAGATAAATAGATAAATAGATAAATAGATAAATAGATGAATAGGTAAATAGATAAATAGATAAACAGATAAACAGATAAGCAGATAAATTGATAAACAGATAAATAGATGAATAAGTAAATAGATAAATAGATAATATATAAATGGATAAATAGATAGATAGATAGATAGATGATAGAAAATAAACAGTTAAATTGAAAAGTAAATAAGTAGATAAATAAGTTAATAGGTAAATTGATAACTTGGTTAATAGGTAAAAAGGTAAATAGATAAGTGAATAAATAAATAAATAAGTAAATAAATAGGGAAATAGTACAAATAGATAAATACATAAATAAACAAACAAACGAAATCATAAATAAGTAGATAAACTAATAAATATAAACGTCAACAGCTTATCTCCTCAGTAAGGTTTGTTTTAAATCAAATGAGGTCAGGTAGGCTTAGGTTAACATAAGTTAAATTAGATTATGTTAAATTAGATTGGAATAGATTCGGCTGAGTTAGGTTAAGTTGTCTTAGATTTAATTGAATTTGGTCAGGTTGGATTAGATTTGGTCAAGTTAGGACAGGTTAGGTTAGAATAGGAGAGGTTTGTTATTTTCTTTAACCCCACAAAAGACGAAAAAATAACTCATGTTTTCGGTCATGAGGTATCTGTTTAGTAAATTACATATCTAGAAGCATAATGGAGAAATAGAGAGACTGACAGCAGTCAGTCTGACACGTTTACCAAGATTAGTTGATTGGTGTATATGTAAACATAGGTGTAGCTAAACCTTTACCTGAACTAAATGGCTTCACAAATCATAAATTATATTTTGTTTTGTGCCTCTGTGGAGCTTTGGTTTTCCATTAGCTTCGTAGTACGTGGTTATCAGGAAGCCTCGTTTCACACGTATCGACATTACGACGTGCGCTGTCCACGACACGACGTCGTGTTCTCAAGTAACCATAGGTGTCTATGGACGCTTTCACACGTGGTCGTTGTCGTGACGTGTGACATGGTTATGACTGCACGAAGTCGTGTCGTGGAAGGAGCACGGCGTAATGTCGATCCGTGTGAAATGAGCTTTAATGACTCTTGCTCCGGCACTCCTGTCAAACAATACAAAGGTGATGTTTTTGGTCGCAGCTACATGTGTCCTGGAGTAGGCTCTACCATTTTTTCCCCTTGGACAACGAAGGCATATACATAAACTACTTTTACCCCGAGATGAAAAATATATTAGTTTTTATTTTTCGTAAGCCTTCTTGAGATTTATTAAGTCAGTGCAAATATTTTTGCTTTAGTTCTTTTTACTGTATTTTGAAAAAGAAATACTGGATGCGCTTCTCTCAGAAACGGACTGCATTCTTTTTTCTTATATATATACTTCTTTTTCACCTACTCTAAGAAGTTCTAATACCTTGAAACCACTTTCAT
The DNA here is from genome assembly GCF_046742065.1 of Oratosquilla oratoria. Classification (NCBI taxonomy): domain Eukaryota; kingdom Metazoa; phylum Arthropoda; class Malacostraca; order Stomatopoda; family Squillidae; genus Oratosquilla; species Oratosquilla oratoria. The sequence goes on from NC_134798.1 coordinate 29,692,666, forward strand.
TACTATGGCTTCAGTTTCAATATTTGAAATTTGGGGTCTAACAGCAGCTGTACTTTTATTTTGTTTCTTTAAGCAAGTGAGCTCCTTTGCACACAACCCAGTAGTGACTCGCTCTGTATAACGAAATCTTGGCCAAAACTGAAAAACTTCCTCCAAGTTCCTTTGGTGCCAGTTAGGATGAAATAAGTTATTTTGGTTATCGTAGTGAAAGGATTGAAACAGCTTAAATCTACTCAGTATAATGACCTTCCTTCACCTGAAAAGAATTGCCTGTCGCTAGTTAGAATGAATTATGAAGAGTGAATCATTGTAACAAAGTTGGTAATTAAGATCGCCTTGAACTAAAGCAGCAATTCCCAAACTATGGGTCGCGACCCAAATATGGGTCGCGAAGTGTTCAAGAATGGGTCGCGAGACCTTATTAGAAAAAAAGAATTTCAATCAAAAGCTTTCCTACACTTGTGTTTTCAATAAAAGAAGACTTTCGAAATTGCTTTTTGGTGCTTGGGTCGCCACATCTTCATCAGATCTGGATTTGGGTCGCGGCCAAAAAAAAGTTTGGGAACCACTGAACTAAAGGTTCTGCACTTGTTCTCTCGTGTATCTTATGTAGTCCTGTTTCAGAATCTCCTGGAGTTCACTTGAACACTAAACATCTACTAACAAATTCTAACTTCCTGAAGGCGAGCTTCCCCTGTGAAGTTATACGAGGCCACT
>NC_134798.1:29700882-29703382 GCF_046742065.1 Oratosquilla oratoria
CCTGTACATTACTTAGATTGTAGGATCTGCAAAATCGTTTGTAGAATAATAAGTAGGTCTTATTCCAACAGTGTGCGTCTGTGATTATCCTCTGAAACCCTAAACTTTCCTTTTGTCGAGACTCCTTGGTGTAGAATAGCCAAAATCTCTTCCTGGTAAAGACAATATCACACTTTTCAATCACAGAGCAACACGTCAGGCAAATGTGTAGATCCTGTTTGGTGTTAGAAATGAAAATAGACTTGAGTAGAAAAGGGATATTAAAGTCCTTTAGCGTCACAAGGTAGGTAGGTGGGCAGGTAGGTTTGTGACTGCCATTTAAGCATTCACCCAGAGATCGTAAAGACGCTGTACTCTTAACCATCTGGTCAGCATTCCAGTGCATAGCACAGTCCCAGTACTGGGATATCTAGATCCAACACATGTTACATAAAAGTATGTAAATACATTCTTCGTTGTTGAGCATATAATGCATTTCTACATTCAATGGGCTCCTTCAAGTAGAAGTCATTTCCGTAAGCACATTTCTTAATGTAATAAGAATGAGACATATTAACATAGCACGCTTTGAGTGGATTAAGTTCAAGTATCGGGATATAATTCAATCGTCTGCCTGATCATTTTGATTAATTTACATGATAATCAAATCAAATTTGTTGTAAATTGAAGTCTGAATGTAAAGATTAGGTTTGGTTTCAAAATTAACTTTAAAAACTCTGATCTGGATTAGCGTGATACAGATTCACTGAGGGCCCAATGTCGCCCCGAGTCGGTCATCAGACTAAATGAAATCAATGAATGCAATCTATAGAATTTGTAGAGTATGTAGATTGCCATGTTAAAGAGGATGTAATTAGGCATAGTATATCTAACTCATACCTATAATTTACTCACTTTACTATTAATTCATTTATTTACTTACCTATTCATCTACATCTATTTTACGTGTTCATTTATTTACTATTATATATATATATATATATATATATATATATATATATATATATATATATATATATCTTGTTTTACTCTGTTACTGTTTCATCGCTATAAAGATGCTGAAAAGGTTGTCATGTGTTAGTCACGTGACTATGATACTTACTTAGTAGATTTATTGCCTAAGTTTTTGCAGGAATTATCTCCGCCTCGGTACCTGCCTTGGGGCAGTATCTAGGGTGGATGGAAGGGTGAGCTCATTTTGCGTGGAAGTGCCCAGGTGCCGGAACTCATAAATTACCTGGAGGAGGAGGAGGAGGTGGAGGAGGGGAAAAATAGGGGATCGAAGAGAAAGGGCAAAAGAAGAAGAATCAGGTGGAGGAGGAGGAGAAGTAGAAGTGAAGACTAGGGAAAAAGAGGACGAGGAGGAGGAAGAGGAAGAGGATCAAAGGAGGAGGGAGCGGAGGAGGAGGAGAAAGAGGGAGGGGTAAAGCAGGAGGTGGAGGAGTAGGCGGAGGAGGTGGAGGAGTTGGAGGAGGAAGTAGAGGAAAGAATGGGGAAGATCAGTGGAGGGAGGGAAATGTTGAATGACGGGAGAGGGTTGATGTGCGTTTCACTGTGTAAGAACAGAGGAAATTGTCCAATATATCTAATTCTTTTACTGAAATGACATATCCTAGCAGTCTTAGATAGCAATAATACCACAGTGGTGCTGGTTTGCACTATACACTATATCCTCGTTTAGCGGCGTTGCTTGTGGGAATGGGGGATGGCTCCACCAGTAACAAATACCTGAGATACGAGGATGTACAGGTAGTAACAAGGAGCAAGTAGTAGCATCAGTAAATTGAAAAAGCTAGTCGGTAGTAGTACCAGCAGATATATAGGGGCACCAACAGGTAGCAAGTCGTAGCACTATTAGGTAGCAGGTAGTACCACCAGGTAGCAGGTAGCACCACCAGGTAGCAGATAGTAGCATTGACAAGTGGCAAGTAGTATCAGCAGGTAGCAATTAGTATCAGCAGTTAGTAGCATCAACAGGTAGCAGGTAGTAGTACTAGCGTGGAGGATGTAGCAGCAGCAACAGGTAGCATCACCAATAGGTAATGTCACCAGCAAGAGATGGTTGCCATGGAGTCCTGAGGAACAGCTTCAACATTCACACAATCGCTCTCCATTCCACACTGATTTGAGAACAATCACAAGAGTGTCACCTTCGGTAGAAGTCTGCCTCACTCCCGTCCACCCTTTCCTTTCCCTTGCAGCGATATCGTCGGGAGAGTGAGAGCAACAGGAGGAGCTGCAGAAGAACATTAATGGCGTGGAAATAGTGTTCAGGATCAGTGGGCGTCTTGCCTTCCGAGTCACGCCGGGAGAGGTGGGGTGGAGAGGGGGTGGTGAGGAGTGGGGGTGGGACCTTCGACCTCACCGTTACGTAATTGGGTTAACTGTTCTCGACAGAGACGACGGCTGGAGAGGCTACAGGAGGAGTCAGCGGTGGAGCCCGGCAGCGAGTGGCTGTCAATAATAATAAACATGAAGATAATCGTAGTCGTACTAATAA
>NC_134798.1:29708382-29710882 GCF_046742065.1 Oratosquilla oratoria
GTTTCCAGTCTTTTCTACTCCAACAGTGGTTTCTACGTTATTGACAAATGTGTGATTACATTTTTCACCTGTAACATTACTACCACGATGGAGGCATTCTCTTCACTCAAGCTACTTTTCCACCGCTACCCTGTGCTCAAGTCACCTTACAGACAATTTGAATCAGCGTTGATCATCAGCAGGAAAAAGAAGAACCAAAAACTTTTTCTAAGTGAGTGCTTAGCGGAACAAGTGTGCCCAAATTCGTTTGGTTTTCACAAGCATAAACAATTGGGGTACAGCTTTCCGTCCTACATTAGTGATTTCCTTTTGGAACGGATTCAACTGACGTCCCTGGACATAGAGGATGCACATCTACGTTCACGCACGGCTTCTAGGAATCTTTTGTTCCTTTGCCCTCATGAAGGAGTATTCCGGTTCCTTCAAAAATGTGCCCACCAACAAGCCAATGACATAAGTGAACATCATAAAGGTATTTTGAACAAAAAACTTATTAGGCTTTGTAATAACAGTGTATGGTCAAAGTATGCCATTTTAGACAATGTTGTTAATCTTTCTAGTGTTGTTTTCACAAAATCACAACTAGAAGTCTTAGGCCTTGGTTTGAATTTTGCCCTCAAACCAGAGAAGCATCATGCTATGGACTTTCTCGTAGGTTTTGATAAATTCCTAGCTAATAACAACTATGACAAAAATTTATTATGTTTAAAAGGGGCTCTTTTGCAAGGCATTGCAGATTGTTTTGATAAAAGAAATGGACTTCCCATTAGGTATCAAAATAGTTTGGAGGCAATTAGGAGCATGGATAACATTATTATTACAAAGGCAGATAAGGGTAGTAAAATCGTTATTCTTGATCATGACAGTTATGTAGATAAAGCCATGGCCCTTCTAAATGACACGGTTACATATGAGCAACTTATTAAAAATCCACTTAAAAACATGTCGGCCACTTTCAACAAAGAAGTTCGTAACATCACTAAAGACGAAGAGGTACTGAAACTCAAAGTGATTAATCCTAAGTTGCCTTATTTCTATGGCCTTCCAAAATTGCATAAATCTGATATTCCCCTCAGACCTATCATCTCCAACCGGGGATCTTGTACCAGCAAGCTGTCTAAATGGTTAGCAAACCTTTTATCCCCGTTTGTTGGTACTTTCTCCGATTCTCATTTAAAACACTCAGAGGATTTCATCACAAAAATAAAAAAAGTGAATTTTTCTAGTAGGAAAATGCTTAGCCTGGATGTAATTTCTCTTTTCACTCATGTCTGTATTGATGACGTTCTATCCTTCCTGGAAACTAAGCTACAACCATTTCAGGACAAATTCCCACTTCCCGTTTCAAAAATCATTGCGCTTATTCGCCTGTGTGTCACATCAAATGTTTTTTCCTTCCAGAATTCTTTTTTCAGACAAAAATTTGGTTGTAGCATGGGTTCAAATCTCTCTCCTGTACTGGCCAATCTGTACATGGAATACTTTGAGTCTGTTCTTCTGCCCACCATTAAACCCGTAGACATGGTTTGGTTTAGATACGTAGATGACATTTTCACTCTTTGGGATGAAAATTGGGGCTCATTCGATAACTTCTTTGCTAATTTAAATTCCTTAGCCTCGAACATTAAGTTTAAAGTTGAATGGGAAGAACAAGGTAAGCTACCCTTTTTAGATGTTCTTATTGTTCGTGACGGAGACAAGCTTGCCTTTACCGTCTATAGAAAAGAAACCCATTCTGGTAGTTATCTTCATTTTTTCAGCAGTCACCCAGACAAAGTAAAAAGAAGCGTCGCTTCAGGTTTATTCCTTCGAGCCCTTAGAATTTGCAGCCCCCAGTTTCTTGAAGGAGAATTTAACATTATAAAATCTCAACTTAGTAATTTAGCTTACCCGGATTGGTTCTTGGTCAAAGCCCTCAGCCGAGCGAGATCCAATTTTTTCAACACCATCCCCACTTCCTCTAATTTTTCATTGGGTAAGAGCTCTTTAATCGTTCCCTTTTCTGAATCATTCATTCCCTCGACCAAGTTTCTTCCCAAAGACAAATTAAATTTGATTAATTATTACCCTAACACCATTAATAAAAAGGTGGTAAATGTCCATCAAAGGTTAAAAGAAGAACAGAGCCAAGGGGTTTATTCGATTCCGTGTAAAGGTTGTGACTTAGTTTACATCGGACAGACTGGAAGGGATTTGAACACCAGGATGATTGAACATAAACGTTCCATTAGATATGCACAAGATAGCTCAGCTGTGTTCCAACATGTTAAGCAATTTAAACATTGTTTAGATTGGGACAGAGCTGAGCTTATTTATAAATCCAGATGTGAGTTCAGGAGAAAAATGGTAGAATCTACGATCATTGAATTTCAGCCCAACATGAATATTTCAAAGGGCCAATGGTCCCCGGACATAATGTCCGGACTCTTCATCTCCAACCTAGTGAAAGCTCATTTGCCTCCTGACCTCACATACGGAGTGAGAATAGGGTAGAGATATC
>NC_134798.1:29718382-29738382 GCF_046742065.1 Oratosquilla oratoria
TAAGCTAGCTTAAAATAACTTATGCTAACCTAAACTAATCTAATGTAAACTAATCTAACATTTCTTTGACATAATGTCATGACCCGTGAAACGTAAGGATAATCAATGCAGCAGAAATAATATCGGCGGACAAAATATGACACCCGAAGTCAGGAGATAAGGACCTGTTTGGAAAGAATTCTGTTTCAGTGACGTGCAGAATAAACCATCGCTAAAGCACTTGCGCGAAGACCTGAGCGCGTGCACAAGAAACCGCTCCAATGTCTTTTGTCTAAACAGACTTAAGGGCTGAAATTAGCCAACACACTTATGTTGTCTACCATGCGAGTTTATTCAGTTGAAGTATACCTCTTCCATGCACAAGACCGTTTTCTATGGCAAAAAATGGTGTTAATTTGGATAGTGTGAAACTTTGTCATCCTTTTCAAAACTGGGCTCGTCCCTGTTCAAGTAGTTTTTACTACAGAGAGCTTACACGCTTTTAGAGAGTGGTAGTGATATAATCAAATTAGTTCAAAATTGCAAGAAAACAACATATACCCCGTTTGGAGTAATGGCTGCATGTTATTGTGAGGTTAAAATCTCCTCCATACCATTCAGTTGATACTTTAGGGTCTATATTGGGCACCTCTACGGATCAGAGTCACACATCATTTTTGTTTGTGTTAGAGGAAATCTCTATTCATGGGGAATTGATGCTACTTTACTATGCAGCGACTATCCCTTCGGAATACTGTCCCCCAACTCTTAATACTGTCCTAACCCATTTCTCTGAATATACGTTTCCATTTTCGTCGAACCCTGTGGTATGGAACGAAGAAGACTGCAACCAAGTGTTCCCACTTGAATTGTAAAAGGCGACTAAAACGGGGCGGAGGATAGGACTAGGCATCCCACTCTGTGTTTCAACAAAAGGGACATTCCTGGAAAAAAAAAAAAAAAATGAGGGTCTGGGAGTTTTCCATACAGAACCCTAAGGTTTGGGTCTTTTAATGTGCATGAATGTGGTACAGATGAGAAGAAATGGAAAGAGAGTAGGCAGTATGTTTGTGAGAAGGAAGATGGATGTGTTGGCACTAAGTGAAACTAAGCTGAAAGGGAGGGGCGAGTTTGAGTTTGAGAGAGTAGTGGGGAGGATGTCGGGAGTGAATAGAGGACAAGGGAGAGAAAGGGTGGCTATATTAGTAAGTAAAGAGATAGGTAAACGTGTGGTTGAGTGGGTCAGATTTTTGCGTTAAAACATATATGTAAGAAAGCTTTGGGAATAGGTAAGAATGTTTTTTGAACATTTATGGATCTGGAAAAGGCTTATAATAGAGTGGAGAGGAAGGCACTGTGGAAGGTATTGCAGATATATAGGATTGGGGAAAAGCTGTTAAAGACAAGGGTAATAGGCAGGTGATTGAAGAAAATGGAGAAAGGTGGGAGATGAGCCAGTTATTGTTTGCTGACGACCCTGCGCTTTTGGCGGGATCAGAGGAGGGATTAAGTGATTTAGTGACGGAGTTTGGAAGGCTATGCGATAGGAGAAAGTTGAAGGTAAATGTGGGTAAAAGCAAAATGATGAGATGTACAAAGGTAGAGGATGGCAGTAAGGATGGATGTAAGTCTAAAAGGAGAGAAACTGGAGGAAGTGGGTAGCTTTATGTACTTGGGGTCACATATGGCAGGAAAGGAGGAATGGAGGCGGAGGTAAATTGTAGGTTGAGAGAAGCAAGTAAATGTCTTAGGGGATTGAAAAGTGTTATGAGAAATAGTGTAAGAGGCTGGTAGAAAGGAGGGTAGAAAGGGGTGTAGAAGTCGGGTTGTTGCATTTTATAGGTAGGGTGTTTGTAAATAACAACCCGAGCAAGCTATCCGTGACCGCTTTGTGTATGTAACAAAAGAGCTGGGCTTGGGAGCTTGAATATACTTAATATATTTACATACTGCTGAAATGACACTCCTTTGTAACCTAAGTGAAACTTTTGCAGAGACTCGAGATTATTCTAAGTAAACAATATTACCATAAAGACTTGAAATAGAGAATCTGGTGAAAGGGTGGTGGAGGAGAAAATTCTATTTGGTTCACGATTGTGAGATCACATCCTTTGGTGTGGACCTTAAATATAGAGTTTAAGATCACTGGACTAAGGAAATGATCACGTAGTATCTTGTATACGTACTCTCTGGGTATTCCGTAGAAAAACCTCGGAGAGTGCGTTCTGTATTCTTTATTGGACTGATCAGAAGAAATATTTAGAAATTTCTGGCATTTAATTATCCTGAACAGAAAATTTTAGTTAATTGAGAGGTAGAAGCCTATCAATGAAAAGAACCAGCATTAAGTGGAGCAGACAGCTTACCAACTAAAAGAGGTAAGTTGCTATATCAATAAGTGAGGGCCGACAACAGGCAACTGGGAATGGATGCAAAGAGGAGATTGTATGAAGGAGTGATTGTGCCGACGGCATTGTATGGGGCAGAGACTTGAAATTTAAGAGACGCAGAGAGGAAAAATTTAGATATATTTGAGATGTAATGTCTAAGAATTATAGTAGATATTACTAGGCTGGATAGAGTGAGAAACAAGGTGAGGAGAAGAGCGAGAGTGGATAGGGAGATGGCAGATAGGGCTGATGAAAGATTATTGGGGTGGCTTGGATACATGGAAAGAATGAGTGATAAAAGATTAGTAGAAGTATGGAAGGCAGAGGTGGAGGGAGTGAACTTGAGGGGACGACCGAGGATGAGATGGATGGATGGGGTAAAGAGGGCGCTGAGCAAGAGGGAAATGTCTGTTGAGAAAGGAAGGGAGAAGGCAGGAAATAGGAATGATTTGAGAATGATAGAATATGGACGATACTGTTATGCAAGGAAGGGAGGGATGGGGGAGGGGGAAGTAGGGGGTGCGTATGTGTGAATGGTGTTTTTACGCGGCCCGAAGGGATTTCTCCCCGTCTTCCCTTTTTCTGCATAAGGGGGCGGAGAGGGGGGGCGGCGATTAAGTGAAGAGGCCTTCCTGTTGATGTACTGTGTCTTGGTGTATTACGTTTGACCAAGGGCAGTTGGCGGATGCAGGGATGACCCGTTATTCATTAGCGGCTGAGATGGGAAGGCTGGAAAGGGTGGTGAAGGGGAGTGAAATGGGTGTCTCTGATTTGGCTACCTCACTTATAAGGGGGAAAAAGCTCTTGATATATAAAACAGATAGATATTATGTACATTTTCTGGTATGTATATACATATATATATATATATATATATATATATATATATATATATATATATATATATATATATATATATATGCAGAGTCCACTAGGAAAAGGAAAAACACACGGAGTCCGAGCGCTTTCGTGATATATTCACATTATCAAGGAGTACAGAAAGATGAGAACAAAAAATGGAGATACAGAGTATAAGTAGGACAAGAGAGACATTTACCCTCCTCTCCGAAGCCTGACAGCTCAGGTTGGGTCACTCGGTGAGGTCGTGGAAACATATTACTATTACATTAACTTTTAAAATATGTACTATTTATATTACTGACAATATATGGATCTGATTTATATAATCCTAAACTATTATTAATGAGTTGGTCATAATTGCATTTGATAATTCCTGACTCTATGATATTTCTTTCTGTTATATTCTTACATTGTATAATTTTTGAAGCATTTTTCCAGTCAATAGGATGGTCAAATTCACAAACATGTTTAAAAAGTGCACTAGATTCTTGGCCCTTTTTTATGCTGTTTTTATGCTGTTTAATCCTAACCTCTAATTCTTTTCCTGTTTGACCTACATAATATTTGTCACATTTACTACAAGGTATTTTATATACACAGCCTGTAGAATTGTCAGGGGAATTCTTTATGAGAAGATTTTTTAGAGTTGTGTTGTTCTTGAAGGCTACATTTACATTGAAATTTTTAAGAATATTAGGAATCTCTATAAGATTTTCATTAAAAGGAAGTACAAGTAAATTCTTTTTCTCAAACTTTTGTTTTGGTTCCCCTTTGTAAAATGTCCTTTTTGCTTTTTTGAAACATTTGTCCAAAAAGAATTTGGGATATCTCAACTGTGTTCCGATGTCATAAATTTTGTTCATTTCGTCATCCACAAATTCTGGGCTGCAGAATATATCACGAAAGCGCTCGGACTCCGTGTGTTTTTCCTTTTCCTAGTGGACTCTGCATATTTGTGATTCGCGTGTGACTTGTGAAATTTGTGCATATATATATATATATATATATATATATATATATATATATATATATATGTATATATATACATATACATAAGGTGATCGGCCATATAACTATTGCAGGTTTTGTCTAACCCTAGAGTATTTTGATAGGTAAAAATAAGATGCACTTCAGTGGAATTAAAGGAAAATATAAGAGTGTTTTTTCTCAACATCATTAATTCTCAAGAACGGGTTTCTAATTCTCACTAAGATGATTTTTCATCCCCTCTACTTTTTTCTTAAGCACAATACATAAATGCCACAAATATTTCTTACTCCAACACTGAGTTAAGGCAAATAAGAAAGAAGAAATGACCCCATAACGAAAGTCAACATCCAACCGCGCTTGAGCAAATCTACACAACCGCCTTCGTCGGTATGTGGAGGCAGGACCGAGACCCTCAAAACGCCCCAGAGGTAATGACGACACCACCAGGCTGACAACCTGACTGAGGTTATTTGCTAAAAATGGGGAAAATGGAGACACGGAATTCAGGTCGTCGCAGACATGCCTCAAGTAATTGTACAATGGTACTTAACACTGAACAACAATAACAAATTTTCCTCCTCCACCTCCTCCTCCTCCTCCTCCTCCTCCACTTCTTATTCTCTCTCCTCCCCCTCCTCTTCTTCCTCCCCTTCATCCTCCTCTCCTCTTCCTTTCTCTGACTCCTCTTTCCTCCTCCTACCTCACTCTCTCTTCTCCTGCACCTTTATTCCCTCGTCCTTTTCTTTCCTGTCCATCTCCCCCCTCCTCTCCTCACCCACCTCTTCCTCAGCACGTCAGGGGAAAAACAGACCAAATTTCTTCCAAAGCTGTCACTGATAAAACCGTCAAGTTTGCTAAGTGGTTGTTTAGCAAGGTGCGATCCGCTCTGACCCAACAGCTGAAAAAAATATAAATAAAAAAAATAATTTATGAGATACCACTGGACTCTCTCTCTCTCTCTCTCTCTCTCTCTCTCTCTCTCTCTCTCTCTCTCTCTCTCTCTCTCTCTATCTCTCTCTTTCTCTCTTAATTCATGGAGTCTGTTTTTCTTCTTCTTCTTCTTCTTCTTCTTCTTCTTCTTCTTCTTCTTCTTCTTCTTCTTCTTCTTCTTCTTCTTCTTCTTCTTCTTCTTCTTCTTCTTCTTCTTCTTCTTCTTCTTCTTCTTCTTCTTCTTCTTCTTCTTCTTCTTCTTCTGTTGATCATCTTTATTCTTATTTCTCTTCTCCTTATCTTCTGTCGTTCTTTTTTTTTCTTTTCTTTTTTTGTCTTCCTCTTCTTCTTTCTCCTCATTTTCTACTAGATTTTTGTCATCGTCGTTGTCATCTTTGCTTCATTTTTTTTTTTTTTCATTCCCAACCAGCAATTGGCAATGACTATCATGCGCCCTGGCTAAGTGAACACGACCGCAGGTTCTTTTGGGCTACTGCGCCATCATAATTCCATTCGTTGAACGTGAATTCATTTCCCTAATAGCCTTTTACCCCCAAAGAATAAGTCTCGCTTCATTTGTTGACTACTAGCCCCCTTTCAGTACTTAGCTAGACTCATGTATATCATCTATCGCCACTTCCTTCAGATAAGAAAAATCTTTACTGAAAAACAGACAGACAGACAGACAGACAGACAGACAGACAGACAGACAGACAGACAGACAGACAGACAGACAGACAGACAGACAGACAGACAGACAGACAGACAGACAGACGGGCAGATAGACAGACAGACGGGCAGACAGACATACAGACAGACGGACAGACAGACAGACAGACAGACGGGCAGACAGACAGACAGACAGACGGGCAGACAGACAGACAGACAGACGGGCAGACAGACAGACAGACGGACGGACAGACAGACAGACAGACGGACGGACGGACGGACGGACGGACGGATGGACAGACAGACAGACAGACAGACAGACAGACAGACAGACAGACAGACAGACAGACAGACAGACAGACAGACAGACAGACAGACAGACAGACAGACAGACAGACAGACAGACAGACAGACAGACAGACAGACAGACAGACAGACGGACGGACGGACAGACGGACGGACAGACAGACAGACAGACAGACAGACAGACAGACAGACAGACAGACAGACAGACAGACAGACAGACAGACAGACAGACAGACAGACAGACAGACAGACAGACAGATGAAGAGAGGCAGATGGAGGAGGGAGGATGGGGGAGAGACGGAGAGAAAGAGTAATTGCCAAGCAGTTGAGTAAACAAGAGTTCTTTAAACACGTTATAGACAGAGGGATTACACCATCGAGTACTTAGCCCTATCTAACAGCTGACCCTTTCGTAAACAAAGAGAATTCCTAGGAAAACAGTGAATGTGAAACTTTCTTCTGATAATGAAGACTATAGATATTATATCAATATTAGTAATAATCGTCAAAATTGTCATAAAATGTGGACATTCTTTGTCATTTTAGACAAATATTGTTGAAACTGACGCTATATTCCGCACTGTCTAGTTTGTTAATAATAATACTAATGATAAATACTTTATTTAGTCAATTTGTAATGATACATACAAATTGAAACTCTTTGTGGATCCAGATCATTCAAAGTTACAGTTACAACACACATACAGTACAACCCACAATAAAAATATCTGTGACAGGGTAAGGTCCAAGAAACGACACACACTACACTATTTCAAAAACACTATGCTGTAGATTTATCATGCCTCAGAATCGAAAACACAATGGAAGCAGTAACTTTACCTTTTTGCATGGACAGAATTATACAATTTAATGCTAACTGGTACAAGTTAATTTTTATCCAAATTGTTCTTCATTAAGTAGGGTGTAATATCTAATAATCTTATCCAACTCATTTATTTATTGACTTATTCATCTATTTGCTTATCTATTCCTCTAGTTATCTATACATTTATGTATTTATTTATATAGCTATGTACTTATATCTTTATTCATTTTCTACTACCATCTGAATTTTGGGTCCACTGAGCTTTCTTCAGCGAGTGTCTCTGTCTCTGATTTCTCCGGTGGGGTGCATTAATTTCCCGGCATTTAACCCTTGGCTTAGGAGGCCATTACTAGGAAAACGCTTTTAATGACTCTGAGGGTTTACAATTTGTCTGGAAAATAACGATTTACTTTTTAACTCACGAACTCCACGAACTTCCGTGTTCAGGACCAAGAGGACGGGTTCGTACGAGAGAACTTTGGTTTTGGGGGTTTGTTATGGGCGGCTGGTATGTGAAGAGACGTTACGTATAACGTCTAAGTGCTTAAGAACCAGCGCACTTCTAGAAGCCACTGTAGGACTGAACTATCTGGTCAGGGCCTAGATAATTCGTAAGACTAGAAGTAAAGGTAACAAAGAAGATTCCAGGAAAGGAATATTAAACTAGCGATAAAACTAGTAAACGAAATTATTAATGGAAAATATTTACAGGCAATCAACACAAAAGAGAATGGGCAGTAGGGTCAATGGGACCGTTACATGATTATGAGAATATGGAAATTATCGTTCAAATAAGAAACAAGATAAGTATACAATATGGTACTATCTAAGTACAAAGAGATCAGGAACATGCATCAGAATAAGTAATAAGTACAAATATAAGTAAAGTAATGCAATGTATATCAGACACGTAATGTAGGCAAAAAGGGTGATCACTTCACACCAATCGTCTCATGAATCTAAACCTTCTAGTTGTTATCAAGAGATCAATATGTGGGAATATGACAAGGAGTCAGCGAGTTCCACCGCTTATATACCATTGGACCGGAAGCCGGATACTTCCGGTTAAGGGTGCGGGTGAGGAGGAGGGTAAGTTAACACGTCAACATGGGTAGTTTTAGGACCCTCGACTTGCTTGAACAATCTATTTATTTAGTAACTGTCAAATCTGTGCGCTCCGAACTATTCAGGATTTCGCTTGTCTGTTTGTTCTACAAGAGTGCGCACCTCACCGCACGTAGGCAAGATTACATATAGTGGACGGGCGTTACTGCTTAACATTGTTACAATACATACATAGACAAGAAATATGAACATAGTTATGTAATACAAAGGAACACAATTCTATAACATAATTACACATATGACGTAATATCTAATATTACGTTACACCTCCACCGTTTGGGAAAGCTTTTCACTTTCTGTTGAAAAGCTACGTTCTAGAAAGTACGCAGTAGTTCTTCTGCGCAGGGGACAGCTTCTTGCTGTAGTAGACGATAGCGTGAAGAACTTCATTGTGTTCTTGCAAGAGGGCGGCACCGATACAGGTGTCGTTGGCGTCGACTTGCAGAAGAAAGGGTCGTTGGAAGTCGGGTGCCCTTAGAACTGGTGCGTTAGTGAGAAGGGACTTCAGGTTTTTGAAGGCCGTCTCACAGGTAGGCGTCCACACGAAGTCGTGGTCTTTTCTCAACAGGTCAGTCAATGGTTCTGCTACATCTTGTTTCTCAGATAAGTGTCCTACTTTTATCTGATGATTTTTTTGTATCCGAGAGTTTTCCAAGGGAATCTCAGGAGGATTAGGCAGGTTATCAGGAGGCTCTTCCGATTTTATTGTGGTAGAGCTGCAAGCTGGAATTGGATCTCTGGAATGATAGGGTTTTAAGGTATTTATGTGACAGAGACGGGAACTCTTTCTTCTGTCTGGAGTTTTGATTATGTAGTTGAGATCACTGGCTCTGGAAAAGACTTCATAGGGTCCTTTGTATTTAGCCTGCAATGGATCTCCTGGTATGGGAAGATAAAGTAACACTTGATCTCCTGGAGAGAAAGTTCTAAGTTTAGAATTTTTATCATACCGACCTTTCATTACTCGTTGAGCATTCGTCAAGTTCTCTCTTGCCAACTTCCAAGCTTCTAACAACTTCTCGGTGACCTGGGACACGTATTTCAAAGAAGGAACAGGTGGTTCTTCTTTCATCCATTGTTCATGAAGTATCTTTAGGGGACCACGGACTTCATGACCGAAGACTAATTCTGACGGGCTGAATCCAAGGCTTTCTTGAATTGTTGTTCGGGTGGCGAACAACAAAAAGGGGAGTCCGTCTTCCCAATTTCGAGTGTTCTCAGCACAGAAGATTCTTAACATTGTCTTGAGCGTTTGGTGAAAGCGCTCTAGAGCACCTTGTGATTGAGGATGATAGGCGGAGGAAGTTACATGATTTATACCTAGTGTTACAAGAGTTTCTCTAAACTTGTTGGAAAGAAAATTACTTCCTTGATCACTTTGAATGTTCTTAGGAAATCCTACCATAGTGAAATATTTCAACATTTCTCTGATTATGTTTTGAGCTTTAATATTTTTCAAAGGAATTGCGTCTGGAAAACGAGTGCTCATACACATGATTGTGAGAATGTACTGATTTCCTTTACTTGAAGGAGGTAAAGGTCCTACACAATCAATAAGAACTTTTTTAAATGGCTCTTCCATTACAGGAATGGGATGGAGTGGAGCTTCTACAATTTTCTGGTTGGGCTTACCTACAAGTTGACATGTATGACATGTTTTACAATATTGGGCAACATCTTTGACAACCGTGGGCCAATGGAAATGTTGGGTTATGTTGAACAAGGTCTTTCTTACCCCTAAGTGACCTGCTAAGGGAGTATCATGAGCCAATCTTAGAACATTATTCCTGAAACCAAGAGGGAGGACTATTTGATTCCTTACTTGCCATGGCTGGTCAGCGGTTGCGGTGGATGCTCTCCATTTTCGCATTAGGACTCCGTTTTCTATATAGAAACCTCGTGACATATTTTCAACTTCTTCTGGAGAAGAAACAATCTCGTACAAATTTTTAAGAGAAGGATCTGACTTCTGTTCTTTGATTAATTCTGCTCTAGATAGAGAAATTGGTGAAGAAGAAGATGGGTCAGTTTGGGAGAATAGGGATTCTAAATTATAGGTCTCCTCTTCAGATTTCTTGTACTGAGATCTGGTTACAGCACAAGCGGGAAACAACTGTAAGTTATCTGAAGGTTCTACTGAGGTCTTAGGGTTATTTGTTATTAAGGGAGAAATGACTTTGCTTCCAGCGATGTCATTGGCCAACAATAAGGATATTCCTACTATGGGAAGAGAGTCTACTACTGCTACTTTAACCATTCCGGTTGTTAAATCAGACCGCAAGAAAACATTATGTAATGGACATTTTATAATTCCTCCAACTCCTTCTATCAATATATCATAACCTGTATATGACTCACCCAGATTCTGCAAGACAGAATTTAAAATCAGACTTTGCTTTGCTCCTGTGTCTCGGAGTATGGAAATAGGATATTGTTGTGAACTACTACTATGAGATATAGTTCCTGAAGATACAAATGGTTTGAAACAAGGATCATGATCTGATGAGGGGGGTTCTACATTACTTGACAATACCGGCTTCTTTGGTAGTGTATCCTGAATAGAGGATTTTGAATCGTCTGATTTTATATTACTTACAAGAGTTGGTGTCTTATTGGAGAATGAGGGTGTCAGTCTCTTTCTGCAATTAGAAATGTGATGGCCAACCTGTTTACAATATGAACAAGTTACAGGGGAATTAGTCTTAAACCTTTCCATTCTTTGCCAAGGTTGGTTTGGAGGATATTGATTGAAATCAGACCTGTAACTGAAATGTGATGGGCTAGACTGATTTTCAAAGTGTTTCTTTGGGGACCAAGGATCAGAGTATTTTGTTGAATCTGGAATATATGACTTTGACTTTTGGGATTCCATTTGTCTTGACTTAGGTTTATGATTTAGTGTGAACTCATCAGCCAATACAGCAGCTTTAGTTAAAGTTTCGGGAACATGATCATCTATAAAAATCCTAAGATCTGTCTCTAAGGTATTCTTAAACTGCTCCAATAAAATCAACTGTTTAAGTCTATCTAATGTGTCCGTTTCACTAGCCAAACACCACCTATTGAATAACCTCTCTTGTTGAGCCGCATATTCTACGTATGTTAACTGAGGTGTCTTCCTATAATTACGGAATTTCTGTCTATAGGCCTCTGGTATTAGTTCATAAGCTTTTAAAATACAAGCTTTCATATTATCATACTCGCTTTCTGCTTCTGAAAGAGAAGTATAAATTTGCTGAGCCTTACCCTTAAATTGTGTTTGAATGATTAATGGCCAATTTTCTTTAGGGATTTGTAACTGTTGCGCCAATTTTTCCCACTGAAGAAAGAAAATTTCTGGCTCTCCTTCTGAAAAGTTGGGTAAAAGTTTTACATACTTGGAAATATCTATACGACCTTCCTGAACTACGGGTTGTCTATCAACAATCCTAGCTTCTACTTCTGCCTTCTTTAATTCTAACTCTGCCAATTTGACTTTAGTTTCGTCTTCTCTAGCTTTAAATTCTGCCTCAATTTGCATTTGTTTCAGTTTAGTTTCCTCCTCTTTAGCTACTTGTTTCGCTTTAGCTTCCTCTTCTCTAGCTCTAAATTCCGCCTCAATTTGCATTTGTTTCAGTTTAGTTTCCTCCTCTTTAGCTTTAAATTCTGCCTCAATTTGCATTTGTTTCAGTTTAGTTTCCTCCTCTTTAGCTTTAAATTCTGCCTCAATTTGCATTTGTTTCAGTTTAGTTTCCTCCTCTTTAGCTTTAAATTCTGCCTCAATTTGCATTTGTTTCAATTTAGCTTCCTCCTCAAAATCTACTCTCCTGACCTTTAATTCAATCTCCTTAATCTTAAGTTCGGTTAGTCGTGCCTCCATTTCTAACCTATTTGAAGGAATTTGTATAGCTGTAATCTCTTCTGGAGATAATATCTCATCTTCGATCAGATTTTCAACAAGTTCCTGAAGTATTTTTTTCTTTCGTAAACTTGTATCAATGTCTACTCCAAAGTGCTTGCCTATTTCTATCAAAGTGTCTTTAGTTTGTTTCTTTAAGAAACTTACCTTGGGATTTTGAACGAATTCTTGAACTATATCATCCATCTCTATAAGAATGTGTTAAATACCTGATCCAATATCCTGGCAAGGTCGCCACTTTGTTATGGGCGGCTGGTATGTGAAGAGACGTTACGTATAACGTCTAAGTGCTTAAGAACCAGCGCACTTCTAGAAGCCACTGTAAGATTCCAGGAAAGGAATATTAAACTAGCGAAAAAACTAGTAAACGAAATTATTAATGGAAAATATTTACAGGCAATCAACACAAAAGAGAATGGGCAGTAGGGTCAATGGGACCGTTACATGATTATGAGAATATGGAAATTATCGTTCAAATAAGAAACAAGATAAGTATACAATATGGTACTATCTAAGTACAAAGAGATCAGGAACATGCATCAGAATAAGTAATAAGTACAAATATAAGTAAAGTAATGCAATGTATATCAGACACGTAATGTAGGCAAAAAGGGTGATCACTTCACACCAATCGTCTCATGAATCTAAACCTTCTAGTTGTTATCAAGAGATCAATATGTGGGAATATGACAAGGAGTCAGCGAGTTCCACCGCTTATATACCATTGGACCGGAAGCCGGATACTTCCGTTAAGGGTGCGGGTGAGGAGGAGGGTAAGTTAACACGTCAACATGGGTAGTTTTAGGACCCTCGACTTGCTTGAACAATCTATTTATTTTATTAACTGTCAAATCTGTGCGCTCCGAACTATTCAGGATTTCGCTTGTCTGTTTGTTCTACAAGAGTGCGCACCTCACCGCACGTAGGCAAGATTACATATAGTGGACGGGCGTTACTGCTTAACATTGTTACAATACATACATAGACAAGAAATATGAACATAGTTATGTAATACAAAGGAACACAATTCTATAACATAATTACACATATGACGTAATATCTAATATTACGTTACAGGTTAGACACTATTACTCGGAGTGGGTGATACCCTATTTCAGCGTTTCTTAATCTGGGGTGCTAGCACCTCCTTGGGGGAGAATAAAAGCAGCAACGACTGCAACAGCACTGTAGGAGAGAGGCCAAACGCAGAGTATGGGATCCAATATACTTGACGCTTCGCTCAGCAGGGCTTCTTCTGAAGAAGCCCTGCTGGGCGAAGCGTCAAGTATATTGGATCCCATACTCTGCGTTTGGCCTCTCACCTCCTGGGGGTGCTGAATAAATGGCGTACTTCACTTTACTCTCCTCTATCCTTCAAGCAATCACATGTTGACCAGAGCTAGGGGGTGCTAGACTGCTTAGACCTGACTACAGAGGTGCTAGGGCTGGAAAAAAATAAGAAGCGATGTCCTAATTCCTAACATCTGTGCCATGAACAATATTTAAACTCATACGTCTGAGGTCACTCAACGAGTGCCAGACACGCACGTCAGTCTTGAGCCATGTTAATGGTTACGTTGAAAATATTTTCAGTTTTGATGTTACCAATTCCCATTCGTATGTATGTATGTATGTATGAATGTATGTATGTATGTATGTATGTATGTATGTATGTATGTATGTATGTATGTATGTATGTATGTATGCATGCATGTATGTATGCATGCATGTATGTATGTTATGTATGTATGTATGTATGTATGTATGTATGTATGTATGTATGTATGTATGTATGTATATCTGTATGTATGTATGCATGTATGTATGTATGTATGTATGTATATATATATATATATATATATATTTATATATATGTATATATGTATATATATATATATATATATATATATATAATTCAAAGTAATGGCTAGTTTTGCATTAATTATTTTCTTAAAGGTATTTTCCATATACCTCATTATAGATTTGTGTTCCTTAGAAAGGAAATTTATGACTTGGCTGTATATATATACATATACAAAAAAAAAGTGACAAAAGAAACCAATTAACTACAGGTCTATAAGCTTGACTTCAATCGTAGGAAAAATGATGGAAACTATCATCAGAGATGCTATCGAACATCATTTAGAAAGTAACTGTTTGATAAATGCCAGCATGGATTCAGACGGAAACGTTCTCGCGTGACTTACTCGAATTCTACAACACAGTCATCTCGAATTATGACAAAAGAAATAATATAGATTTAATATTTTTTAGATTTTGCAGAAGCTTTCGATACCGTCCTCCACGAAAGGCTTCTTACTAAATTAGCTTCACATGGAGTAAATGGTAGCCTATTCAGTTGGACTAGAAATTGGTTGAATGATGAAAAACAGAGTTATTCTAAATGGCAAAACTTCTAAATAGAAAAAAAAATACGAGTGGAGTTCCCTAGGGTTCCGTTCTTGGACCATTTCTATTCGTAGTATATACAGTATAAATTATATAGACCACGGACTAAAATCTATTATCTCCAAATTTGCTGATAATACAAAAATGTGCGGAATGGCAAATGATCACTTAAATCAATTAGACATTAAAAAAGATTTAGACAAATTACAGCAATGGTTTGAAAAGTGGGTAATGAAATTTAACACAAGTAAATGCAAGCTTATGCACATAGGTAAAAATAACAGTATGTACAATACAAGTTATTTGGAAATTCGTTAACAAATGTGGATAGTGAAAAGAAACTCGGTGTAATTATTTAGTAACGATCTCAAATCATCTAAACAGTGTATTTCAGCCTCTGAGAGAGCAAATAAGGTTCTAGGACTGATTCCGTGATCTTTTGACTTCAAAAGTCCATCTCTCATTAACAAGCTATATAAATCATTAGTTTGTCCACATTTGGAATATGCTGTTTCCGTATGGTTACCAAATATCATTAAAGACATTAACAGATTGGAAAAAGTACAACGGCGAGCCACAAAACTGATTTCAAATATCAAAAATAAATCATACAAAAATAAATTAAAACATATGAATCTGTTTTCCCTAAAAAAGCGTAGACTCAGAGGTGACTTGGTACATGTATTTAAGATTCTAAAGGGAATTAAAATCAAAAGTGACAAAATTTTTACACTGAATGAGAATCCGACAAGAAATAATGGTCTCAAACAGTAAGAAAATAGATTTACTTTGAAAGTGGGTAGAAACAACTTCGCCAACCTTGTAGTTAATGAATGGAATAAACTTCTTACAGATACAGTGCGATGTAGTTCAGTTCGAAGCTTTAAGGTTTGTTTACATAAACATCTAAACAACATGCTGTAATGGCTGTCATTTATTTCATATTATTTGTTTATTTGTTTGTTATTATTTGTCTGTTTATTATTTGCTTGATTTTCTTTTATTATTATTTATCTGTCAAATTATTACTATCTACTATTTAGCTGTTTGTTTATTATTTAAGCTATACCTATGTATTTATTTATTTCATTTGTTATTTTTATATTATTATACTTTTCATTTGTTATATTTTATCTTATTTATTATTTTTTTCATCATTATTATATATATATTTTTTACAACCGACTTAGTTATGGACCAAAAGGTCTCCTGTCGGCATGCTTCACCTTTGTCATCCTTTGTAATATACATATATATACATATATATAAATAAATATATATATATATATATATATATATATATATACATATGTACATATGTACATATATATACATACATATATATATATATATATATATGTGTACATATATATACATACATATATATATATATGTATATATATATATATATATATATATATATATATATATATATATATTAACCACAATGCATTTTATTTCTAAGCCATCTAGTCGCATGCAGAAATTGAAACGTAGTACGCCCGAGGACTCGAACCTCATGTGGCGAGAACGTTAGTAGTGGCGAGTGACTAGACCAATAAACCATCAAGAGATATTATATATATATATATATATATATATATATATATATATATTGACGAGATAAACACCATATGAGGACGGAGCCTTTATTTGTACGACGTTTCGCTTATTACAGCTTTTTCAAGTACTGGATTCTGGATTCCAAGGAAAGACCACCTCGCTTGCGCGGGATCGGGTTTTGTGGGAGGGGAAGAATGTCTGCAGGAAAATGAAAATATAGTAGCGTATAAAAGAGGGCTATTGCCACCGGGAATTTGCGAGCGATTAGGGGCTTGTTGGTGGTCGTGACTCGGGAGAACTGGGCTGGGAGCTTGGACGGCGGTGTCAGTGCCGGGAGGAAGAGCAGATTATATCACCAACGAAAGTTTGGAAAATGGTAGGAGACGTAGTAGGAGAGAAAGGTGGAAAAACGGAAAAATCTTTAGTGGGAGGTAAACTGAAATGAGAAGATGTAGTATAAGAGAAAGTTAGAAAGGAAGCGAATTTTAGTTGAAGGAAAAGTAAGTGTAGATGTTTGTGTGTGGGATGTGGCTATGTTCGTGAGAGGTGTGTGTGTGTAATTTACGGTAAGTGAGTAGATTTCACTTCCCGCGTGTAGAGGGCGTTCCTGATTAGCCCCAGGTAAGGCATGAGAATTCCTGTTTTACCCCAGGTTGGGTTTGAACTGTTTGTATATTTTTGTAGCCTGTCAGTTAATGGGCTACATGCGATATTATTATTATTATTATTATTATTATTATCATTATTACCATCACTATTATTATTACATTATTATGGATATCACCAGTCAAGCTGGTGAAGGGGTGTATTATTTGTAGGTACGGTTATACACGTCTTATCGTGTACACCGCACGTGGGACGGGCGCAGCTGACAGATAGTCTGTACGGTGTGGTCTAGGTGTAATATGTTGTATCAGATGTTTGTGTTTGTCGTGCAGTTTTTCTAGGTGTCTTGAGTGAAGTTTGTGTTTGTGTTGGTTGAGTGGACGGATGTTGGAAATTTGGTGTAGAGACTCAGTGGTTCTGAAGTCGCTCCATCGCGAGCCCGTGATGAACTGGACAGCGGCATTCTGAACATTCTGATGCTCGTAGTTATTAGTGGCACATGTCAGCTGGTTTAGTACCGGGGATTGGCTCAGAATCGGTCTGACGAGGGCTAGGTACAATCGACGTTTGGTTCTCAGTGTTGCAGTTTTGAAGCGTCTGAGCTTACCCAGCACAGCCCTAGCCTTCGCTCCCTGCTTGCGGAAGTGTGGGGTCCAGGTAAGGCCACTATCAAGTGTGCTACCCAGCACACGGGTATGGTCCTTCGCAGGGATGTTTGTGTTGTTTATTTTAAGAGGAGTGTTTGTGATTGTTCTGTTGGTTCGTTTGCAGCAGAAGTATACAGCATTGCATTTCGACGCGTTGGTCTTAATGCGCCACTGTTGCTCCCACGCGTGTGCCCCGTCTAGGATGTTTTGCATTATGTGTAACGCTCCCTGCAGCGTTTTGTATCTGCTTATGTGGTTAGTGTCGTCCGCATACGAAAGAGTTAGAGCCTGGTTGCGTGGATAAGCTGGCTCTGGCAGGTCATTCGTATATAGATTGTACAGAGTGGGGGCAAGGACTGACCCTTGCGGTACTCCAGCCTTCGGCACAAAAGGTTGGGACAGACAGCCCCGCCACTTTATTCTTATTGACCTGTCGTCCAGGTAGTTGCAGAGCAACCTTGTGAACGGCAGGGCAAAGTCGAAGTTGTGGTACAATTTGTACTTAAGGCCTTCATGCCAGACAGTATCGAATGCCTTCTCCACATCCTTACAAACCAAAATGGCCTTACCAGGGCGACCGTCTGGCGGTCTTTGAACCCATTGAGTGATCATGGATATTACGTCGTCTGCACCGCGCCCCGGCCGAAAACCAAACTGGCAATCCCTCAGTACATTCTCCACGCCTGGGTGTGACGATATCTTACTCGTCACACCCAGGCGTTTCAATCTTCAGCGCTTGCAGACGGCCTTAAACGAAGTGGAGCCCACCATTCAGTTTTCCCTAGAGGAAGAACTCCACGATTCTCTTCCTTTCCTGGACACACACATCTTTAAGTACGGTAACCAACTTGAGTTCAAAGTGCATAGAAAGCCCACTAACAAAAATTATTTAATTCATTTCTACTCCCACCATGATATAAGGACCAAGAGAGGAGTAGTAATAGACTTTTTCCTTAGGGCATTTAGGATATGTAGTTCAAAATACTTAGAAGAAGAGTGCAGGTTTATTAAAGAGACCTTTTTAACATTAAAATTTCCAGAATTTCTTTTAGATAAATGCAGACAGCAGGCCGCTAAGATTTGGGAAAGCCGTAGGTAGTAGGACAGCACAACAAGACGTCTCGTGTTGCCAACCGGCGACGTTGCCACCAACCTGACACGTCTTTTAAGAACCACCAACTTGGAAATAGTGTACCAGACAAGCAGAACGATAAAAGACATCACGAAGACGGAAATACACAACAACCAGACACCGGGCACCAAAGCCGGTGTTTATCGTATTCCGTGTTCAGGATGTGATAAAGTTTACATCGGAGAAACGTCACGCGACCTGAATACACGAATGCGTGAACACCGTTACGACGTCAGGCATGATGTCACCACCAATGCATGTGTGACACATAGAAACAAGGAAAACCATCTTATGGACTGGAAGAATGCAGAGCTGCTAATACGGGAACCAGACAAAATCCGCAGGAAGTGTTTAGAAGCAGCAATCATTCAAGGAACGAACACTATTGAACAAAACAGGGGCATGTTTAACATCTCGCCTCACATTATTCCCCTAATACCCATGGCCAGCAAAATATTACATATCTAAACCCCCTTTGTGGACATTTCGCCCACGGACGTTTGGGCCAGCATTCTCATCCTTTCCCAGTGTCCAATCCCCCCCCCCCTTCTCCTCCTCCTCCTCCTCCTCCTCTTCCTCCCCCCCTTTTCTCTCCCCGTTCCCTCCTTTCCCCTTATTTAATCTCAAGCATTTGTATCTCAACTTGTACTTGAAAAAGCTGTAATAAGCGAAACGTCGTACAAATAAAGGCTCCGTCCTCATATGGTGTTTATCTCGTCAATCTTGTCGGCAAACTGCCACTTTTAAGCATATATATATATATATATATATATATATATATATATATATATATATATATATATATATATATATATATATATATGTATGTATGTATAATGTATTCAAATGTTTAAGAGCATTTTGTATGATTTTACCGGTGTCTTTAATGAGGCATGAAGGCTATATGGAAGCAGTATACTTAAAGTATGGGTTAAACTGTGATGAGTATAATTGGTTGATGGTGGCTGGAATTTTTTAATTAAAAGTTCATGTTACCCATTCCAGTATTCAGTTTGCTTTCTCAGAGGAAATAAAATGCTTATATGTTTTCAAGTCGTTACAATTTCGCCAAGATCCTTTTTATTCTCCACCTGAGTTAAAGGTTTTGCTTTTACTTTTAGTCCTGGTTAGTATTAATTTTACCTATGTGTATAACTTCACACATACTTGGGTTAAATTACATTCGCCACATTTAAGATCATTGCACTGATCTATTCAGATATCACTGATTACCCACTTGATTGGGGTGATCCTTTGCTATTCTGCACATTTTAGTTTCATCAGCGAACTTGGAGACTAGGTTTCCGCAATCAATGTCAGTAATATATACAAAGAACATACGAGTACATGGTTGTAGAGGAGAACCCTGAGGAACTCCATATCTCTCCATCTAGGATTTCTACCATTAAAAACGATTTGTTTTTCATCATTGTTCAACCAGGTTCGATTCCAGCTTAGCATGTTACCATTAATTTCATACAAAGCCATTTTAGTTTGTTGTCTCGTGGGACATCAAATTCGGCTTCAAGCCTCATTGATACCTATATAGATGTGCAGTCCCTTCGCAAGATAGCACAAAGTCTCGGAAAAAAAAAACATGTGTTGCCCACAAAACTATTTAAGTTCCCGGAGTATAACCTTGTATTTTGAATAGTCATCCGAACTTACC
>NC_134798.1:29755882-29758382 GCF_046742065.1 Oratosquilla oratoria
GTCGTGAACATTGATATAGACGATGAAAGGGTCATTTCCTTAGACGAGAGCAGACATCATTTTTCCGTCTCGCTTGTCTTTTGGTGTTCTTGCTTTCACAGTCTAGTTTCCAAAATACTCCAATATTGGTTCTTTTTTGACATGCAAGCCATGAAAACCATTCCTGAAACCAACTATTTCATAATTACAACATATATGCAAAGTCAAAAGCGTAGATTTCTTAGCTTCATATGGTATTTTTCAAGGATCATTGTATTCATTCCCTGGTGGTTATTGCTTATTACATTCTAATTAAAAAAAAAATTACTAATCCCACTTCAAAATCTATATGAATTATTCACAACTTTCATCTTCTCGACTGCTGTGCTTCTTAGATGATATTTTCTAAGTCTTGTGCAATTCATTTAAGACTTTTCCAAGTATAAGATAATAAATAGTAATTAAACAAGATTATGCTGTGCGCTTCATCTAGTAGATGATTCCGGTAACTCGTTACCTGAGTGAGGCTTTGGCCCTGAGGGCTTACAAGTTTACATTTACGACTACAAAGGCTGGGGTTCAATATCCAATGGCCACCGATAACTGTTTCAGTCTCAGGATATCCGAACAACTAAGGCAAGGGTAACGGCTTTGGTTGTTACTGATGTCTTCAAGCGTGAATGACCTGTAAACGTCAACACACACACGCGCACGCACACACACACACACACACACACACACACACACACACACACACACACACACACACACACACACACACACACACACACACACACACACACACACACACACACACACACACACACACACGCACACACACACACACACACACACACACACACACACGCACACACACACACACACACACACACACACGCACACACACACACACACACACACACACACACACACACACACACACACACACACACACACACACACACACACACACACACACACACACACACACACACACACACACACACACACACACACACACAATGTTGTGCACTTGACTAAGAGAAATCCAGCATAATTTGTTTGGATTGTTTTTCTTTTTTCCAAGTGAGGAAAGTTTGCTGTAATTGGCGCCATTTGTTGACTTTGACCTTTGTTGGCAGTCCGAGTGTAAAGGGGAAAGGTGACGACTTCGGTTTCGGCTAAGTACCTCTTGGCGTAAACTCCTCACTTTTTTTTTCCAATTGAGGCTTTTCGGGTGAACAAGGTTTATTGTAATTGGTCCAGTTTGTGTTCTTTGTTTTCCGCTTTCGGTGATTAAACCTTATACATTTAGTGAGGGCGTATGGTTCGCTCCCAGAGGAATAAAATTATCTGGTGGGAGACGGAATGAAGATAAAAGATCCTTTGAATGGGTCTTGATCCTCTATGAGGAATGAGAGGCTTTCCCTAAGTTGAACAAGATCGCATGGTTGCAGTCAGACTAAGTATATAGAATTGCGTTAATCATGATACCCAGGGGATCATTTTGAGTATTCTCATGCTCTTTAGAACACCTAACGTTGTCAATATCTTTTTATAACGTTTATGATATGATACTAATGACGTATGAAAAATGTACAAGTTTTTGTTGACAAGGAAAGCACAGGATTGGTTGGTACTGAAATTAAGGAGAGGGCAATGATAAAAAAATGGCTGATATAATTAGTTTCTGAATACTAATTTCATGAGATGAATCTCAAACTAGAACTCTTTATTCATATGAGAATACACCCTGGACTTTTTTCATCGGTACATACAGTATATAACAGGTATTATACTATTCAATCATATTCTTGTCCCTGTGTCTGTTCAATGAAATATTTGAGTTTGGCGTTAGTCTGGGAAGAATTTGCAAAGAAAACAAATTGGGCATGCTTGAACTAGTGCTATGTTGACGAAGCTCTTCATATCAAGTGACATTTACCCTCTTAGTTTGATGAAAAATATGTTTTTAAGCTCCACGTGATCTTTTTGGTCACAAAAGGTGTGTGTATGGTGGGAGAGTGTTAAATCATTGCTACCTTGTTGTTTCCACCGTGAATACAGTGACGTACTGTATATTCTAGTCCTTTTCAGACCCAAAATGATTATTCAGAGTTCGGAACAAAACGAATTTTCTATTGACCGAGTCCCTATTTTAGTTCATTTGGTTAAGTTTGGATGTTTTGGTATGGGGAACTGAAGCAGAAATATTTAATTTAATTTTCTGATATTTCATCCTTTGAGAAAGTTCTATATGACAAAACTCCACGAGTTTAAAGGCTGAACTCTTGGTCTGAACTTCTTTTGTCATTAAAGCCCAACAAGTACGCCGATTTGTATTGAATTATCTCCCCATTTGAATGAAAATATTTAGCATTGGCCACAATAGAATTCCATAAAGATGCGTCACCATATTGAAGGTATCAAAACATCTTTGCAAATGAACAAGTTGACTCCTCTATGATTAAGAATGATTGATGTCAGGGAAGAACTTAAAATTACCCCCCTTCAATGCGGT
>NC_134798.1:29778382-29780882 GCF_046742065.1 Oratosquilla oratoria
GTCATTTAAAAAACGTCATTTTTCATACATGAATGTATTTGTTTTCTTTGTGACCTCATGCAAATAAATTTCCGTACTCTTCTTCACATTGTCTTAAATTACATAGCTATCCTTAAACCAGGGCACCTCCGACTGTGCATGCGAGTGTAGACTATATTATTCTATGTTCCGTTACTTATCAGTTATCTTAGGATAGTTATCTCTTTTCATATTCACACTATTCATTTTCTATGGTATTGTTGCCATGTTAACTTATATAATAGTTTAAATAAAGATTTTATCAATCAATGTGAATTGGTAACAGTGTCCAGCGCGGCCAGTTAGGGCCCCGCTCACCCACACTGTCTAGCTCTCTCGCTGAAACCTTCAGTTCATTCAAACGTGCTATACATCATCTCTCAATACCCTTGTGGTATATCATATAATCTAATATTATAGGTTAGAGTTACGAAGGGACCCGGGTGTTACTGATTTATCCTATTAGGCATAGAATGTTTTATTGGTGAAGCTATGAATTACTGCGTACCATATGTAAATATAATTAATATATATTAGTATGCATTTCTTGTATCCTATTGACTTGAAGTATTGAGACATTTCTTGTCATTCCTCAAAAAAAGTTAAGCTACAATTATATGAAAGGCAGAGGGAAAACACACAAGTACAACAAGATCTTATTCTTTGATTAGTCACATAATAAACTCTTGTTCTACTTGTGTGTTTTTCCATCTGCCTCTCCTAAAACCTGCCAGGATGTCTTACCTTCGATTATATATATTCTATGATTTATCATATGGACTCTGAAACATAATTTAATTATCTTCATGTTTTCCTATAATTCGCTTTAACTATTCATAAATTCCTAATTATATCCAATTGAGTGGGAGTTATCGAGATAATTATTGTCATGCTTTCTTTTCTTTTGTCTCTTATTTGTTCTTAGCGTGTGGTACGTTCACTCCACAAGTATAAGACATAGTTGGGAAAACAACAATTTAGACGTCTAACTATAGACTCGGCTTCAGGAGGTAATTTTACTATCGCTGGTCCAAAGGACGTGATTCAAACTCAGAAGGGAGAATAGTAGCGTTTTAGTGGAGCTTGAGGTGACCACGGCTGAAAACACTAAGATCATAGGACAGGCCCAAGATACAAGAAGACTACAGATTCTCGAGGCCCTCCTCATACGAGACAAGATGCCCGCCATGAATCTTCAGTCACAGGAATTCATGGTCATACCGTCCGCTAGGAGAGATGTGCTCCGCCAGAAGCCTAGTGCGCGAATGATGACCCCTCGTACCTGACGAATCGTTCGAAGTACCTGATTGGCGGACTCACATACGGCGTTCTGCCCTCCCATAGGTTCCCTCACACCACAATTCCCTATTGGTTCTCTTTATGCTTACTATGCTCCTCTCTTTTAGTATATAAGTCTATGTATTCTGACCTTTGCCATTGCTTTTGAAAATGTACTACTCTTCTCCCTCCTGAGTTTGAATCATGTCCTTTGGACCAGCGATAGCAAACTTACCTCCTGAAGCCAAGTCTATAGCTAGACGTCTTGAAACTACACAATAAGATCATCAATGCATCAATTGCTATTTTCTTTAATGATACACACACACACACACACACACACACACACACACACACACACACACACACACACACACACACACACACACACACACACACACACACACACACACACACACACACACACACACACACACACACACACACACACACACACACACACACATATATATATATATATATATGTATATATATATATATGTATATATATACATATATATATATGTATATAAATATTATATATATACATATATATATATATATTGTATATATATACATATATATATATATATATGTATATAAATATTATATATATACATATATATATATATATATATATATATATATATATGTATGTGTGTGTGTGTGTGTGTGTGTGTGTGTGTGTGTGTGTGTGTGTGTATGTGTGTGTGTGTGTGTGTGTGTGTGTGTGTGTGTGTGTGTGTGTGTGTGTGTGTGTGTGTGTGTGTGTGTGTGTGTGTGTGTGTGTGTGTGTGTGTGTGTGTGTGTGTGTGTACACAAAACGAAAGAGGTATGTGAGGGGGTGAAAGATGGAGAGGGATATACGTTGTTTCCTAGAGGGAGTGAAATCGACTGCCCTGTCGAGGAAAGTCAGGGCCTCTTCTCTTCTTCTCCAAGACCAGCCCAGCCGTAGGGTTCCACCAAATCCATTAGCTCTAGCATTCAGTCATGATAAAGGAAAAGGATTGAATACTCTGTCGATGGTCATTTACGGAGTGCTTTTGTTGGTCTTATTTCATCTTCTTTTTCTTTGCGAAAAAAAAAAATGTCTTTATGGTATGTTTGGTGAAACCTTTTCTCCTCTTTTGTTTGTGAAAAGGAGGTCGCAGTGGAGATATTTTATATGTATGTTATCAAGTGGGTCTGCGTTTTCCTTTAGAGA
>NC_134798.1:29785882-29788382 GCF_046742065.1 Oratosquilla oratoria
GGGCAGAGTATTTTAGGGAGTTGCTAAATGTGAAGGAGGATAGGGAGTGAAAGGTAGTTGCAGTGGAAAATGGAGGAGAAATAAGGAAGGATGAAGGGAAAGCAGCTGTTAAGATGATGAGAGCAGGTAAGGCACCTGGGTTGGATGGATGCCATGCAGAATGTCTGAAGAAAGGAGGTACAGTTATGGTGGACTGGCTGGTGAGGTTATTTAATGTTTGTTTAAGAGAGGGTAGGGTGCCGGAGGACTGGAGGAGTGCCTGTATAGTTCCGCTTTACAAAGGAAAGGGGGACAAGTGTGAGTGTAGTAGTTACAGAGGTATCTACTTGTTGAGTGTAGTCGGGAAGGTTTATGGGAGGGTCTTGATTGAGAGGATTAGTAGAGGAACAGAGGGAGTAATTGGTGAGGAACAGTGTAGTTTTAAGACAGGTAGGGGATGTGTAGATCAAATTTTTGTGGTAAGACAGATATGTGAGAAAGCTATAGGAAAAGGTAAGGATGTTTTTTGTGCTTTTATGGATCTGGAAAAGGCTTACGACAGCGTGGACAGGAAGGCACTGTGAGAGGTGCTGCAGATATATGGGATCGGAGGAAAGCTGTTAAGAGCAATCAAGAGTTTTTATGAGAGTAGTAGAGCTTACGTTAGGATTAGAAATGGAGAGTGAATGGTTTAAGGTAAAGGTGGGACTTCGTCAGGGGTGTGTTATGTCGCCCTGGCTATTCAATCTTTACATGGATGGTGTGGTGCACGAGGTAAATGTAAGGGTGGTGGGTCAGGGGTTGGAGATGATTGGAGAAAATGGAGAAAAGTGGGAGGTGAACCAGCTGTTGTTTACTGACGACACTGCGCTTGTAGCAGGATCAGAGTTGGGATTGAGGAAGTTAGTGAAAGAGTTTGAGAAGGTGTGTGAAAGAAGGAAGCTGAAGATAAATGTGGGCAAAAGTAAGGTGATTAGATGTACAAGGGGAGAGAGTGACAGTAGGCTGGAATTGAGCATTAAGGGTGAGAAACTGGAGGAAGTGGATAGTTTCAGATACTTGGGTGCGAATGTGACAGGAAAGGGAGGAGTAGGGGTGGAGGTAGAACGTAGATTAAGAGAAGCGAGTAAATGCCTTGGTGGATTAAAAAGTGTAATGAGAAATAGACATCTGGGAATGGATGCTAAGAGGAGGTTATATGAAGGAATGATTGTGCCAACAGCAATGTACGGGGCAGAAACATGGAAGAAGAGAGAAGAAGAGAGAGGGAGTTTGAATGTGTTTGAGATGAAATGTCTGAGAAGTATGATAGGGGTTACTAGGCTGGATAGAGTGAGAAATGAGGAGGTGAAGAGGAGAACAGGGGTGGAAAGGGAGCTGGGAGATAGGGCTGATGAAAGAGTATTAGGATGGTTTGGACACATGGAAAGAATGAGTGAAGAAAGATTAGTAAAAGAAGTGTGGAAGGCGGAGGTGGAAGGAGTGAATATGAGGGGGCGTCCTAGGATGAGATGGATGGGGTGAAAGGGGCTTTACAAAAGAGAGGAATGTCTGTTGAGGAAGGACGAGAGAGGACAGAAGATAGGGGTGAATGGAAAAGGGTTGTCTATAGATGAGGCTATGATGCATGAGGGAGAGTGGGTGGGGGATGGGGGATGAGGAAGTATGTATGAGAACAAATTTGACGCAGCCCGAAGAGATTTCTCCCCGTCTTCTCCTTTTCTGCATGAGGGGATGGAGAGGGGGGTCGCCGAATTTATGAAGCGGCCTTGCTGTGGATGTGCTGTGTCTTGCGACACTGCTTCTGACCCAGGGCAGTAGACAAGATGCTGGATGACCCATCATCCGTGAGGTGCCGAGATAAGAGAGAGGGAAGAGGGTACAGGGGAGTGGAGTATGTAAGGGATGGAATGGGTGGGACTGGTCTCTATGCCTTTGTTTTTTGACTGTCTCCCGTGTAAAGGGGGGAGAGCCTTTGGTATATGAATGTATATACATATGTGTATGTGCATATTTATGTATATATGTTAACATGTGTATATGTATATATATATATATATATATGTATATGTATATATATATATATATATATATATATATATATATAAGAAAATACGCTAGTAACAGCGACATCAATCCGATAATTTTCTGACAGTCACATGAAGGATTCGAACCCACCGCTATTGGCCTCCCGTAAGATCACCTTCACAGAGCCTTAGGCTACACCAACAGACACTTAAAAGCCTTGAAACCTGGAATCGAACTGATTCCCGAGGATAGGAAAGATCACTAATCTGCGACCCCAATTCCTGTTTTACACAAGGCCCAAGTGCACCAGTTGGCAAGGGGTAAGGACCGGAACAAATACCTTTCACGCGTGAAAGGGATTTGTTTGAACATAGGACCTTCTGATGTATCTTTCAACTTTGCCCAACTCTATAGATATGTATGTACAGTAATAGATGTATATGGCAAGTATGAATGTGTAGCATTTCTGTGTCGGACGAGATACGCTAGAGGA
>NC_134798.1:29795882-29798382 GCF_046742065.1 Oratosquilla oratoria
TCACAGGTCTTTCCCCTTCTGCCGTAGGAGGTGGAGGTAGGAAGGTGAGAAGAGGGAGAGTGAGGGAGGAGAGGAGGAAGGGACGAGAAAGAACCACAAAGCCCGGCGCCTCTTCCTTTCTGGGAAATTCCGAACAATGATTATTATCCCAAACATTATCCCAAACAATTTCTACCTTATTGGCTCACCCCTTCACTAGCTTCCCTTTCTCATTTCCTTGCTTGTCTCCTCCTCTCCTCCTCCTCCTCCACTTCATTCTCCACCTCCTTCTCTACCCCCTCTCCATTCTCCTCTTATTTCTCCTTCTTCTTCTCTTCCCTCTTCTCTTCCTCCTTTTCTTCCCCTCTCTTCCATCTTTTTCTATTTTTCTTCTTTTACCTACTCCTTCTACTCCTTACTCCACCTTCCTCCTTCTCCTTTTCTAAGTCTCTACTTCCCCTTCCTCCTCCTCTTCCTCCTCTTCCTCCTCTTCCTCCTCCTCCTCCTCCTCCTTCTCACTACTCCGCCTTCCTCCTTCTCTTTCTCGTAGTCCTTACTCCCTCGTCCTTCTTCTCCTTCTCCTACTCCTCTTCCATCTATTCCCGTTTCTCAGACTTCTCCTAATCCCTCTTCCTTCCATTTAATCCTCCTTCTCTTTAACCTTTTACTTCTTGTCTTCTACCTTCTCCTCCTCCTCTTCCACGTCTCACTCCTCTACCTCCCTCTCCTCCTCGTCCTCCTCTACTTTACCTTTCTTTAACATCCTCCTCCTACTCCTACTCCTCCTCCTCCTCCTCCTCCTCCTCCTCCTTCTCCTTCTCCTCCTCCTCCTCCTCCACCACCTCCTCCTCCTCCTCCTCCTCCTCCTCCTCCTCCTCCTCCTCCTCCTCCTCTTCCTCCTCCTCCTCTTCCTCCTCCTCCTCCTCCTATCCTCCTCCTCCTCCCTCTTCTCCTGGTCCTCCCGTTGTTGTTGTTCCTCTTCTTCCCTTTCCTCCTCTTTCTCCTTCTTCTTCTCAATCTATTACTTCACTTTCATCTCTTTTCTCTTCCTATTTTCCTTCTACTTCCCTTTTCCTTCATTTCCTTCATTTCCTCCTACTTTAGTTTCTCCTCCTATTTCTCCTCCTACCTTCCATCTCTTCCTTCTTTTCCTCTTATGTCATGACAAAATGGAGACAATAATCGCAAAATATCAAACTGGGAGAGAAAGAGAGACAAAGAATGCTTCGTCACTGACACCCTCTTCAACATGACATACCCCCCCTATTCTTCTTCAATCTCTTCCAGTCCTATCCTGAGATCCCTCAACCTCCTTCCCAGCATCTCCTTCTTCACCCCCACCATGCCCCCTCCACACCCCTCCACCCCTTCACCCCACTCACTTCCTCCTCTCGAAGTTGTAATCGTTAGGAGGCAGCTGTTCCTAATCCGCCACGTGAACCTCACGTTTTCTATGGTAGTTTTCTCTCTTCCGCCACCACCCGTTTTCTATGGCGCACGTGGACCTTTAGATGCGATGCCACGTGACCAGGAATAAAAGGAATGGAAAGAAAAGGAAGGGAAGGGAAGGGAAGGGAAGGAAAGGGAAGGGAAGGGGAGGGAAGGGGAGAGAAGGGAAAAGGAAGGGAAGGGAAGGGAAGGGAAGGGAAGGGAAGGGAAAGGAAGGGAAGGGAAGGGAAGGGAAGGGAAGGGAAGGGAAGGGAAAGGAAGGGAAAGGAAGGGAAGAGAAGGGAAGGGAAGGGAAGGGAAGGGAAGGGAAGGGAAGGGAAGGGAAGGGAAGGGAAGGGAAGGGAAGGGAAGGGAAGGGAAGGGAAGGGAAGGGAAGGGAAGGGAAGGGAAAGGAAGGGAAGGGAAGGGAAGGGAAGGGAAGGGAAGGGAAGAAAAGGGAAGGGAAGGGAAGAAAAGGGAAGGGAAGGGAAGGGAAGGGAAGGGAAGGGAAGGGAAGAGAAGGGAAGGGAAGGGAAGGGAAGGGAAGGGAAGGGAAGGGAAGGGAAGGGAAAGGAAAGGGAGCGGAGCGATTTTCAGTCTCAAACTGTTGGAGTGCTGGTACTTTCTACACAATCGATAATTCTACAAACTCTACAATTTACATAACATCACACTATTCAGAAGATGTCGCTTTTGAAAACAGACTTACAAAGGTGTCACAAAAAATGGATTAAGTTAATCAGTCTGCAAATCCCCAAATGATCAATACACAACTAAATAAAATTGCATGGCGTCAACTAAGATAAGACGACAAGTAAACCTTAATATGTGAGGAATTAGGTCAAGAGTATTAAAAGTTCATCACCTCCGAAATGAATAAGATTGTCTGAGGTAAATCATAATGAAATCGCAAGCACATTTCTAGTCATGAAACTAATTGTTTCTGTCAGTGGGGACAGTGTCCCACCGAAGAGACGGAGTCTGGTGGCAAAGGAGAACTTTAATGAGGACAGGAGAAAGATATAGAATATAGAAGTGATAATATATATCTCTCTTGATGGCCTAGTTGGAAAGTCAATGTCGCACTTGTCAT
>NC_134798.1:29835882-29840882 GCF_046742065.1 Oratosquilla oratoria
AGAAGAGCTCTGTTTTCGATCGTTTAACCAATTTCTAGTCCAACTTAATAAGCAACCCCTTATTCCGTGTGAAGCTAATTTAGTAAGTAGTCTTTCATGGGGGATGGTATCAAAAGCTTTTGCAAAGTCTAGATATATTAAAGCTATATTGTTTCTCTAGTCATATTTCGAGATGACTGTGTTGTAGAATTCGAGTAAGTTACTCACGCAAGAACGTTTCCGCCTGAATCCATGCTGGCTATCATTGCTCAAATAGTTACTTTCTAAATGATGTTCGATAGCATCTCTGATGATAGTTTCCATGATTTTTCCTACGAATGAAGTCAAGCTTATAGGCCTGTAGTTGTTTGGTTTCTTTTTTGAATAAGGGAGTAACGTTAGCTAGCTTCCATTCTCTTGGGACATCTCCGGATATGAAGGATTTCTTGAAAATAATTTCTAATGGAACATCAATCTAATTTTTCATTTCCTTTAAGATTCTTAGATGCTAACTGTCAGGGCCTGGTATTTTATTAACTTTGAGTTTTCCTATACACCTTTTGATTTTTTCTTTTGTTGACTTATTCCCTATGTTGACGATGTCTACAGATTTTGTTTTGATTAATGCTAAATTGTTTTATTCAACTGTATGGAAGACTAGAATAAAATGTGGTTTCAATCTATATAGGGCGTCACTATGGTGAAAAGGCTATGGAAGATGTGTAAAAGAAGTACTGTGGTCTCTCATAACAGGTAATTATAATACTTCTGTGATAGTCCTTTCTTGCCCACCTTGATCTCCGTCCTTGCCCGGTCGACCTGGAAGTCCATCGATACCAGGAGCACCAGGAAGCCCTTGGGTCCCTGGTGGCCCTTCGGGTCCAGCAGGCCCTTCGACCACGACTGCATCCCCTGGAAGCCCTCTTTGACCGGCCTCTCCTCGGGGTCCTGGGGGTCCCGAGGAACCTGGAAGACCTTGAGAACCCGTGTTGCCCTTAGGTCCTACTAGGCCCTGTCGAAAAGAATCCAAGTTTTAGAAAGACATCTGATTTTTATATCATTAACTTTAAGAATGTATCTGGGCATCCGCTAGCGTAAGAAAATATTCGAAGTACATATTGATATGAAAAAGGAAAAATCGCATCTGTAGATGCGATAGCAAAAATATTATATCATACAAAATTATGTCCGTAAAAATAGTGCTACATTAACATTGTTATTACAGATGCAATTTATGTACTTAGTGATTCCCTTGATAAGGTGTCCGTGATAAGGAATCCACGTATGATAATAGTAGTTTTGTATCAACTGATTATGGACGCCTCTTTGGCCAACAAGTTTGGCCAAAGGAAAATCAACTTTACTCTTTTTTCAGTTTTATAATGAACAAATTAAATAAAGTACCATACAAAACTAACAAAGAAAAATAAATAGCAATGATAATGGTAATAGTAATGCTAGTAAAATTAATTTTACTGTGATCGTTACAAAGTACTCATAGATTAATATCAACAGTAATAGTAACGATGGTGTAGCTCTGTTTTATAACAATTCCTCCCTTAGTATGAATGACTCCTTTGAGCCTGATACTCACCGCAGTTCCTGGGGGTCCTGAACTGCCCGTGGCTCCTGCTGGTCCTGGAGGTCCTCGAGTTCCAGGCTCACCAAGACGTCCAGGAGGTCCAGGGGGGCCTGGTTGGCCCTAGCTCAAAGCAAGAACGTACACGGTGTATCGGCAGTAGAAGAGGGCTTCGGTATAATATTCTATTATTCATTTGCTTCTTGGTTCATGCAATATCAACAACAACAGGAGCACAGTTGGCAAGATTTCCGTATGGTCCACATACTCGCGTGATATGGCTGGTGTAGCACAGTGCATTCATGTGTAAAGGTAAAACGAACACATGACAATATAAATTGTCAGGGATTTTGGTATACCCCATTTCGTAACCAGACTTTCACCTAAACCATTTCTCATCATCAAATGTACCAGGTGGAAATCCTCTCAACTGTACAAGGTAGACAAAAGGGAGTGACGAGCTGGTGTCAAAGGTTGCGGAAATATTGTCAGCCACACAAAAAATGCTACAAGCGAAAGCAACTTTACCTCATGTTGAAGGTATATCATGTAACATCAATGAAAAAATCCTGAAAATGATGGTAAAGGCAAAGGAGACAAACAGGGAAACGATAGCAGTTCGAGGATGGAGGTAAGAAGGAAAAAAGAGTGAGGAGGGAGGGAGAAAGGAAGGAAAGGAGGAGGAAGGAAGAAAGATTGAAACGAAAGGAGGGAGGAGAGGAGAGGAGTTCATTTGAGGGGAAGTATGTAACGCTCATGAAGGAGAGAGGTAGAAAAGCACGAGCTGGCTGGCTGGCTGAGGGTAACACAGAGAGGAGAAAGGGAGGAAGAGACGGAGGAAGGAGGGAAGAATGGAAAGAAGGAAGGAAGTAAGGGAAGGAGGGAGGAAGGAAGAGAGGGAGGAATGAAGAAATGTAGGAATGAATGAAGGAAGGGACTGAGGTAAGAATAGGGAGGAAGGATGGAAGGGAAGAAAGGAGGAATAGGGAGTGAGGAAAGGAGAAGGGAGGAATAGGGAGGGAGGAAGGAATAAAGAAAGAAAGGAAGGAAAGAAGGATGGAAGGAAAGAAGTGCGGAAGGGAGGGAAGAAGGAAAGAAAGGAAGGGAAAAAGGAAGAAAGGAAGGAAGTATGAAAGGAAGGAAAGGGAAGGAAAAGGAAGGAAAGGGAAGGGAAGGGAAGAGGAGGGAAGGGAAGGGAAGGGAAGGGAAGGGAAGGGAAGGGAAGGGAAGGGAAGGGAAGGGGAGTGAAAGGAAGGGAAGGGAAGAAAAAAAATGTAGGAAGAAAGGGAAGAGAAGGAAAAAAAGGAAGGAAGGAGGGAAGGGAGGGAGGAGGGAAGGAAGGAAGGAAGGAAGGAAGGAACTGGATAAGAACCACGTACTGTGGGTCCGGTCAGGCCCCTGACACCCTTCGAACCTGGGAATCCAGGGAATCCGTGGTCTCCGATCTCCCCCTTAGGTCCCCGTTGACCACGTTTACCCTGGCGAAGGAGGGAGAACAGACCGGCCGAGTTAGTCAGCATAGGAACCTTCCACTATTCAGATGGAGGTTGCGGGCAATGGATGGGCAAGGGGGGATGTGGGGACTGGAGCAAGAGGTTCTTCAAATTGACCAACCACCTGTTCTTCAGGTGGTGGCTTAGGTGTCTGCAGGAAGGATGCCTGTAGTTTCACTTGTTATGTTTAGCGTGTCGCCTGTCAGCCAATTGCTTGTGTTTCGTATAGGAAACACACCGTGTGCCAGAGAGTGGGCTGGGTAGGACGACTCCTGGCGAGAGTTGGTGTAATGTAAAGATAGTATTCATAGCAGCAGTCGATGTGGATGCATCTCAGGTAGCAGAGGTTAATAGGGTTGGCTGGGTTATACAAAGAAGGAAGACGGTGGACGTGGGCCCTGTTCAGTGGATCCTCACACCACGTATTCCTTCGGCAAGGGAGGCTGCCACTACAAAGCCGAGAGGAACCCTTAAAGAAGAACCTACGGTGAGTCCTTCACTTCCGGGTTCGCCATTCTCTCCGTTGGTTCCGGGAAGACCTGCGGGACCTGGGGGGCCGCGGCGCCCCGGGGGTCCGGGATCGCCCTGGGGGGTGGGGGAAAACGAAGGTCATGAAACGGGTCCTTCCCCTAAAGGATATGTTAGGAAGTAGTCGTGGTCTTCCTTCTAGTCCTTCTCGTAGTCATCACCCTCGCCTATTTCCAGATTGAAATCCCCCGTGGTATCTCTGCCGCTGGCCATGTGGGTGTTATGTGATTGGGTGAACCCCGGTCTTCCGGTGCATCATTGTGTTTTTTAAGGAAGTGATGTCTGGACACAGTGTGCATCCTTGTGTTTCGTGTCACTTGCCATCATTTGTAATCATGCACTGTTTTCATTAAGTGAGTCTCTACAATGACTATGTTTATAAGCATGTGTCAATTACCAGTGTATACATCCTGTGCTCTGTGACTATACAAAATAAGATCCTAGTGTTCTCTGAGTATATGTGTTCCTGCTAGGAACATCAAGTCTCTCCCTGTCATCTGTGAGCGGATTGCATCTTGATGCATGTGCCCCTGTAGTCAATAAGTGGGTGAAGACTGAAAAAAGAATATGTACATATACTGTATTTGTGCAATCATACAGATTCTGTTAGTGTTTCAAGTTCTCAAGCACCTGATAGCAGGTACAGTCTTCATCACAATGTGTATTGCTTACCATCGCGTGGCCTATTTACTTTGTGTCCTTCAAGCTTGTCAAACGTGACTATGTGCACTATGTTCTCTGAAAGCAGTTAGTATATACAGCAGTAAATCTTCTTCCCTTGTAGATCCCTCTGTTGTCCAGTGAATGCGCAATGCCTTGAAGCCAGTGTGTGAGCCCTGTGTCTGTTAAACATAAGACCATTTTCTCGAGTGTTACATGTTATATTCCATAATCATTCACAATCTTGCCATCTGTGGTTGAAGTCCATATGTACTGTAAGCCTAAGGCACGATCTATTTTCAATGGTCACCAAGTTTATGAGTATCATTCCTGTGAATATGTGTCTGCTGATTGTGTGGAGTAAGTAGGGATGCCGTGAAGTTCCATATGTTTTTATGTCGTTGACATTATGTAGCCCTGTTTCCAGTGGATCATCAAAATTGTAAACATTAATCATATCACTATGTGTCTTCTGTTTGTGTGGAACAAAGCACGCCCTGATACTTCATGGATTTATATGTCTATCTCGTTTATCCTATGTAGACCTATGTAGCCCTACATAGCCCTGTTTTCAAATGTTCATCAAACTTGTGAACACAATCATTGTTGAAATGCGCACTCTGTATGGAAAAAAGAATTGAAGCCTTGATACTTCATAGATTTATATATGTTTATATCGCATAATTTATTTCATAGAGCAAGCCATGAAACTCCTTAATATTGGTCTTTTCTATGTTTCTTCTGCTTATATAGAAAGCAAA
>NC_134798.1:29845882-29848382 GCF_046742065.1 Oratosquilla oratoria
TAATGGTAATAATAATAATTCTATTTGGCAATGAATCAATATACATAAAGTGCAGATAATGAAAAGAATAAATAGTTCAAAATAATTACAATTGCCGAGGATAACACAAAAAAAGCATAGCGGCATCATGAGTTGAATGTAAAAGTGGAAGGATAGCGGGAAGATAGGGAAATGAGATGGTGGTATAAACAGTTCATTATAAATATGTCTAATGTTGTCAAGGTTTATAATTTTCCTACTCCTACAAATAAAAAATAAAATAAAGTAGTTTTGCCATAATAAGAAAAACAAAACAAAACACACAAACAGTACCTACATACACATTAGATATTGAATTTGAGTGTTCATATGTTAACGACATTTACCTCATATTTTCCTCCTGAAATTGTAATACTAAAGAGTGCTATATTTGGTACATTAAGAAATATATATACACTATATCTAGAGTTAAGTCATCACAGAAAACGATTATATATACTTCACTTCAAAGAAAACGTAAACGTACCGGGAGCTCACTACATTCTTCTCTTTCTGGTCGCGTTGGATCACAGCTCATCACCATCCACTGCAGCTCGATCTGGTGAAAGCAGTTGGCCACGATCAAATAAATGAAATCAAGGCAGAAGAGGCAGACGAAGACGAAGAGGAGGAGGACATAAAGAGAAGGAATTTTAGAGGAGTAGAGGTGATTCGGAGGG
Organism: Oratosquilla oratoria; assembly: GCF_046742065.1. Classification (NCBI taxonomy): domain Eukaryota; kingdom Metazoa; phylum Arthropoda; class Malacostraca; order Stomatopoda; family Squillidae; genus Oratosquilla; species Oratosquilla oratoria. The sequence goes on from NC_134798.1 coordinate 29,846,581, forward strand.
AGAAATAATCGATCAAGTTGGGAGCGAGGGGATGAAGATGGCGAATGCTGAAACGGCCCTTGGTGGAGGACCGACTGCGGGAGTCGAGTAATGAAGAGTCGAGATGATGTGATAAGTGTTAAAACGATTTTGGTCATGTTGATTTAATTGTGTATTAATTCTGCGCCAGTGATCATTTCGAGTAGTCGGGAGTAACTGTAGGTTATATTTTCTGCTGCTCCAGGATCTAGATTCACAAAAAAAAAAAAAACTAAATAAAGAATAAGGAGATAAATCAATAGGTAAGTATATAAATGAATAGAAATTAACAAATGGATAAATAAATAGGCAAATGAATAAATATATAAACAAACAAAATCAACAGGAAAAATTCAATTAAGTAAACAAATTAATTAATTAATTATTAAGTATATAAATAAATAAATGTCTTTGATTCTTCCGTCCAAAATGGCACATTTTTTTAATTTAATATATTTGACCACTACCCGTAGCTCTACTTCGTAAGTGAAGAAGACCTTTAATGATTAAAGAGGACGATCCTTGAATTAAGTTCCTTTATAAAGAGAAAGAATCTTCATTAAAGAGAAGGAACCCTAGTTAAAGAAGAGGGACCTTGATTAAAGAGGAGGGACTTTGATTAAAGAGGAAGGATCTTGGTTAAAGAGGAGGGACCTAGATTAAAGAGGAGGGATTTTGATTAAAGAGGAGGGACCTTGATTAAAGAGGAAGGATCTTGGTTAAAAAGGAGGAACATTGATTAAAAAGGAGGGAGCTTGATTAAAGACGAACGGACCTTGATTAAAGATGAGGGACCTTGATTAATGAGAGGAAATCTTTATCAAAGAGGAGGAACCTTGATTAAAGAGAAAGCCTTGATTAAAGAGGAGGGACCTTGATTAAAGTGAATGGACCTTGATTAAAGAGGAAGGATCTTGATTAAAGAGGAGGGACCTTAATTAAAGAGGAGGGACCTTGATTAAAGAAAAGTGGCCTTGATTAAAGAGAAGGGAACTTGATTAAAGAGGAGGGACCTTGATTAAAGAGAAGTGGCCTTGATTAAAGAGAAGGGACCTAATTTGTCACTTGGAAAAGGGCTCCGGCTTTTTTTTTTTTCAAAAACATTCTTTAGTTTGGAGCTCTATCTTTCGCTGAGTAAAATCACCTATCGTCAATAAAAATGAGATCCTTTATGAACGTCATAGGGTTTAGTAGAAAATAACTTTCAATGATCAACAATCAGTTTCAATGAAAAAAGAAGCATGTAAAAGAACTTTCGATCTGTAACAAGCTCGGATACAGTTAAATTAAACAATTTTATAAAAGAAGTAAAGCAAATAACTAATAACCAGTCATCACAGTTTCTTATTTAGGCTTCATGTTTAGATGTTTATTCAAGTAAATCTTAAAATTTCGAACATTGAAATGCCTCGGAGGGAAGTCTATTGTATTTATCGACTATATCTATCATCAGCACACATCTGGGCTCTGTACTAATCTGATTAGAATCGTCTGGTGTCAACCCAGACTATATATATATATATATATATATATATATATATATATATATGTATACTGTATATATATATATATATATATATATATATATATATATATATATATATGTATATATATATATATATAATATAATCAGAAGGTCCGGGTTTGTTTGTGAATCTAGATCTAGGGCTAAGAATAGTGAATCCAGTGTTTAAATGTGATTCATATATATAATTTTATTAGGCTTGATGTTGGTATGAATGGCTCTTTGTTATATTTTGTTTTTATTTTATGTATTATATATA
>NC_134798.1:29865882-29870882 GCF_046742065.1 Oratosquilla oratoria
AGTTGATCCCTGGGTTTTGGCTGCTGCTATGACGGGGCGGCCACCTGCACCTAATAAGGACTTAGGGTGGAGATACGGTATTAATCGTAGTGTGAGGGGGTGACTTTAGGGTTATTCTTACTAGGGATGTTCACTCGAAGTGATCATCGGATTTGCAACATGAAATGAAACATTTTGTTTGCTACAAAAGGCTGGTTTTGTACGTTTATTTAGGCAAACATTAATGTATATTAGATGAAAGGGATAAGGAGGATGATTATAGGTGTTTTTCCTACTGTGAATACGTGGGTGGGTAGGTGAGTTCGTGGGAGGACGTGTGATGCGAAGGCCAGACGGACGACGCATGCGCATTACCATAGTCCACGGTTAAAGCGTCAGCTTCTCCTTCATAGTCTTCCAAGAACTCCCCTTCAAATCCATAATCATCAGGGTCTTCAAAGAGAGAATAGTCGATCTCCACCAGGTCTCCGTTGAGTGCCTGGTTTGGGGCCATGTCTCCTCGGTTCTCTGCAAGCAGGATCAGGAAGCTGTCAGTCTCACCATGCAACGTCTCCCGCGCGCACGATCGCATGCAGAAAGGCTTTCAAGCAGAGACAGGCAGGAAGAGGGTACAAACTTAAAGTGTCACTGAAGTCATGGAGGTTTGGATAGAGCTATTGAAGTTTGAAGTTTATACTAAAAGGATTTTAGGGATATTTTCTTTGGCTTTGTCAGATCAAAGGTCTATAATGTGATGTATTTGATTTGTAACATATTGCTTTTTCTATTACCGTTTTTGGAGCTAATTATTTTTAGGTATTCATATAGAATTTTTAGATCTGTAGACGGATCAATTAATTGAAATAAAAATTCTAAGATTACAAACAGCGCGTGAAGGTAAGCAGAAGGTTCTATCCATTTGTTTATCTCCGTGATTTAAGAGCTAATTCTCGTGGTGTGATGACTGCGTGTTTGTTCAGCTTGAAGTGGTCTCCTTTCTCCTAATACCTACTTGCTTCACGTTTACGGGATAGGGCGAGCTTATCTTTGATATGGCGAGATGTTTTTAGTGATGATGCATCATTAATAGCTTGAAGGGCTGTCGTGGTCAGTGTTTGTTAGGGTCTGCTTGATAAGGTCAATACCCGAAACCTCAAAGGAGATGTTTGAGTCTAAAGATTGAAGTGATTCGTGTATAAGAGGTTCTTGTTGTGTCCTCGATGCATTTTGCTCCCTTTCTAAATGACTGTTGTTCCGAGCTCAGATTCACAAAAGAAACACAAGTAAATAAAATGCTCTTTAACGATAGGAGTGCCACCTTTCTCATTTTCTAGAATAAATGGTATATTTTCTATGTATTCTAAATAGTGTTTTTCTATTTTAGCAACAACAAAGGGATAATGGTGCATATCTAATCTATTATAACGAAAAAGACGTTTGATTTTTTTTTTTTCTTTTTATAGCAAATCTTAAGATATCTGTGTTCGGGACTCTGTACTTTAGTCTAACCCTATCCTCATTGCGCTACTGATCATAGGTTGTATTTGTAAAGAAAATTTAGGTCCCTACATCAATCTTAGCAAACATCTGGTGCCCACATTATAATTAGTGTTCTCAACCTAATGACACATACTTTCAAGACAATTAAGAAAATTGTATATGTAATAGATAAACGTTTATGGGCTGAATGGTTGTATTACTTAATTATTTTCATTTGTAGTTGGAAGTCTGCAACCCCTGAAATTCCTTTAAGTAATGCTTCTATAAAATTCAATCTTTTCCACCATTATATATGTGGAACTGGCATGCATACATGTTGGTGTCCAGAGCCAGTTTGGGATTCCAGATGTAAGCCCGGGCACCTGCAATAACTACTTGCAGTAGTGTCATATTCCATCTCAAGGGACAGGTCGTTAAAGCGTGGAAGGCTATTTGGACCTCAAACCCTGGTCAGAGGTATGGAGAAGCAAAGCTTTGACTTAATGTCCACATCCTGAATTAGCGCCAGGATGTTATCTTGGCACTGTGACCTAATCGTGATGTCAGGATCTTGTCCTGACGCCAAGACCTTTCTAGATACTAGGTTCATACCTTGGTTCCAAACTCTTGTCTTAATACTATTCTATTCTCTTGCCACCAGGGTCTTGTACTTTTTTTTAGCGGGAAATGAAAAATATTATGTCAATAAAAGCATACTTCATGTTGCCTTTACGAATCCAGGATCATAAATTGTAACCATAATGATCCCAGCTATAGAAAAAGAGCAGTCTGCCACACATTCATGGTCATGGGATCAATATGGTAAGCTTAGGCATGCTGCTTTAGTCTGAATTTCTGAAGTACGGTATGGGTGCAGGTATCGTGGTATTTTACTAAAATACAATGTTTAAGGATTTTGGCTATAGTTTCCTCGGATAGAAAGATATAAGTCCAACAAGTACATCATATAACTTTCTTTGATCGTCTCACTGGTTGCTTAAGAAGTTGTTCTTCTAAATGAATCCTGTTCCGTTTCGACCTGTATTCTTTGCTGCACTGACGACCAAATAGCCAGATTTTGGTCAGGATTACAAAATCATATCTGAGGTTGAAAACTTTGAGCCACTGATTTGATTTTAAGTCTGGCCAGTATTATGTGGATTATTAGTGTTTCATGCAACAAGGAACAACATAGAGAAGGAACAGGGTCCTGTAAGAAGGACGATTTCACAGGCAACCTGTAGAATGACAAAATAAATAGGTAATAAATAAATAAATTTATAAAACGAATAAATAAATAAACAAGCAAACAAATAAATGAATAGATAAATAAATAGATAAATAAATAAATAACTAAGTACATAATTAAATAAGTAAATAAGTAAATGAATAAACAAATGAATAAATTAATAACTGGCTTGTTGTACATGATGGTACATTTTTCTTTTATGAAACTCTTAATCAACGTATTGAAAAAAATCTTGATGGATTCTATATTTTCTAATCACGAACACTAAAACATCCAGAGGTCATGAGCATTTTAAACATTCCGAAATACCTTTCCAGCTGCCAAATATGACACTCTTTCCTGGAAACCCCCTTCTGTCTTGTATGAAGTCGTTTGACAACAGCCAAACAAAATCATAGAAATATAAAAGAAAAGTCACTGTACTTGATAAAGTGTCTAGATTTGGCAGACAGTAATGAGTACATACATCTTATTTTGCATAGAAGGACAGTCAAACATTATAGTTCGATAACACTGCAACAGACGAGAACAGAAACTTCAGCATCAGATGAAACACGTACAGTATAAATGCTTCACACACTGTCACATCATGTTATGTCATATCACGTATATTGCTTTAAGCTTATAGTGGTGCATGATAATCGTGTTTCCTCTTTAGTGTCACGTCACGTGCTGCGCGTGGTTAATCGTAATAACAAAGCCATCCACCAACATGAGAAGAAGTAGGTCTTGCAAGACCTCATTAAGGAAACAGAAACCATCCACCGTGACAATAAATATGGTATTTAACAATTACTGAGGCGGTGTGCATTAATCGGCAAAAACCTTCATTGAATGTCTAATTGTCATCAGATTATGTCATTCCATCCTGTAGGAACAATATCCTTAGAACAAAAAGCCATAGGAAAGAGGCGCACGGAAAAGGAGACCTCTGGTACAGCAGATCTCTGGGAAAGGAAACCACAAGGACACGAACAACAAAGGCATGTATGTATATGAATATATACATATATAGTACTTTGTTGGAAATCCCTTTCTCTTGGTACATTCTTGGGGACGTTTAGGTACAAATGCTGCAATATTTTGAAGCCACACAGGGTCCATATTCTTTCATATATCCTTGATGGCTACCTCCAGCTTGGAGATTGATGAAGTGTCGCGCTCATATAACTTATCTTTCATGAGTGCCCAGGGATTCTCAATTGGGTTTAATTCAGGGGAATTACCTGACCAATCTTTCATATACTCCACATCACAGAATGCAAACCATTCTCTAATGAGTTTAGCAGTGTGGCATGGTGCACCATCGTGCATGAAGACATCTGTTTTGCACTAAATAAAAGAGTCCTCCAAATGCTCATTAAGTAGCTCAAAACACCGGTCTACATTCAGAATTATATTTTTTGGTAGTATCACTAATGATCCCATAACCATGGTAGCCAAACGCACCTCAAACCAGCAGTGAATCAGGATGATTTACAGTACCGTGTGTGAATTTTGGGTCCAAAGGACCACCGCTAGGACGACGGTACACTTTGCCAAGACGGTTTCCAGCAACGGTGAGTGGCTTCATCACTCCACAACACATTTTTCCACTTCTCCACATCCCACTGTAAATATTTACGGCAAAAAGAGACCCTGTTCTCTTTCTGTTTTATGAATACAAGTGGTTTCGTGCTAGCATTATGGTGTGAGAATTAGATATCATCTTGCAGGCAGCGGCGTAATGTTCTCATAGACACATGACCAAGTAATTTAGGGTTCGTTTTCTTCAACTGTGGTGTTGTTATGCGTTATAATAATAATAATAATAATAATGATAATAATAGTAATAATAATAATAATAATAATAATAATAATAATAATAATAATAATAATAATAATAATAATAATAATAATAATAATAATAATAATAATAATAATAATAATAATAATAATAATAATAATAATAATAATAATAATAATAATAATAATAATAATGATGATGATGATGATGATGATGATGATGATGATGATGATGATGATGATGATGATGATGATGATGATGATGATGATGATGATGATGATAATAATTAAGGTAATAATAATAATAATAGTAATAATAATAAAAGTAATAATAATAATAATAATAATAATAATAATAATAATGATAATAATAATAATAATAATAATAATAATAATAATAATAATAATAATAATAATAATAATAATAATAATAATAATAATAATAATAATAATAATAATAATAATAGTATAATAATAATAATAATAATAATAATAATAATAATAATAA
>NC_134798.1:29880882-29890882 GCF_046742065.1 Oratosquilla oratoria
CTGCCACCTGCACAGCAGGGTTGGCATATCTGACTGGGATATGTTTCTTCATTTGTTATTGTACCTGACAGTTACTATACCTCCTTAACAAATAAAAGACAACCTTATAAACCCAGGATTACTAAAGTAATAAAGTTGATGTTATTATTATGGGTGATAATTTGCTGGCGCTTCTATTTTTGCGGACAATCTTGCATATGCTATCTTATATTTCACGTACAATATTTGCAGTGTACAAAACTATTCCTAAGAAGGAGTTGCCTACGTTGCCATAATGTTTTAGTGAGTTTGTGTACCGATATTTTTTCAGAGAAATCATGTATTGGTCTAGGAAGGCCAAACATGTTAATTGAAATTTATCACTTCGCTCTAGCTATAAAGCAAAATCGTCTTCGATTTACGGTAACGCACCAAATGGAGAAAAATGGAACGTAAAACGAAAGTCTATTTAAGCAAAGAAGAAACAGTTATGTACCCAACAAATGAGCAAAACCTAAATTTCAAAACCGAATTAAAGAAATAGGGAATAACTGAAGACGGAAAGGAAGGAGGACAATAGAAGAAAAAAATGAGGTGAGAGAAGAAGAGCATGAATAAGGACGAAGGATGGAAGGAAGGGAAGAAGAAGGGAAGTTAGGAATGAGATAAGGAAGAAGAAATAGCAGAACGTGGATGAAAAAGGGAAGAAGGCGAAACACATGAAGACATGAAGCAGGGAGAGTGGAACGATGGGGTGAAATAGAGGAAGAGGATGTGGAGAGTTGAAAGAAGAATGGGGAGGAAGATGAGATGATAGAAAAGAGGATGGCATGGACGGAGGGAGCGTCCTTCGTGTGGGCATTTTGCCAAGCCACGCGAGAGAGAGAGAGAGAGAGAGAGGAGAGAGAGAGAGAGAGAGAGAGAGAGAGAGAGAGAGAGAGAGAGAGAGAGAGAGAGAGAGAGAGAGAGAGAGAGAGAGAGAGAGAGAGAGAGAGAGAGAGAGAGAGAGAGAGAGAGAGAGAGAGAGAGAGAGAGAGAGAGAGAGAGAGAGAGAGAGAGAGAGAGAGAGAGAGAGAGAGAGAGAGAGAGAGAGAGAGAGAGAGAGAGAGAGAGAGAGAGAAATCCTCCTTCACAACCTCGACCTTGCCCCGCCCCTCGGCACCTCCATATCCCTCGACAACTCCATCTCCCTTCACACCTCCATTTCCCTAAACACTTGCACATCCTTTGATGCTCACGTCCCCCCAGACCTCCACGGTCTTCCATTTGCGTGACCTTTCCTTCCTTCAAGTTTCTGCAGATCTTCATCGCCTCCCATACTTATTACACCTCCACACACTACGTATTTTCTCCTCCTTCTACCTTTACGACACTTTACACTTGAATGTCCTTTCTTAACCACGGCCCCCACATATCACATGAGCCTACATGGCTTCAAACTCCTCCGTTTCTTTGCCCTACTAGTGGAATCACTCCACACAATGCCCTTCTCCCTCCTCTGCACGCCACTTCCTTGACTGAAAACGCTTCTTTCGTTGTGCTATATTTCATTCCTCCTTTCAGCTATTTTCTGTTACACATAAAAACAATTCTACTCAAGTATCATTATAGAGATAGGTAGAGTTAGATAGAGGTGTTAAAGCAGACAGGTATCAATTGACAGGTAGAGACGGAAACGGAAAGAGAAGAGAAGGAGGATAAAAAAAGAGAAGGAGAAGTTTGGTAAGGTGGAAAAGGGATGTTAAGTAGGTTTATCGAAATGTATTAAAGAGTAGTAGGAGGTGGAGGAGGAAGAAGAGGAGGAGGAGAAATAGGAGGAAGTAAGGTGGAAGACTAGGAGGAATAGAAGGAGGAGGAAGGGGATATGGTGGATGCAATTAGGGGGGAGGAACTATGACGTCATGAAGACGTGACGTCACGATCAAGGCAATTTCGTCACTGAGGCAGGAAGACATTCCCTCGAGGAAGTTCCACTTGACTGACGTCATGAAGTAATAACGTAACAACATTGCCTTTATATTATATTCATAAGTAAGGACATACATTTTTTTCTGTCTTTAAATGGTGGGAATTCTCTCAGATAAATTCAATTGCTTGGTGGCAGTTAGAAAAGTATGTAAACAGAATAACCGCTGTTTATGTTTTACACGAGTAGGATTCTGACTCAGAGCGTTGACTCTGGGCGTGTCGTCGCGGTGTGTGTGGGGGGGGGGTGTTCCTTAATCGAATATAGACACTTGACAGGAGTATATAATATATATTTCAAATAAAATCAAATAAAAGTCATTTATCACTGTTGGCTTTCCTTTAGGTTTTTTAGGACCAGAAATTTACTTCAATTAAAAAGAAACGTCTGTTATGTCAGGACAAGTTTCTTAAGTGTCCCAAAATCGATGTAACCCAAGAAACCAGTTGAAAGAGTTTGTCCAAAGCAGTTGTCTACTCGCCTTGAGAACAGAAATACCCCCTAAGGTAGACAGAACCGGCTAAACATTAGCCAGAATAAAGATTAATAGGTCCCTGGTCCTTAGGAGGTTAAACATAATAACTTATTATAATCAACAAAGTTTCATACGGCAGCAATTAGAAAATAAACAGATCTGTGACAAAATGGCGTCGTGATTATCATAAGAGCATAACAACATAAGCCTTACACTAGGCTGTTCCATGTTCATTATTATCTATCATCTCCATCCAAAAATTTACTTAATCTTCTAAAACAACCAATAGTTTCAGCATTCACTACTTCATGGTTACTAAGTCTATTCTATTCGTTAACCATTATATAGATAAACCAGTTCTTGCCTATTATCCTTTTTGCAACTGTGTAGGCTACCCACAAGACAAGGATCTTTTGATAGCGTCGTCACTGATAGATAAAGATAAACAAACAGTATAGTCACATAACTGTAAGATGATGTAATCAATAATCTAACGAGAAAATATATAATACGTTATGGCAGCAGAGGACAAGACTCTAAAGTGAGATTTAGGAAAGATGCGAAAGTAACTTAAACTATTTCAATTCCCAGGGGGTGGTAATGGAGTGATTTACTTCTGTTCATTTCCACGTCTTCATTTTCTTCTCTTTTAATGTGTGGTATTTCTTTGATAGAAATGACATTAGAATACCTATGAGAAGTATGTAACCGTTTTTGCTTCTGTTCATTTCCACGTCTTCATTTTTTTTTTACTTTTAATGTATGGTATTTCTTTGATGGAAATGACATTAGAATACCTATGGGAAGTATGTAACCCTTTTTACTTCTGTTCATTTCCACGTCTTCATTTTCTTTTCTTTTAATGTGTGGTATTTCTTTAATGAAAATGACATTAGAATACCTATGGGAAGTATGTAACCGTTTTTACTTCTGCTCATTTCCACGTCTTCATTTTCTTTCCTTTTAATGTATGGTATTTCTTTGATAGAAATTATTACATTAGAATACCTATGAGAAGTATGTAACCCTTTTTACTTCTGTTCATTTCCACGTCTTCATTTTCTTTTCTTTTAATGTGTGGTATTTCTTTGATAGCAATGACATTAGAATACCTATGAGAAGTATGTAACCGTTTTTACTTCTGTTTATTTCCACGTCTTCATTTTCTTTTCTTTTAATGTGTGGTATTTCTTTGATAGAAATGACATTAGAATACCTGTGAGAAGTATGTAACCCTTTTTACTTCTGTTCATTTCCACGTCTTCATTTTCTTTTCTTTTAATGTGTGGTATTTCTTTGATAGAAATTATTACATTAGAATACCTATGAGAAGTATGTAACTCTTTTTACTTCTGTTCATTTCTACATCTTCATTTTCTTTTCTTTTAATGTGTGGTATTTCTTTGATAGAAATGACATTAGAATACCTATGAGAAGTATGTAACCCTTTTTACTTCTGTTCATTTCCACATCTTCATTTTCGTTTCTTTTAATGTGTGGTACTTCTTTGATAGAAATGACATTAGAATACCTATGAGAAGTATGTAACCCTCTTTTCCCATTCTATAGCCTTTAGAGCAGTAACTCTCAACCTAATACTCACAAGTACTAGTGTGATCTTTTATGATCTGATATTTCTTTTTCACAATGATTAAAATAATTCTCGAAATTTCCTACCAATCTATGGACTGTGATAAAACCCAAGCTGTAAATGTTTTATATGCGAATATTCTGAACAAATTATTCAAAGTTTTTGTGACCTTAAAGCTAAGTCTTATTGACTGAACTTTTCTATTATGTGCAAAAGTGTGGTTGTGGGATCATAATTAACCAGACAACAACTGGCGCTTCTCGACTTGAGAAGGTTGAAGTTCTTGCTTTAGTTCAAAAGGTTTCAAATTCATAGCATTAAGCATCCTTATCTTTCTTTTTTCTGTCAAGGATGCTCTCAAGTCATCTTTAATATAAATTTTAGCGCTTGTGTCATTTTGACACTTGGAAATAAACTCTTCTGCTGGGATTCGAACCCTCGCAAGAGCGGCTTGCTTCTTACAAGGCGAGGAGTGACGAGTACGGTCCTCGCCTTGTAAGAAGCAAGCCTCTCTGGCGAGGGTTCGAATCCCAGCAGGAGAGTTTATTTCCATAGATTTTAGCGTTTAGGTTACAAAAGAAACCATGAAGGGTGATGATGCACGTGGGCCTTTGGGATACGAAAGAAAAAAAAAATAAAGAAAAAATGTCTCTTCGGGGGGGAAAGGTGTTCAAAGGAACGGGATGTGGACACATTCTAGAAAAGGGCTATTTCTATCATCATTCTTTTTAAGTTAAACGATTCTGTTGTGTTGAGAGAGGGTAGTGTGTTAAATGGGTTAAGGTTAATTTGGTTAAAAATATCTTGGCTAATTTTCCATGCTCGCTGCCAAGATATCAAGAAAGTTTTGTCACTATACCAGATTATAAAAATTAAATAAACATTTAGAGGATGTAAGGATTGATTTGAAAAAGAAGTACGTGAAACTGCTTAATAATTTCTGTTTGACAAAAAATACCCCAAGTTCTAGCGAACAGAAAAATGCTCATTCCTTTACTACGATGACTTGGCAGACTTTATTCTGGTCAATACTAGACGAATTTATTGAGCCACTGGTTTCTGTTTGAGAAAAAAATACCCCAAGTTCTAGCGAACACAAAAATGTTCATTCCTTTGCTACGATGTCTTGACAGACTTTATTCTGGTCAATACTAGACGAATTTATTGAGCTTAGGAGATTTCATTGCAGGAAAGAGGCTTAGTATCGGGTGAAGACAAGGATCCCGTATTTAGGCTTACTTTAGAGGACCACGTTTTGTAAACGTACTTCTTTTACTCTTGTACGCTTGGAGTAAACAAGATGACATCTTAATCACATCTAAGCAAACGCGTCACCATGTTTGGCTCATTATCATCTTACTGATTTCTGGCCACACCAAAACCTGGCGATTTTGTTCAGCTGAGAGGTGAACTCTAAACAAAAGGGAAGTTATGGTTAACTGAGTAAAATTAATAACCTTCTGGCAGACAGAATGAAAAAAAAATATATATATATATATGTGTGTCGCCCAGTGAGGAAGGAGCTAACCACGCTATGTCTTACACCTTCGTCACGTCACATATGAAATGCCTCAGACATGAACCAAATCACCTGTCGAAGAAGATAATGAGGAACTTATGTCAAGAGTCGCGCAGCTGCGGCCGAAGCCGTCACCTTTCCCTTGCCCACTCGGACAGGTAATAGTCACTTCTTGTATTTGAAGAGGAGTGCGGGATCCGATCCCACAACTAGGTGGATGCGAGACCAGCACGCTTCCGATTACGCCACGGTCAAATGTCATGTATGTGGGTATTGACGAAGTCTGCATGACGAAAAGAAATCATTGTAGCAAAATGTAAAATCATACATACATACATACATACATACATACATACATACATACATACATACATACATACATACATACATACATACATACATACATACATACATACATACATACATACATACATACATACATACATACATACATGCATGCATGCATACATATATGCATACATACATACATACATACGTACATACATACATACATACATACATACATACATACATACATACATACATACATACATACATACATACATACATACATACATACATACATACATACATACATACATACATGCATGCATGCATACATATATACATACATACATACATACATACATGCATACATACATACATACATACATACATACATACATACATACATACATATATACATACATACATACATACATACATACATACGTACATACATACATACATACATACATACATACATACATACATACATACATACATACATACATACATACATACATACATACATACATACATACATACATACATACATATATACATACATACATACATAGTTTTCTTGTAGCAATTGGCACAATCCCTAACATAGCCCAAAGTATGACGGCCAATGAACCATGGAGGGAGCAAATACTGAAGGCTTGAGAAAAAACCGAGAGAGTCATTGGCGAAAATAACCGTGATGGATTAAGGAGGGAGTGGAGGGCTCAGGACACCCCCACCTCCCTGGGGTACAAGGAGGAGGTGGGAGGAGGAGGAGGAGGGGGAGCAGGAGAAGGGGCAGAGGAAGTGGAAGAAGAGAAGGAGATGAAGAAGGAACTGGCGAAAGAGGAGTAGAAAGAGAGGGGAACTCCGACCAAAACAAAATGAGTGGATGTATCTGAGTGGAGGTCATCGTGGAGTTTGAAGTTGAGGGCTTCTTGGAGCTCCGTTGTTGAAATGGAGTTGCAGCTGCACGGTTCATATTCACTTTGGAACTGAATGATATGTAATCTTGATCAACTGTGATCTCGTCCAATATGGTAATAAGATGTGAATGACACAAATTCTTTTCTTTCCAGAATTGTTTCGAATAGAATTTGGTATATAGGAGTTTTGCTATTGATTTGTCATTGGTATATAGGAGTTTTGTTATTAATTTGTCATTGGTATATAGGAGTTTTGTTATTGATTTGTCATTGGTATATAGGAGTTTTGTTATTGATTTATCAGTTCGTTTTGCTTTAGATGCACTGTGCGATAACCTAAAGGCGTTGGGGATGTAAATTATCGGTACGGGCAGGAAACTGATGCCAATCTCTCTCTCTCTCTCTCTCTCTCTCTCTCTCTCTCTCTCTCTCTCTCTCTCTCTCTCTCTCTCTCTCTCTCTCTCTCTCTCTCTCTCTCTCTCTCTCTCTCTCTCTCTCTCTCTTTTCTCTTCCTTTTCCTTTTCTCTTTCTTGATTTACTTATGTATCTATTTATTTATCTATTTATTCATTTCTTTATACATTTAATTATTTTTTCATTAATCTAATTCTTTTTTACTCTCACCGTTACTCTCCCGTAAATATACTTGACTCCAGGTTGAACATCTGTTCATAAAAACACAAATCACATTAAGAATAAAGTACAAGAAACACAATATACTAAAAACTACATATGTAGATGAGAACTAAAGCGACCCACCCATCTAGTCAGACTGTACCAATACAAGCCGACATCCAGAATAAAATAGAACAGAAAGTAAAAATAAAATGGCAGTAAAATTAAACATGCAAATATATAAAATAAATAGATAAATAGATAAATATATAAATAAACGAATGAATTAATAAAAAGGGAACAAATGTCCACAAGAAAGAAGGTCTAGAAACTTTGCCACCTACTAAAAGACTAAAAACTGGAAAAAGAGATCGTAGAAATGAATAGAATAGAAAACGAAGAAAGGAATAATCCCATCACAACCTATCCATTGAAACTTGCTTCACAAACTAAAATCCATAGCATGGAAAACGGACACAGAGACGCGGAAAATGAATAAATGTACCTAAATAACAAGAAAAAATATACATAAAAACACATAGTAACACTAATAAAATCCAAATCCAAATAAAAAAAGTAAAATGAATAAATAGATAAATAGATAAATAGATACAAAAAGCAGAGTAGTATGGGGGACAAAATCAAAGTCTCAACAAAAAAGTAAAATGAATAGAAGAATAAATAGCTGATAAATACAAAAATAGAGTGACATGGGGGGGAGGGGGGCAAAACAGGAAGTCTTTCATATGGATTGTTTTATTCCCCCCATGTTACTTTGCTATTTATTATTTATTTATTTATTTATTTATTCATTTATTTTATTTTTATTTATTTATTTATTTATTTATGTATTTATTTATTTATTTATTTATTTATTTATTTATCTTATTTATCTATTTGTTTATTTATTTATTTATTTATTTTATTTATTTTATTTATTTTATTTATTTTATTTATTAATTTATTTTATTTATTTACTTATTTATTTATTTATTTTATTTATTTTATTTATTTTATTTATTTTATTTATTTTATTTATTTTATTTATTTTATTTATTTTATTTATTTTATTTATTTTATCTATTTTATTTATTTTATTTATTTTATTGATTTATTGATTTATTCATTCATTTATTCATTTACTTATTTATTTATTTATTTATCTGTTTGTTTATTTATTTATTTTGTTATATTTTCTTTTCCTTTTATTTTTATGTTCTGTTAAATTTCCTTCTTAGTGATGGTCTGGAACGGTACATTCTGACTGGATGGGCACATCACCTGAGTTTCTATTTACATCTATAGTTTTTAGTATAATGTGTTTCTTGTATCTTATTCTTATTGCCATTTGTGTTTTTGTGGAGAGTTGTCCAACTTGGAGACAAGTGTCTTTCTTGGAGAGTAACAGCGAACTAAAGATACCTATCCCGTGTAGCTTGTATGCCCTTTATATAATGATTTCCTTCACTTAGACTCTACATCCCTCAAGACGCGCCCTGACAGCGTTCCAGAAATAGGATTAAACTTCTAACGTCGAATCTAGTGTTTGCTTTCTTCCAGTATGTATGTACGTATGTATGTGTGCATGTATGTATGTATGTATGTATGTATGTATGTATGTATGTATGTATGTATGTATGTATGTATGTATGTATGTATGTATGTATGTATGTATGTATGTATGTGGGCATGTGTACGTGGATATTTGTATGAATTTATCCATTTGCGATACACATCTCAACTTTCCTACATATTACATCTCACTTCACCCCGCTCTCGTAGCAGCATTTTATTGTTTTTTATATTAGGTCAGCTTCTGAAAGGGTACTAGAACGAATAATAGATCACTTTTGCCACGGGTTGATTGGATTACCTTCAGGATCTCTCCCCGAAGCCACCACAAAATGCACGAATCGGGATAAGTGGTACAGTCAGAAAATGACAGTAATAATTTACAAGGGATTGTCGTGGTCATGTCCCAAGCACGACAGCTAAAAGAAGAAGATTGCAGATAGTGTCTCTTGTATAAACTTCATCCTTCTCGATACTTCGTCGCACCACCGCGAGCCATGCTTGGGGTCAACAAGAGGTCAGGTTCTGGTCATAGGAAAAAGAAATGGATATTCAGTCTTTTTCTAAGCTTAACGTGGTCCCTGATATCTACTTATCTTGTATATCTATTTTCACTAAATGTGTTTGTGGTTGTGTTAGTTGTGTATCACTTTGAGGATTGACGTAAGGGGTCTTCGCCAGTGGTCTTTGTGAAAACATGGGATCTGGAATAACTGCAGCGACCCTAAGGTTGGCTTGTGTGGGGTGGTGATGCAGATGCTTGCTCAGATGACACCCAGTAGGCCGTCAAGTAACATGGAAGCATTGTTTATAGAAAGGACCCACAGCAGCTGTAATAACAACCCCTCTTTAGGCAGAACAATATTTTATCATTTCTCTTTACTTATTTATTATTATTGTTAGTGTTATCATTATCATTATTATTATTATTATTATTATTATTATTATTATTATTATTATTATTATTATTATTATTATTATTATTATTATTATTATTATTATTATTATTATTATTATTATTATTATTATTATCATCATCATCATTATGAAAGAGTTTTAGGATGGTTTGGAC
>NC_134798.1:29895882-29898382 GCF_046742065.1 Oratosquilla oratoria
GTTATCCCCATCATCACTATCCTTCTTGTTGGAAGATACCTTTTGATTTCTTGCATTTTATTGTCTTCTTGTTTGAAGATGTCTTTTGATTTCTTACATTTTATTTTCTTGTCCTATTTTGTATTGACTTGTCTCGTATTGTATATATATTTTTTGTCTTGTCTCGATCTGTCTATTCCACTTTGATTTTGTTAGAATATTTCTTGGTCTCTAATGAAACTCAACTACTACTTTTACTGCAGCTACCCACATACTTACCAATGCTTACGCAAGCACATACACCCACGCACTTAAAGAATGAACCCATTGTAACTGAAACCACATGAGCATGAAGACAGGGAAGCACAGACACATACTCATGCACAAGCTCGCTATCGACTCTTGTCGCCCTACTGTCAAATCTGTCACTGATAGCCCTGTTACCTACGTGAGCTTTGTAGTGACATGATAATTTATTTTAGACCAATGATCTTTAACTTTATATTTAAGATCCTCCCCAAAGGGCGTGATCTTACAATCGTGAACCAATTGAATTTTCCTCTCCGCCCTTTTACCAATCAGATTAGTTTTTTCGAGTCTATTCGGCAATATTGCTTGCTTAGAATAATCTCGAATCTCTGTATAATTCTCACTTAGGTCACAAAGAAATGTCATGTCAATAATACACTCTAGTTCCCAGGTCTTTTTTATAAACAAGGCGGAGAGGCGAACTCAGGCAGCTCGCTCGGCTATTATTTCATAAACAATCCAACCTATAAAGTGCAACAACCCGTCTTCTACCAATCTTTCTACACTCTTTTCTACCAGCCTCTTACAGGGCTCGGCAGCTACCACTTGATCGTCCCGACCAACTCTTTTTATCCGGTCTCTTAGAGGGCTCTTGTTCATAAACAAGGTGGAAAGGCTGACTCAGACAGCTCGCTCGACTGTAATTTTATAAACAATGCAACAACACGTGATCTATCCGTCTTTCTACCCTATTTTCTACCAGCCTCTTACAGGGCTCGGCAGCTACCACTTAGTCTCCTACAGGCTCCCGCACATTACAAATTTTATGCCGGTAAATGCCGACTGGTTTTTGATGTCTTCATCCTTCTGATTACAATAAATGGTGTTAAGGCAGCGACAAGCAAGGAGGGGAAAAGAACAATTAAGAAAATACCATAATCATTATAAGAGTTGTTTATGTTTGACCTTAATGGATGTAGCTTTCTTAATTTTAAAGATGGTGTTTTTATTCATTTATCTTTTTTTTTTTTTGGGGGGGGGAGGTAATGTTGATATGTGTGAGGCATGTTTTATCAGGGGTGTTAGCAATAGTGTCCATGCATGCATTTTACATTTGTCAGAAACTGAGATTGGGTCTCCAACTGATTTTATTTTAGGATCTAATTCAGGACAGATAATAGATACTTTGGAAAAAAATAGGAAATGTGAACTCCCTATGTTTCTATGGGTTATCTGGTTTACAAATATCTTTTTGTAGTGATAGTTCTGCATTATACACATACTCGTAACTAGTGAAGCTCCACAAGAACTTTTCAATGCTTTACACAACACAAAAAGAAAAAACATGATCTTACAATACTTAATGGCGATGTTTTCTGTTGATAATGTCAATTTGAATCGACTCCAACTTGTAGTTGTCCCTCAACACGTACGAGCTCGCACATCAGTAACATATCAACCTTGTCCGTGAAGACGTCCCACTCCTTCACCAGCTCGTCCACGTACCAGCGTGGGGATTTGCGTGCACCTCTTGGTCCTGTATGTTGCTTGGAGTTCGTAAGTAGTTGCTTGTGTTTTCCTCACAGACTTGCGTGTAATGAATGCTTAGCTACACTGATTCTTTTTACGTGTGTAAACGTAAGCACGTATAGTCACACTAAATTCTATAGTTGTCTTCTTTAGTTGCGTGCGTTGACCTGCATGCCCTTTTCTTCGGTGACCTTTTAGTTGCGTGCGTTGCATGTTTTTCTTCGGAGACGCTTTACTGCGTGAGTTCTATCCCTCGCTGCCGCCATTATCGACTCTTGTTGCCCCTCTGTCAACTCTCTGTCACTGTTAGCCCTATCATTTATCTTGCCACTGTAATCGCCCTTGAGGTCCTCACCTATGAATATGGCAACTTATTTCTCTTAGTTACAATCTTCTGTCTAGGAGAATGAAAATGTAGATTTTTTCTTTATCTTCCGTAAATTCTTATACAGCATTCTCCGCATGAAGTTCTTTCACGGAATCCCCCGAGACCACGTATGCAAGATCCTACGTGAGCTTTGCAGTGGCATGATAATCTATTTTAGTCCAATGATCTTTAACTTTATATTTAAGATCCTCCCCAAATGGCGTGATCTTACAATCATGAACCAATTAAATGTTCACTTTATCTACCCTTTCACCCACCAGATTCGTTGCTTCAAGTCTATTCGTCAATACTGTTTATATAGAATAATCTCGAGTCTGTATAATTCTCACTTAAGTTACAAAGAAATATCATGTC
>NC_134798.1:29900882-29903382 GCF_046742065.1 Oratosquilla oratoria
TATATATATATACATATATATATATATATATATATATATAGAGAGAGAGAGAGAGAGATGAGATGCATTTTGGTATGTAATACTTCCATTACACTCAAAATAGCCCTTTCTAAACAAGATCACATTAAGACGACAACAATAGAAAATATATTTACACAGAAAAATCATAAGTCAGATCAGATTCGCATGTCTTCATTCTTCCTCAAAGGGATGTCGGCAGCCACCGCCCAGGTCATCAACGTTAGTGCTCTCTTGCGTCACACCTTCCCCGGGTAGGGATGCTGGTCACCCTTACACAACCCCAGCCTGACCCAAGCCTGACCTCATCTCGACGATGGCCTGATATAAGGTCCTGCCTTGATGTAGCCGTATTTGGTTGGGGCTACATAAGGGGGATTAGCGGGTTCTCTTCAGATGGGTATGGGTACTCTTGGACTTCAAATGTAGCCGTATTTTGTTGGGGGCTTAGCGGGTGATGTAAATTTTCCTCGGTTTTCTAGGTTTTATTGGAAAATATGATTTGGGATATCAGGTTGGGAATATAATCTCCCAAAGTGAGTCTAGGGAGAGGGTGACACTTTGAGCTCCTCTCCTAGATTCTTCATCTAGGCTCCCTGTCTTTTGGCGAGCGCAGTCGCCGTATAAGTATTCCTAAGTAGCTACATCAGCGTACTTGTGTGGGGTTGCCTATACCTATCTTCTATAATAACACAAGTGGATTAGTTGTATTGAAGTGGAGGTTTGAAGTACTGTACTTATGTTCGTTAATGTGTCATGAAATGGTGTATGGATTGTCGTTACATTTATGTAGCTTGATGGGTATAGGATAAAAGCCAATGAACTGTCTGTTGACATTAGGTACTTGTCTCGGTACCTTGCTGGACGATGGCGTGATGGCGTTGTCGTGATATGTTTGTATTCTCTGAGTCAGATGCTTTGATTAGAAAATATGTAGTCAGCAAGATTAGAGGTATTGGTAAAGACGGGTACCTTCTTGTATGTATGTGGATCACGTGTGGAGGCGTGTGACCTATTAGTATGTTAGTAATAGAATATGGATACACTTGGCTCGACATGCCTGTTGATAGACCCATCCTCCCCGTGAACTCTGACAACCTCTTCTGGAATATTCAAAACATTGCAATCCTCGAAATACCATCGCTTTGCCCATTGGTCATTTCGAAACTGGAAACACATGGTTGCAAAGATCCGTGTTCCCTTTTCATGGGCCTAAGGCACCAGCAAAGATCCAGTCTTCAGATAGCTTCAGGGTTTCGTTTCTTTTTTTTTTCATTTCTTTTGTGCGTGTGGGGCTTGCAGTGTTCCTATAGGCTGAAACCCCGTCGAGGGCCCTATGCAAATAAGGACATCTTTATCTTGACGTCATGCTCACCCCAGTGTCATGACCTCGGATGGCGTTGCTGCTCCTGCACGGACTGAGAGTTTCGTTAGAGCGAAATTAGGATGATGTAAAATAATTGAAAGGTGGGAAAGGAAAACCCAAACAGATTGTGTAGAGGTTCTGGTGAAAGATGAAGGAAGTGAATGAGGCGACGTGATCGAAAACTCGATCAAGCCAGAGGTCAGAGGGTATGGCAATTTACCAGATCGTTTTTTTTTTTTTTTTTAACTCACTTGAAGGAACCTATATAAGTACAAATTTGAGGACAGCCCCTTTCTTTATCGAGGAGTAGATGCGTTGTAGATGAATAGAAAAGGCTGGGGCCGTCCAGGATAGGAAAAGAAATTCCACCTGGTTTGGAAGCGTACTGTATAATCGAATGTCCCTTTTGCGTTGATGAAGTGCCATAAGGATTACTGAAGTAACCTAGTGGAAGGAAGAATAGAATTTCAGTACCATTCAGTACGGAAGGAGCCGGTGATATGAAATGTGATGTTCTTGTCCTTTGGGGGATGCCACGAAAATGAATAAAATCTCCTGACGATATCCAGAATAAAAGAAAAAGGGTTACTTCGGTACAAAAGGGATAGATCTGCATATTTCATGTCCCCCTCACACTCGTTTACTTCCATTTTAGTCCACACTCACTCAATTTATGTTCACCTCGGGCTCAGCACATGCTCATTTTGCGCTCGTACACCATGCGTTCATCTAACATTAACACATATCACGGTCAAACATTCACACATATCACGGTCAAACATTCACACATATCACGGTCATCCAACTCAAGTTCATGCCACATTCGCCCATTTTACTTCCACCTCATAGTCGCCTCTTGCGCCTCACTCGCTCATCTCACCTTCACCTCACGCTCTCGCACCTCACGTTCATCACACATAAGTTCATCTCACGTTGACTGAACACATGCTCATTCATCTCACGCTGAAAACCCACCCAAGCCTCATTAACCCATTCAACTCCGATGACAAGATGTCTTGTCATTTGGTCAAATAAAACAAAAAATCATAAAACACCAAAATGTTTGATCAAACACCAGAAAAATATGACGTCAGTCCTCGCTTCGCTGCGAGCGAA
>NC_134798.1:29918382-29920882 GCF_046742065.1 Oratosquilla oratoria
CAGTTCGTCGAACGCGGTTCGACAGACACGTATTTAAAGTGATGTGTGAACGTGTGAACGGGGGTATTTGGTTGTCGAACACGTTGGTTAAACCCCAAATACCCCGTACACATGTTCACATATCACTTTAAACACGTGGCTGTCGAACCGCGTTCGACGAGCCGTTAGAGTGTAAACCCCCTCTTAGATCCTTCTCTCCCTCCCTCCCTCCCCCCCTCCCCCACCTCTCTCTCTTTATCTCTCTCTCTCTCTCTCTCTCTCTCTCTCTCTCTCTCTCTCTCTCTCTCTCTCTCTCTCTCTCTCTCTCTCTCTCTCTCTCTCTCTCTCTCTCTCTCTCTCTCTCTCTCTCTCTCTCTCTCTCTCACTGCATCTTTTAGGGGAGCAAAAGTTAAGTTCAAATACGATGCATTCAGGCAGGGGAGAGTCTTTGTAACTCCTCGTTAAACTGGGTAACAAAGAGGAGACGCTGCCGACCTCTGGGGCCCTCCTCTCTTGGCTGAGATGTGACCTTGGTTGACTAAGTACAAAAAGTGGGATGATTGTCCAGAGACGTCTGCGCTGGGTGCGGTAGATCACTACTGCTGAAGTCCTCCTTCTTGCTCTATTATTCCTCGTGGAACGCGAGTGCCCCTGTGATTGATATTTGGAACTGGGATATAAATGTTTAAGCTCTGATCATCACGTGAATAGCGAAAAATTCATCGAATGGGAGTGCGATTGCGGTGTTAATACATTGTAATCGTTTTTATAAAACGCTAGACTATTACATGATTTTGGTGAGCACTAGTTAAGTAAAGTGATACATACATGGCTTCATCCCCTTTATAAAGGGCATGGCCGAACCAAAGAGCCTTTCCACAGCAAGAACACTCAAATGAACATTTACAACATCCCTTCCCCACTACCACCTTAAGAACGTAGGTTCGTCTGATCCAGGCAACAATGCTTGTTTCAAATACAGCACAGCGAAGCAGATCTCTTCTACTGCAAGGTCTGGCAGCAACAGCTGAGTTAGTTGTAGGTACCACTTCGTCATACAAAAATTTCCCCACCCTTCCCCGAGATTACATCCACTCCCTTGCGGAGTAGATGCTTGGAACATAACATTAAGCCACGTCATCCACGGCGTCCTTCCCTTCCTCGATGTATTCCTCATCCAGGACGCCGACGGGAGGACACACACAGCAGTACACCAAACCAACTAAACCTGGTTTGTGCTTAAACGGAGACAGTGAGTGCCCCAGCGATATAAGTACTCCACCATCACATCCTTCCACAGGAGGGTCCTCACCCATTGCTCCAGTTGGATCTCCACCCAGAACGAGATCGATCACTCTACACAACTTTTAGTCAGTAATGGCCACTCAAACAACGATTGCCAACGTGTACTGCGGACCGTCATGAACAAGTAGTACGAGAAGCAGCAGGCTCCTATAGGAAAGGGAAATACCTTAGGCTTATTTTACAGGGCCTACATGTCAAGCGCATATAAGAAGGATGAAAGGGTACTTCTTCGTATCGTTAATGACAATTTGACCCCTACTAACGAGACAGACCGCATAAAACTTTCAATTTACCATAAGAACAAGAGAACCAAGGACCTCATTATGAAAAATAATAGTTCCCCACGCCCTACCGACATCGAGTGTGTAAGTGTGGTGTAACAGTTCCAATGTTCATTTGGGAACTGTACGCCCCAACATTCCTACATCAGACTCACCACCATATGCCTTTTCAGACGTCCGACATACCACCTCAACAGTGGAGGTCCTAAAAGACATTTCCAACAGACCAAAAACATCTCAATCACCACAACCGTTTTAGAGGAAAATACCAGAATTATAGACAGAGAGTGATAAGCGTCGCCCTTCACATTAAGTACATCCTGCCCACAATGAACATCCAGCAGGAACCCCCACCATCCTTCCCAGCCTCAAACCCTTCAGAAACCGCCAAACCAGACGACCCAACAACTACACAAAACAGCCACTTCAAGAACAGACACTCCGGCCGCGACGGACGGTCAGGCCACAGCAATGGTCACTGTCAGTAATCCTCTCCCAGTATTCATATGTTACCTTTCCCAGTGCTACATATACCCTCTCCCAGTTCTAGGCCATAGTAATGGTCACCTTCTATGTGATCTCTCCCAGTAATTATATGTATCTTCTCCCAATGTTTACTTTCTACATTTATAACCTTACTTTATCTGTACATGTTACAAACGAAAATGTTGTAATTAGCGAAACGTCTTGTATCGTGCTCCACCTATTAGATGGCTTCTACCGCTAACTTAGCTTTTTCCATGCTATAGACATCTCTAGAAAACTTGAAATCTTCATTGAAAACTCATCAGAGCACAATTTGATGTCGCATATAATTCAATGTCTTTATATATATATATTATACATATATATATATATACATATATATATATATACATATGTGTGTGTGTGTATGCGTGTGTGTGTGTATGTTTGTATATATATATATACATATA
>NC_134798.1:29923382-29933382 GCF_046742065.1 Oratosquilla oratoria
ACCCCAAACTGAAAAAAGTCTCTTTTGAGTCCTTAATGAACCTTTGTCACCGAGTCCTTTTCCTTCCTTGACTTTGAGAATATTTTCCTAATGCATATTTCAGGTAACTTTTTCTTCAATGATATTTTGACGTTATGATTGTCCATACATTCTAGGTGTTGTGATGATGTATGAATGAATAATTAGGTTAAGTTAGGTTAGGTTAGGTTAGGTTAGGTTAGGTTAGGTTAGGTTAGGTTAGGTTAGGTTAGGTTAGGTTAGGTTAGGTTAGGTTAGGTTAGGTTAGATTAGGATAAGTAAGTTACATTAAGCTAGTTTAGGTTAGGATAGGCTACGTTAAGTTAGGTTAGGTTAGTATAGTGGTTCCATAGTCTGAGAAAAGACATTATTGGAAAAAAACAATACTTGCGGTTACAGACACTTACTGATTCGTAATCACGTCATCAGTCGCCAAACACTATAACGTTACCACAGTATATAGATTATATTCAAAAGTTACAAGTTGCCTCACTTATAAGGTGGAAAAAGCCCTTGATAGACAGATAAACATGATTTTTACCATAAGGTATACTTGTGTAGACTTGTATTTATAAGTCAACAAACGACCAAGTCAACTGAGAGAATAATATCTTAGAAAATTCACATCCAATTCCTTCTATAGCGGTCGATACTTATTGTTTGGCGATTGCCAGCCTATGTCATTCGGTAATGAAGGGGTCATGGCCCTTGTACATCTCATCCATACCTTGTCCACCTTCGTGGCATCTCCTCTTTAACCCATTAAACTCCGATGACAAGATGTCTTGTCATTTGGTCAAATAAAACAAAAAATCATAAAACACCAAAATGTTTGATCAAACACCAGAAAAATATGACGTCAGTCCTCGCTTCGCTCGCAGCGAAGCGAGGACTGACGTCATATTTTTCTGGTGTTTGATCAAACATTTTGGTGTTTTATGATTTTTTGTTTTATTTGACCAAATGACAAGACATCTTGTCATCGGAGTTTAATGGGTTAATGAACTCGTCGATACTGTCCAGGAGTGTCATCATCTTACATCTGGCAGCCATTGGATTGTTTTTTGATATGAGGAGATATCCAATCAGCTCCAACCCTTACACCCCTGACGCTCTAAATTCACCCAGTGAGGTTTAGACAAAGAGAGAAGTAAGGGGAAATAAGGAAGAAGTAAAGGATGAGAAGAAGAATTGGAAGGGAAGTCATTTGGAAGGAAAGTTGATAGGAAGAGAAAGAAGGTGAAGGAAGACAAGAAAAACGGAAAGGAAGGTAAAGAAATAGGAGAGCTGGGAGAGAGTAATTGGAAGGAAGAACAGAAATGAGAAAAGGAGGAGGAGAAGGAATAGGAAGAAGAGGAGGAGGAAGAGGAGGAGTAGCATGAGGAGGAAAGGAAAGGAGGAGGTGGAGGAAGAGGAGGAGGAGGAGAAAGAGGAGAAGGAGGGGTAGGAGGAGTAGGAGGAGAAGTAGGAAGAGAAAGAAGAGGAGGAGGAGGAGGAAGAGGAGGAGTAGTAGTAGGAGGAGGAGGAGGAGGTGGAGGAAAAGGAGGAGGAGGGGAGGAGGAGAAGGAGGAGGAGGAGGAGGAGGAGGAGGAAAAGGAGGAGTAGTAGGAAGAGGAGGAGAAAGAGGAGGCGGAGGAAGGGAGGAGGGGAAGGAGGAGGAGGAGGAGGAGGAGGAGGAAGTGTAGGAGTAGGGAGGCGGAGGAGGAGATTTCAGACTTGTTTCACGTTTTCGACATTGCTGCTCCCCACGTGACCTTTTTCGCTCTGAGTTGAGTTTACGAGGAGCGGGAGGGAAGAGAAAGAGAAGAGTTAAGGTTAGGTTAGGTTAGGTTAGGTTAGGTTAGGTTAGGTTAGGTTAGGTTAGGTTAGGTTAGGTTAGGGTAGGTTAGGTTAGGTTAGGTTAGGTTAGGTTAGGTTAGGTTAGGTTAGGTTAGGTTAGGTTAGGTTAGGTTAGGTTAGGTTAGGTTAGGTTAGGTTAGGTTAGGTTAGGTTAGGTTAGGTTAGGAGAGAAAGATAGGAAGGGGAGAAGGAGAGAGAGGGAGGAACAGAGGGAGAGAGAGTGAAGGAGAATGGAGGAGGAAGGGAGGAAATAGAAATGGGTGATGGAGTGAGAGGAGAGGGAGGGGAAAAGATCAGCAGCAGCATAGTGTTTGAAGGGAAGAAGATGAAGAGAGAGGTAAAGGGGGGAATGGAGAGGAATAGTGAAAAATAATAACAATACGGCAAGGAAGAAAGAGTGAGGGAGAAAGAGGTTGAGGGATGGTGGTTGGAGAGGCAGAGATGGGAGGAGGGCTGGATGTTTGGAATAGAGAGAATGACTGTGGGAGAAAGGGTTGAAGGTCAGGGAGGTCTGGAATGTGATGGGGAATGGAAGAGAGGAATATGTTTTACTGTCGCTTTGGGAATGCAGGATGGTCCTGGAGTAAGACTCCAACGACAATCAAAATGTGATTATGGGCCCAAGTCAATGTCAACTTAACAAATGGGATTTTTTTGTTTTTTTAATGGATGCAGCGTCGTTGCCGTCTATGGTACATTTCTAATGTGATATTTCTTTCTGTTGTGGTCTTTCCTCTAAAGATTGCATAGTCATTTCGAAGAAATCATCTCAATTTCGATGTTTTGTTGACAAAAGCAGGTAAACATTCTGGAAGAATTACAACAGAAAATCGACTCCTAGTTTATCAATGTGTGTGTCAAACTTATTTAAAATCACTCCAGATTTATAAGGAGGAAAAGAGTGAAGGAAATAGAAAGAGAGAGAAAGAGAGAAGGAGGCCGGTTAAAGTAGCAGTGGGTTATGGGGTTAGATAGGCCGTGGGATTAGAATTTGAAAATAAATAAACCACGTGAAAAAAGAAAAAATGAAAATGAAAAAACACATGAATGGGCGGACATCGGGTACGGAGTAAGGTGATCAGATTTATCATAATCATGCTAAATTTAGTATATTTTTACATAAAATTGTGCTAGATTTAGTATCTTTTTACATAAAATTGTGCTATATTATTAAGAAAGTTTAAGTATTAACCGAGCATAATCAGAGAAATTAAAGAATATTATTAAGAGAGTTTAAATATCAACCGAGCGTATGAAGAGGAATTAAAGAGATAGCATTATTTTTGCCAATCTAGCATATTTTCACCTGTTGTCTATCAAGAAAAATTAAAGAGATAGCATTATTTTTTGCCAATCTAGCATATTTTCAGCTGTTGTCTATCGAGAGGAATTAAAGAGATAGCATTATTTTTTGCCAATCTAGCATATTTTCAGCTGTTGTCTATCAAGAGGAAATAAAGAGATAGCATTATTTTTGCCAACTTAGCATATTTTCAGCTGTTGTCTAGCATAACTCCGCTTAAGAAATCTAATAACACTAGTGCGGAACCATCTCGTGGGTTGAATTCCTCTGGCGGTGAAGATGATTGCCTCCCCTTTTCTATGTTTATTTAATTTTGGTTTGAACAAGTCCCACTCTGCCAAGGTGGCGCTTTGCAGGACTTTGTAGCCTGGAATTTAATGAGCTCTGCCCTTGGTCCAACTCGCTGGCGGATGAGTTCGAACTGCATTCACCTTCACCTCCGCCGCAAGTAGCGACGCTCTAACTCGTTCGGCCCGTGAACTACCTTTGCGTCATGTCACCTCGATCTTGAGAAAAAAAAAAAAAAAAATCCAGCGACACATGATATCACTACGACTTCGAGGGAAAAGAAGAAGGCGGGGAAGAGGAGGAAGAAGAGGTGGCGAAGGAAGTCGAAGAAGGGGTGGAGTTGGAGGAGGAAGAAAGAGGAGGAGGAGGAGGGGTAGGAGGTATGTGATGATGATTTGTAGGTGAATTTGTAGCCAGAAAGGAAAGGTGCCCAGATGCCCAGATTCCCGTCTGCTGCTCTTGCTAAGATCGAAAAACTTGTATTTCGGAGGATGCTGGCTTTTGTAATCTATACCTGAAGGGATAATGGGTGTATAGGAATCACGTTTCGGGGGACCTTTGTTATGGACTGTATTTCAACAGCGCTTCTATCCTTTCGGTTAAAAGCGCTCCGCTGTCGTGCATGGTGAAGAAAATATAAAAAAAGAAAGAGAGAGAGAGAGAGAGAGAAAGATATATATAGATATATATAAATAGATATATATATATATATATATATTTATATATATTTATATTTTTATATATATATATATATATATATATATATATAGATAGAGAGAGAGAGAGAGAGAGATAGAGAGAGAGAGAGAGAGAGAGAGAGAGAGAGAGAGAGAGAGAGAGAGAGAGAGAGAGAGAATGGGTGATGGATTAAATATGAATAACAAATATTCTTCTTTTCTTCTTCTTCTTCTTCTTCTTCTTCTTCTTCTTCTTCTTCTTCTTCTTCTTCTTCTTCTTCTTCTTCTTCTTCTTCTTCTTCTTCTTCTTCTTCTTCTTCATCTTCTTCTTCTTCTTCTTCTTCTTCTTCTTCTTCTCTTCTTCTTCTTCTTCTTCATCTTCTTCTTCTTCTTCTTCTTCTTCTTCTTCTTCTTCTTCTTCTTCTTCTTCTTCTTCTTCTTCTTCTTCTTCTTCTTCTTCTTCTTCTTCTTCTTCTTCTTCTTCTTCTTCTTCTTCTTCTTCTTCTTCTTCTTCTTCTTCTTCTTCTTCTTCTTCTTCTTCTTCTTCTCTTCTTCTTCTTCTTCTTCTTCTCTTCTTCTTCTTCTTCTTCTTCTTCTTCTTCTTCTTCTTCTTCTTCTTCTTCTTCTTCTTCTTCTTCTTCTTCTTCTTCTTCTTCTTCTTCTTCTTCTTCTTCTTCTTCTTCTTCTTCTTCCTCTTCTTCTTCTTCTTCTTCTTCTTCTTCTTCTTCTTTTTCTTCTTCTTCTTCTTCTTCTTCTTCTTCTTCTTCTTCTTCTTCTTCTTCTCCTTCTTCTTCTTCTTCTTCTTCTTCTTCTTCTTCTTCTTCTTCTTCTTCTTCTTCTTCTTCTTTTTTATATTCTCTTCTTGTTCTTTTCTTCTACTAAATCTTTCTTCCTATTCTTAGTCTTGTTGTTGCTGGTGTCCTTATTGTTTGTGTCCTTCTCCTTCTTCTCCTTTTCCTTCTCCTTCTCCTTCTCCTTCTCCTTCTCCTTCTCCTTCTCCTTCTCCTTCTCCTTCTCCTTCTCCTTCTCCTTCTCCTTCTCCTTCTCCTTCTCCTTCTCCTTCTCCCTCTCCCTCTCCTTCTCCTTCTCCTTCTCCTTCTCCTTCTCCTTCTCCTTCTCCTTCTCCTTCTCCTTCTCCTTCTCCTTCTCCTTCTCCTTCCCCTTCCCCTTCCCCTTCCCCTTCTCCTTCTCCTTCTCCTTCTCCTTCCCCTTCCCCTTCTCCTTCTCCTTCTCTTTCTCCTTCTCCTTCTCCTTCTCCTTCTCCTTCTCCTTCTCCTTCTCCTTCTCCTTCTCCTTCTCCTTCTCCTTCTCCTTCTCCTTCTCCCTCTCCTTCTCCTTCTTCCTCTCCTTCTCCTTCTCCTTCTCCTTCTCCTTCTCCTTCTCCTTCTCCTTCTCCTTCTCCTTCTCCTTCTCCTTCTCCTTCTCCCTCCTGCTTTCTCCCCTTCTCCTTCCCTTCTCCTTCTCCTTCTCCTTCTCCTTCTCCTTCTCCTTCTCCTTCTCCTTCTTCTCTCCTTCTCCTTCTCCTTCTCCTTCTCCTTCTCCTTCTCCTTCTCCTTCTCCTTCTCCTTCTCCTTCTCCTTCTCCTTCTCCTTCTCCTTCTCCTTCTCCTTCTCCTTCTCCTTCTCCTTCTCCTTCTCCTTCTCCTTCTCCTTCCCCTTCTCCTTCTCCTTCCCCCATCTCCTTCTTTAGGAGAAAAAAATTGGTTGTGCAAGGCAGGCAAGGTCGTGGGAGGTCAAAGGTCAGATTGCCCAGACTGGCTTTGTCTCGGTGCAGAATCGTGCTGGGTTTTAAAGTATGGTTCTGTCCTGTGTGGGGTTGGGATGGAAGGAAGTCTGCGAAGGGGAGAGACAAAAAGGTTGGCGGGCAAGAGCGTATTGAGCTCATCGTTGCTTCCAGGTGAGGAGGTTGAATTACTACGCTGATCCAGTTTGTTTTCCTTTTAGTAATTAGCTTCTTCCGTTATCGTCACTATCGTCTTCTTCGTCGTCGACATGGTCGTTGTCGTTTCCACTGTCATCGTCGTTATCATTGACACTGTTGTTATTGTCGATGATGTTTCTGTGTCCGAAGAAGGACTGGACTAATTCCTCTCTTACCAGATGGAAATATATATTTATTTCTGGCTACCATCACTCTACCTCTGTTTCCCCATTTCTCCTTCTCTTGGTAGTAGTACACTCTGAGAATTTGCTACTCTGTCTGAGAGTAGGAAGAACACAGTTGCCAAGTTGTGATAATTAGGTAATTAGACAAAAAGATAAATGAACAATCTAATCGATTAATAAATCAATCAATTAAATAATTGATAAAAGAAAATAGAATTAAATAAATAGGTAGATAAAAGAATAGATATATAAATAAATAAATATATTAAGAAATAAATAAATAAAATCAATAGACTGATACATAAGTCAATCAATTAACTAATCAACAGATTAAAGCATAAATGAATGCATGGATAATTAGATAAAGAAATAGATTAATATAATGTATGTGTAAATAGATAAGATATTAATGAATAAATAAGATAACGTAAGAAGATCATCATCATCATCATCATCATCATCATCATCATCATCATCATCATCATCATCATCATCATCATCATCATCATCATCATCATCATCATCATCATCATCATCATCATCATCATCATCATCATCATCATCATCATCATCATCATCATCATCATCATCATCATCATCATCATCATCATCATCATCATCATCATCATCATCATCATCATCTTCTTCTTCTTCTTCTTCTTCTTCTTCTTCTTCTTCTTCTTCTTTTTAATATTTATATTGTAAGAGAAAACTGAGTATGGGAGAGACTTGGGAGTTCTAGTGAGTCCTGACCTTAAATCCAGGAAACAGCGCAATAGGGCCAGGAATAGAGCTAACAGAACATTAGGTTTCATTGCTAGGACAGTTACGAAAAGAAAAATGCAAAGGCAATTAACAAAATCTATAAAGAGTTAGTCAGAACCATTCTTGACTATACGGTACAATTTTGGTTTCCGTCATATAGAATGGATAGCAATTCACTAAAATCCGTACAGAGGAGAATGACCAAAAAAATACATGGACTCAGTAATTTACCCTACGAGAACAGGCTTAGGCATCTTAGCTTATACTTTCTGGAAAGACGCAGAGTACGGGGTGCTCTAATAAAGGTGTTTAAGTGGATGAAAGGCTTTAACAAGGGTGACGCAAAGGTCATCATATTAAGAAAACCGGGCAGGATACGCAGTAATGGGTTTAAATTGGACAAATTTAGATTTAAGAAGCAAATAGGAAAGAACTGGTTTACTAATAAGGTGGTCAACGAATGGAATAGATTTAATAACCATGTAGTGAACGCTGAAAGTATTGGTTGTTTTAAGAAACGATTAGATAGCCTTATGGGTGGGGATGACAGGTGGTGATGGACAGGGAAGTGTCCAGTGTAGGCTTCATGGTCTCTTGCAGATGATATTCTTTTTCTCCTACCTACTCAATCTTTCGCTCTCGTCAATCTTATCAACCTTTTCCCCTGTTTTTCTCTCTCCCACCCTCCGCCTTCCTCATGTTCCTTTCTTTCTATTATTTTTAGCATTTGCTTGAACCGTCATCGTTAGGCAAAAGAAAAAAAAAAGAAAAAAATCCAAGCAGCCTTTGTCAATTTGCCCCATTCTCCTATTCCGCCTTTGCCCTTATCGTAAATCCTCTTGCCCCTTCCCTTCTCTGGTCTCCATTTTCGTATTAGTATTTGTCTAATATTTCTCGAAGTGTCTTCTTTTTATATATCGACTCCGCTGCAGGACTAACCCAGATTTTGTTAAACCCCAAACCTATCTTACTTGAACTCTTTTGAGACATGAAGGGGTTTTCCCAGCGCTGAACAAAATAGGCTAGCAGAAGGAGAGGGTGTGACGCTGCCGTCGCAGAGACTTAAGTGGGAAAATGTGTCACATTTGTGCCCAAGGTTGGGTGTGGGTTCTTGGCCGGCCACCGTGTCACTCAGAAGCGTCATTCTACTCCTGACTGGTGACCTGAGCTGCCTCTTCCTCCTGCCCATCCTCCTCCTCCTCCTCCTCCTCCTCCTCCTCCTCCTCCTCGTCTTTTATCTCGCTCTTTTTTCTCTTTTTTTATACTTGCCTCCCCTTTCTTCTTCTTATATTTATATTCTATTTGTTCATTTAGCTATTTTAATGATTTATTATTTATTCATTCATTTGTTTATCTATTGACGTATATTGAAATATCTATTCAATTTCGCATTCTTAAATTCATTTGTTATTTTTTTAGTAAGATGCACCTTAGCTATCCATACGTCACGTTAACATTACCTTGTTGTTATCCGTGTCAGTCTTCCTGGTACTACTTTAATGTCTGCCTTCTATGTAATGTTCTGAAAGTGTGCACTGGAGTCAATAGTGTATGTTCCCAAACGACTGAAGGAGATTATATAAAATAAAAAAATATATAAAATCGTTTCCTTTGGCGGAATTGATACTACAAGTTGCACCGCCCCGCCCACCATCGGCAACTTCATGACCATGGATCTTTTTATAGTGCCTCATTGAAAAACGGTGCGAATATTTGTTCAGTGTAAAAGTGAGGGGGACCAGGGTTGGGATGGGAGAGGGGGACATGAGATGTTGGAGGAAGAAGTCTTGGTACCACTAGTAATACAGGCACGAGGGATGGAGAAGGGAGCAGACACACATAAAGATTAACAATAACAATAACAATAACAATGACAATAACAATAACAATAACAATAACAATAACAATAACAATAACAATAACAATAACAATAACAATAACAATAACAATAACAATAACAATAACAATAACAATAACAATAACAATAACAATAACAATAACAATAACAATAACAATAACAATAACAATAACAATGACAATAACAATGACAATAACAATAGCAATAACAATAACAATGATAATTACAAATGATAATGACAATGGCAATAACAATAACAATAACAATAACAATAACAATAACAATAACAATAACAATAACAATAACAATAACAATAACAATAACAATAACAATAACAATAACAATAACAACAACAATAACAATAACAATAACAATAACAATAACAATAACAATAACAATAACGATAACAATAACGATAACGATAACGATAACGATAACGATAACAATGACAATGACAATGATAAAGGCAATGGCAATGGCAATGGCAATGGCAATGACAATGACAATGACAATGACAATGACAATGACAATGACAATGACAATGACAATGACAATGACAATGACAATGACAATGACAATGACAATGACAATAACAATAACAATAACAATAACAATAACAATAACAATAACAGCAGCAACAACAGAAATTTAACAGTAACAATAGTAGCAGTGATAATAACAAGGATGGTAATAATATAACAATTTAACCAATAACCCTAATAGCGCCTGCAGGTCCCTCCATAGGAAGAAATGGCCAGTGAGCGTGGGTTCGAGATGGAAGGGAATATGACCCCAAGGAGACGAGGAATTTAGGAGGGGCTATCCTCACTAGCAGGTCACGAGGATCAAATTCTAGGAGACAGACAGAGAAAAATCCTGGAGGAGGAGGAGGGGAAAGATAAATGGAAGGGGAAGGAGGAAGAGAAATACGAGAAGAAGGAGCAGGGAAACGAACAGAAGGAGGAGAACAAAGAACATTAGTATTAGGAAACGTGG
This sequence comes from Oratosquilla oratoria, assembly GCF_046742065.1. Classification (NCBI taxonomy): domain Eukaryota; kingdom Metazoa; phylum Arthropoda; class Malacostraca; order Stomatopoda; family Squillidae; genus Oratosquilla; species Oratosquilla oratoria. The sequence continues at coordinate 29,933,232 of NC_134798.1, forward strand.
TAGTTGTAGTAGTAGTAGTAGTGGTAGTAGTAGTAGTAGTAGTAGTAGTAGTAGTAGTAGTAGTAGTAGTAGTAGTAGTAGTAGTAGTAGTAGTAGTAGTACCAGTAGTAGTAGAAGTAGAAGTAGTAGTAGTAGTAGTAGTAGTAGTAGT
>NC_134798.1:29943382-29950882 GCF_046742065.1 Oratosquilla oratoria
TTTCTCCTTCTCCTTCTTGTTATTCTCCTTTTTCTTCTATCCCTCCTTCTTCCTCTTGCTCTTCTCCTCCTTATGTTCCCCTTTTCTTCCACCTCCTTCTCCTCTTTCTTCTACTCCTCCTTTTCCTCCTCTCCTTTCTTTTCCTCCACCTTTTCTCCTCCCGTCCTTTCTATTCCCTCCACCATTCTGTGCAAGTGCTCCCAGCCGCGCTTGTAACCTTCGCCTCCTTCATCACTTCACCCCCGATAGCAGCGCGCAAGAGCTTCACTAACAAACCGACGGACTGACTGTGTGACTTATCCTTGAGCATCAGACGAGAATGATCAACCCAACATCACCCGATATCTTTATTATGAATTCCATCACCCTCGCAAGACACCACAAAAAAAAAAAAAAAAAAAAAAAATCCGAATGTAGCGGGTTACTTCTCAAGGACCCTTTTTGGGAAGGAAGGAGAGAGTGGGAGGAGGGAGGGCGTAAGGGAGTTAGAAAGAGAGGAAAAGAGATGACTCTTCCCATCCTCTCCTTCCCCTTTCCCACCTCTTCCCCAAATCTCCTGATATCATATTTCCTTGAATATTCTGACACTCAAACCTCAAAGAAACTCTCGCTCTTGATATTCAATGATGTATTTGAGAGCTGTGAAGGAACTTTAATGAGGGAAATTGTTAACGGAGTGAGCGCCGTCTTCTTGTGTAGCCTAAAGACTCTTCTTTAAACAAACAGACCCTTGGACAAGATAACACGAGGGGAGACTAATTTGCCCATTCAATGGAACAAAAACTCAGCGTCCTTCAAAGAACCATGACTTTTGACTTCCTAAAGGATTCATTGTGAGGTCTGGTGGTCTGGTGGTCGGAGTAGTCGTCTCGTAGATTTAGGATAATAGGTTTGATTCTTTTTGCTGGAGAATTTTCCTGCCTACGAGGAAGCGATTCGTATTTGAAAAAAAAGGTCTTTTCCAGTTCTTATTAAGTAGTGAATTTGAGATAACTCCTGTAAAATACATTCTGTAAACTTGACAATAATAGGAAAGGCGTATTAAAAAAAGTAATAGATGCTGCTTTCGGATGAAAAGTTGCGATGCCACAGTAACAATAAGAGAAAGAGAACCCAAAAGAAGTATGTGAGAAAGGGAGAAAGAGAGGGAGAAGGGGAGAGAGACAGAGAGAGAGAGAGAGAGAGAGAGAGAGAGAGAGAGAGAGAGAGAGAGAGAGAGAGAGAGAGAGAGAGAGAGAGAGAGAGAGAGAGAGAGAGAGAGAGAGAGAGAGAGAGAGAGAGAGAGAGAGAGAGAGAGAGAGAGAGAGAGAGAGAGAGAGAGAGAGAGAGAGAGAGAGAGAGAGAGAGAGAGAGAGAGAGAGAGAGAGAGAGAGAGAGAGAGAGAGAGAGAGAGAGAGAGAGAGAGAGAGAGAGAGAGAGAGAGAGAGAGAGAGAGAGAGAGAGAGAGAGAGAGAGAGAGAGAGAGAGAGAGAGAGAGAGAGAGAGAGAGAGAGAGAGAGAGAGAGAGAGAGAGAGAGAGAGAGAGGGGGGGGAGGGGTCTGAGCCCTGAGTCTCGTTTATTCCTAACATTTGGTCTACATCGGTCCCGATAGAAAGATCCGGACGATGAGAACACGTTCTGGGGCACTCCGTCCATCTGTAAGGCACTTATCACTTCTTTTGTTATCTTATCATTATTCTTCATCACTGTCCTATTCCTTTTCATCATGTTCTTTTTCTTCTTCTTTTTCTTCTCTTCCTTCTTTCCCTCCTCCTCTTTCTCTTCCTCCTTCTCTTCTTCCTAGGATGCACAGTTTTATCTTTTTTACTAAAAAAATCGAAATAATCTTATTTGATCTTATTTGATCTCGTATGGTTTTACAGTAAATATTTACCTCGTATTACTTGTGCAGTACTCGTGGAACGTTATAGCATTAAAAATGCGACATCCGGTCAATTTAGCTATTCCCTGATTGCTCTTTGTTAAACCGTCATTGACAATTTGTATACCCCATTAATCACAAAGTGACGTTGTTAGGCATGATAGAAGAGCCCACTGTCCACTAATGCCTGGACAGGACACCAAAGTAATTTCCAGTAGTTTCCCCACACATTCCTTTGAACAAACTACTTATCTTGTGTTGAGGTTGCGAGCCTCCAGTGCTCTTTAACTTTTCTGGTCTGTCTATTAAGACGAGGGGCAAAGGGAGAGGACGAGAGAGGCCCGGGTTCGATCCCAAGAGAGGGCTAGGTAACTGTTCAAGTTGAACTTTTATGGATGTCGAACAGCTTTCTGCAACGGCGCAGTATACCAGTGCCGCATTTTAATCCCAGCGACTTACGCCCATGACACTGCTTTCAGACCATATTGACAATCATAGCCATTCCAACACACTCAAAACTCCAAATGCATTTCCCACCTTCCATATAGTCTTACTAAGCAGGATTAAGCCACCATGTTAGGATATATAGGTTTTATTTTACCCAAGGGAATCTGCCAACACTCTTTCAGTGAATTATCTAGTCTGATGATTCACTTTTAAATTCTTTCTTACTCATCTCAGTCCCAAGCCGACCTAAAAAATTTAGGTCAAGACAAGAGAGTGGAGGTATAAGAGTGGTAAAGGAGAGACTGTGGAAGGATAGCTCAAAGGATTTATGGTAAATATTTATAGTAAATCAGAATTCATTTATGAGTAGACAATAGCCACTAAACATGAAGGAAAGCTGTACGATCAGATTAGTATGGTCTGCATAAAATTTATGCAGTCAACACCCAATACGAGGGTCACTTTGTTTCGATCCGACATTGACTTCTAGTATTTTTATATTGCTATGACTGTAGCCAAATAAGTGATACAACAGGTTCTAGAATCTACCAGATATTAAGAGTTGACTGCGTGGTTGGATATACAAAAGACGCAAAATTTCAAGTCAATATCTCCCATAGCGTTCAATAAGTCCCGTCACACGATGCATCCCCCAAAAGTTGGTCATAGACTTGCTGGTCTGCTTGTCTGTTGTCTGCCATCTGCTTGCTCGCCTGTTTGCCTGACCCTACAGCAGTTCTCAGGGCGCCCTCCTACAGCAAAGGCCTGCGTCTCTACTTTGCCTCTCACTACTGCCTCTCCTTCTGTCCTTACTCTTCCTACCACTGCTGAAACTCCCACCTTTCCTTTTCCCTCTCCTCGTCCTCCTCCTTCTCTTCCTCCTTCTCTTCCTCCCCCACCTTATCATCCTTGTCCTACTCTCCCTACTACTGCTGAAACTCCCAACTTTCCTTTTCCTTCTCCTCGTCTTCCTCCTCCTCTTCCTCCTTCTTTTCCTCCCCCACCTTATCATCCTTGTCCTACTCTCCCTACTACTGCTGAAACTCCCACCTTTCCTTTTCCCTCTCCTCGTCCTCCTCCTTCTCTTCCTCCTTCTCTTCCTCCCCCACCTCATCATCCTTGTCCTACTCTCCCTACTACTGCTGAAACTCCCACCTTTCCTTTTCCTTCTCCTCGTCTTCCTCCTCCTCTTCCTCCTTCTCCTCCTCCCCCACCTTATCATCCTTGTCCTCCTCCTTCTTTTCCTTTTTCCATTTTCTAGTTCTTCTCTTCCCTGTTGTCTACATCCGTTTTCGAGGCCCCTTTTTAGCTCTCTTTCTGCTTCTCTTCTTCCTCTTCCTGAACCTTTCTCTCCTCCTATTTCTCCTCTTCCTGCTCCTTACTCTCCTCTTATTTCTCCTCTTCCTCCTCTCCTCTTTCTACTCCTTTTTATCTACCAGATCCTCGTCCACATCACTCCTTCTCTTATTCCTGTTTCTCCTCTTCCTCCTCTTTTTCCTCCACCTCCCTCTCCACGTTCTCTTTCTCCTCATCTTCTTCTTCCTCCTTCTTCTAGTTCTTCTCCAGATCTTCTTCCACATCACTCTCATCCTTTTTCTCTTCCTGTTTCTTCTCTTCCTGTTTCTTCTCTTCCTCCTCCTCCTCCTCCTCCTCCTCCTCCTTCTCTTCCTGCTGCTGCCTCTCCTCCTATTCCTCTACCTCTCTCCCCTTCTCTCTCTCTTCCTCGTCCTCATCATTTTCATTTTCTATTTTCCAGCTCCTCCTCCTTTTCCACCTTCTGTTTCACCTCCTATCCCTCCTCCTTTTCCATTTTCTATTTCACCTCTTCTCCCTCCTCCTTGTCCTATTTCTTCCTTTCATTTTCTTTCCTCTGTACGTCTACTCCTCTTCCTCTTCCTCCTTTTTTCATCTCCTTTCTTTTCTCCTCCTTGTACTCGTTCTTTCTTCTCTTTCCGTTTTCTCCTCGTCCTTCACGTCCTCGTTCTCTGTCCTCTCTTTCCCTCTTCCTCTCCCATTTCTCCTCTCTCTTCTTCTTCTTCTTCCCCGTCCTACTCCTGCTACTACCCATGAGGTATATCATTCCTTTCGGCTCCTCCTTGACCGCTAAATCAGCCTTCAGTCAGTGCACCACTTGTGTGATGCAGAGTCGAGGAGAGTAAATGAATCATTACAGGATATAGAAGAAAGGGAAGAGAGGGAAGAGAAAGAAAAAGAAGTGGATGGAGAAGAGAGAAGACCGAAGTGTGTATACATCCAAGTGTCTAGCAGCAGAAGGTTCAAACATCACTGAAACATCACTGAAACATCACTGAAACATTACTGAAACATCACTGAAGCATCACTGATATGAAGTAAGATCCAAGCGTTGAACTTCGGTATCAATGGTATTACCAGCTGTGGTATCAACTTTTGGTACTCTAATTTATACACTGCTTAAGATAGGTAGTGTTGGTCGACATTATAAAAAAAATGTGCGCTGGTATATGGTTATGTGATCAGTGCTGATATTACTACAAGTGACATCATCATCATCATCATCATCATCATCATCATCATCATCATCATCATCATCATCATCATCATCATCATCATCATCATCATCATCATCATCATCATCATCATCATCATCATCATCATCATCATCATCATCATCATCATCATCATCATCATCATCATCATCATCATCATCATCATCATCATCATCATCATCATCATCATCACTATCATCATCATCATCATCATCATCATCATCATCATCATCATCATCATCATCATCATCATCATCATCATCATCATCATCATCATCATCACCACCACCACCACCACCATCATCATCATCATCATCATCATCATCATCATCATCATCATCATCATCATCATCATCATCATCATCATCATCATCATCATCATCATCATCATCATCTTCATCATCATCATCATCATCATCATCATCATCATCATCATCATCATCATCATCATCATCATCATCATCATCATCATCATCATCATCATCATCATCATCATCATCATCTCCATCGTCAGCAGCAGCAGAAGCACCAATTACTCCCTCTGTTCTTCTCCTAATCCTCTCAATCAAAACCCTCCAATAACACTGGTCAATAAAGAATATGTTCCGAGAAGAAATAGCTGTATCATTTATGTTTTTGCATGCAGAATCCAAAAATAATGTCCAGTTTGTTCCATCACCCATAGTTTTTGTGTTCCATAGGGAACGTTATGTGTGTTACATGGGATGAATTTCAATCAAGTGATTGGCAACACTATGTTTGGCAACATTGTGTGAGATTGTTATATGATTGGCAGTACTGTGTTTGAAGTGTTGGTGTGAAGTTGTGTAGTGCGCATTTGTGTGGCAAAAAGTTTGTGATATTGTACATTAGCGTACCCGCCATTCACCTTCGCAATGCCAAGAAAATGTATAAACCACCAAGACAATTTTTGTTTTATTTGCAGTGTATTGACATTCAAGTCACGAAGACGGTGTTTCACGCCATTGATTATAAAGTGTTATGAATCTTATTTGGCTGCAAAGTAGGGGACCAGGATAAAAGCTGTGGTGCTTTCCAATGATGCAATATGAGCCTAAAAAAACACTTCCTAGACTCTCACTTGGACTTTTTCCCTGCAAATCTTAGCGCCGTCAGTGACAATCACGGTGAGAGGTTTCACCAGGACATTATGAACATGGAAACCCGGAAACGAAGCTCTTCAATGTTGGCTGATTGCTGTTGGATGCTAAAAAGGAATCTCCCAGAAGCAAAATACACTCGGAAATCATATATTTATACATTTTAAAGGTTTCATTGAAATATCAGCCTCATTTAATAGTTATAACTGTTTGAATTTTAATATGCTATCACAGAAAAACTAGGCCTGATAGAAAAATTCTGAAAACATATTTGAAATCAGCAGAAAAAATCGATCAAGTTCACCTCCTTTTCCTTGTGGGACAGGCATTTTAATCAATTTTCAATTTTGTTGACCAATGTAAGCAATATTAACTACACTCAACAAACTTATTCCTCTGAAACTACTACACCCACACTTGTCCCCTTTTCCGTTGTAAAGCGGAACTATACATGCACTCTCCAGTCCTCTGGCATTCTACCCTCTTTTAGACAAACATTAAACAACCTCACCAGTTAGCCCACAATCAATGTACTTCGCTTTTTTAGACACTCCGTATGACACCCATCTAACCTAGATTCCTTACCTGCTCTCATAATTGTAATAATTGTTTTCACCTCATCTGTTCTTATTTCTCATCCATTTTCCTCATTCATCACTCTCGTTTTCTTAGCGCTTCCCATTGCAACTACCTTTCCCTCTGCCCATCTTCCTCTTACTGCCATCTCTTCCATTATCATCTTTCCATCTGCACCTTTTACCTTTCTTTCTCTACTTGATTCGCCTTCCATTCCCCTCTGAATTTTCTTCCAAAACATTTATTTTATATCTTTCAAAATTTTCTGTCATACTCTTACCTCATTTCACATCAGCTCTCCTCTTTGCCTCCTTTATCGTATACTTTACTTCTCTTCTCTTTTCTTTGTACCTCTCATATGATTCCCTCGTCCTATTCTATAACCAATATGTGACTACTCGCTTCTTCTCTTCTACAATCTTCTTTCCTTCATCATCTCACCACTCACTACCTTTCCTTCTATTTCCTCCCCTCCTCCTTGTTCCACACACCATCTTTCCACACCTTGTGACTTCCTCCTTGAAACATCCCCATTCCTTCTCCATTTTATCAAAGTTGATTAAAGTTGCCAGGGACTGGTCCGTACCAAATCATTAAAACGATCATCAGGATTTAATGTGTTAATCGAAATAGGTTTCAAAAGGTCGTGACCTATAGGTCCTTCATACACAAAAGACCCTTAATACTAGGTGTCTTATTAATGCATCCTTCCCAAACTGCGATTTTGTACAATGACACTTCTGCTACTGCTGCTGCTGTGCTCCAGGATCTAACCTTCATTCATGACACAATGGGCATTAGAGTGTGATAAAAGGAAATCCCTGACTATGGCTCCCTCAACTCTTCTCTTCCTTTCCTTTAGCTCCCTCCCACTTTCCCTTCGTCTCTTATTCTCCCCTTCACTTGTATCTTCTCCCTTTCCTCCTCCTCCTCATATTTTAATTTCTCTTCCTTCTCCTCCCCTTC
>NC_134798.1:29953382-29963382 GCF_046742065.1 Oratosquilla oratoria
CGAGACGGCAGATTTTGTGGGACGTGCGAGCGATACTTTTAGGGGGACACAGGCGCTAACCTGACTGACATGTCATGTGTATCCAGCTGCTGCTGGCTGGTCTTGCTTTTCACACTCCCACATATGGCTTCTTTGGTGTTCATATGATATACTATGTATATATAAATATATATATATATATATATATATATATATATATATATACATATATATACATATATATATATATACGTATATATATATTTATATATATATATATATATATATATATATACTGTATATATGTATGTATGTATGTATTACACTAATGATCCACTTTCGGAGAAGAATAGGCGAAAGTAAAGAGATCCTTATATTTCCATCACTTTCTGTGATCCTCTTCAGCATATATATATATATATATATATATATATATATATATATATATATATGTATATATATATATATATATATGTGTCTGTGTGTGTGTGTATCTTTTATATATATATATAATATATATATATATATATATATATATATATATATATATATATATATATATATGTATGGCAAGAGTGGTATAGGTAAATTCCAGGAAGGAGCAGAAGTATTTTATTCTCTAACGTTTCGACAGAGTCTTCTTCAGAGAGATAATAGTACAGGCAAATTGGAATACATTGACTATATACTAAACGGGTCATCTCACAGGTCGCCTTGGGAAAGAGTCCGCCGTTTGTGCCCCTCGATGATTAATCTTGCTGTTGTGCGTGCCAAATTTACAAATCCTTCTCTATGATTGGTTGATTTAAAAGTATTAATATATGCAGCTTCAATAGTTTTTCTTGTCGTCTTTTTCATACCGGTGTGTAGGATTTTGGTGTTGTTCCAATTAGGCATATGTCCGTGTTGTGTAGCGTGTACTACTAGCGAATTAGATGTCCTGTGGTGTCGCATGTCATTCTTGTGTTCGTATAATCTTTTTGTTATTCCTCTTGAAGTTTCTCCAAAATAAACTGCATCACATCCACCACATGGAATCTTGTAAACCACGCTCTTTTCATTTTTCTCTTCCGTGTGTTGTTTACTGGATAAAATGCCTAATTGGAACAACACCAAAATCCTACACACCGGTATGAAAAAGACGACAAGAAAAACTATTGAAGCTGCATATATTAATACTTTTAAATCAACCAATCATAGAGAAGGATTTGTAAATTTGGCACGCACAACAGCAAGATTAATCATCGAGGGGGCACAAACGGCGGACTCTTTCCCAAGGCGACCTGTGAGATGACCCGTTTAGTATATAGTCAATGTATTTCAATTTGCCTGTATCATTTTCTCTCTGAAGAAGACTCTGTCGAAACGTTAGAGAATAAAGTACTTCTGCTCCTTTCTGGACTTTACCTATACCACTCTTGCCATACATTCGTCTTTTCTCTTGTAAAAAATGTATATATATATATGTATATATATATATTTATATATATATATATATATATATATATATATATATATATATGAGAATTTGGGACGTAGAAGTAAAACGAATATTTTTTCGGAATAGACTTCACTCCTACGTTACGACCAACTTTATCTTCTTCAGAGAGCTGTCTACAGAAGGTTTTATGTCACTTTTTATGTCATTTCTGAGGGGCCTTTTGGTTAGGTCACAGCGCCGAGGCGGTGGGCAATTGTCTGGTGTCACAGGGGGTCTAGTATAAGGACACTTGCCACCTTCGATAAGCAGACAAATCCCTCTCTTTCATTATTATTTTCATTGATGTTTATATACACATCCTCAATCGCTTTTCTCGTCTTACTTTCATAGCCCTTTCTGAGAACAAAAAACATCAAAACGAAACCCGAAAGTAAAAAGCAGAACATAATCCAAAGACGCAAATGAAAGTGGACCAAATGTCCGCCAAAGTAGGAAGTGGGGAACATGAGGAACAGGTCTCAATAACAAACGACCACATTACAATCAGACAAATAAAAGAACAAAGAAGATAAAAAAAGAAGAACCGTAGAAAAAAAGGAAGTAGACTAGAACTGAGAAGGAGGACAAAAGTCACGGGAAGGGGAGTCGAAGAGGTGCACTGGGAGACCGCATTCGAGAAGGAGTTCGGCCGAAAGCCAACTGGTGAACAGACGACAGGTCGAAAAGAAGCAGACAGAGACTAGAAAACAGAACAAAGGAATTAAACTGCGTTACTCCTCGTGCCTAGATAAATAGGATTGAGATCAATGCACCTGTTTATGCAGTTGCTCTTAGCTTTGATGTTTTTTGTCACACTTGCTTTATGTTCACTGCCATTTAACCTTTTATTTTTATTTTGCTTGGTTCTATTTGTCTGGTTATAATTTAGCCGTTTTCTCTTGACACTTCTTTGCGGACATTTGGTCCACTTTCGTTTGCGTCTCTGTTCTATGTTCAGTTTTTACGTTAGTGTTACGTTTGAGGCTTTTTTGCTACCCTTTTTTGTTCACAACCATGTAACTTATTTTATTTGTATTTTGTTTGATTGTAATTTAGTCGTTTGTTCTTGACACTTCATTGCGGACATTTGGTCCACTTCTATTTACATCTCTGTCCTATGGTCTGTTGTTTTTATGGTAGTGTCACGTTTGTTACTTTTGCTTCGCTTGTTTTATGTTCACAGCCATGTAACTTTTTATTTGTATTTTATTTTATTCTAATTGGTACCAATATTTCATTTCTATTGTAATGTATTTATTATTGTAATGAGGTATGCTTTGTACATGTGATTGAGAGGGTGAACCTTTCCCAGGTTTACCATTTCGGCGATTTATAAGGAGTTCACAATCTTGTAACCATTATGTTGGTGGGGTCTGCATTCGAAGGGTTTTTTGCTTTGGATTTTTTTGTTTTGCATACTTCTATCCATCCTGAGTCTGGTGATGGTGTTTCTGGGGAGGTTTCTGATCGTATACGTTTTCCGTCTTGTGGTTCTTCCTGGTCTTCTTCATCCGAGTCGTCAAAGATGCTTCTCTTCTTAAAGGTGTCTGAAGCCATAGCCTGAAGTGCTCAATGCTTCGACATCAGCGACGAGCGGACGAGCGGACCCGGTACAAGCACAGGGCCCAAGGTCAGGCCCAAGTTCAAATTAGTACCACAAGAGGAAACCCCATATCAAATAATCAGAACATTGGAGAAGAGACACCCGAACCTAGCCATGAAAGCCTGGCCAAACCTGGATGGCCAATGGACAATCATGCCACTGGACAACGCAGCACTAGACACACTTCGGCGGTCTCCTGCCCTTCAGGAGCTAGACCCTGCCCAGAAACCAATCAAGGGGATCATAAGGGGATATCCCCTCGCACTCTGCCTAGAACCAATACTAGAACTATCGAACGTCAAAACTGCAGAGAGGGCCTTGGACAGACAGAAGAAGCCCACCACCTCCATACTTATCACCTTTCTAGGACCCCTTCCGAACAGAGTGACACTGGGAACATGGGGGTCCTACACCGTCAGGACATGGTACCCAGAGCCCCTACGCTGTTATGCGTGTCAGAGGTTTGGCCATCATCAAGCACGCTGCAGATTCAAGAAGACATGCGCCATTTGCAGCAAGCAACACGAAACGGAAATATGTATTTCCAAGTTGAAACAAAACCAGCCGGTAAAACCATGTTGCCCAAATTGCAAACAGACCCACCACGCATGGAACCTAAGATGCCCTGCAAAGTTAGAGAAGATACATGCCCGGCCACACGCAAAGCAGCCGGAGAAGACGCCAACTACCCAAACACTACCCCCACCGCCAGCTTTAGGAAGAAACAGAGGGTGGGAAACCAACAAAGAACAAATCAACTACCCCCAGACTCCAAAAAGGAATCAACAGCCCAGGAAACCGCTCCCTCCACCACAGCAGACCAGGGAACCCCAACCTCCATCACAGCAGACCAAAGAACCACAGCACCGACTACCCACGGAATCACTGAAGAAGGGAGAGCGCACCAATCAGAAGGATACACGACGGCGACAGATCCGGAACCGGTCCAGCTCACGCAAAGATCCGAAAGGAGTATCCCAGAGAAACCAAAACCCACAGACACAAGAAAAACACACAGTCACCCTGGAAGTCTCAACTCTCAAGAATCTTCTGAAGGACATGGCAACACAACTAGCTGCAGCACTGAATGCTTCCCTGGACAAACATGTGACGGAAACCATTGTCACCCAGGTCATGAAGAACAATCTGCCGCCACGCGAATCTTCGCCAGCAACAGGCAGAGAACATACCACACACCGCGTAGCAACGAAGGAAGCCAGGAAGACAGGCCAGGACTTGGACGAATTCCCACCTCTGCACCAACATTCAGCAGCGACACGGAACCCTCAGACAAAACTCACGCCGCAGCTGCAACACAGCCAACCAACACCTCAACAAGATCATCGAGGCCAGAGCTCAATCCTCCCAGACCCACTGATGGAATGCTGAGCATACTCCAGTGGAATGCAGGGGGTATCCGCCCGAAAATGGCATCTCTTCTTGCCACGATTCAAGAAGACCAGATAGACGTAGTCCTACTACAGGAAACCCTACTACAAGACCATCACACCCTCCGAGTCCCAGGATACACATGCTACAGGAAAGATATCGGAAGCACAGGGCGGGGACTTGCCACTCTGGTGAAAAATAAAACTCCAAGTGTTCAAATCAAGGACTACCTGGAGTGTGGGGAAGCCACAGAGGTGCTTGCGGTCCAAATACAACTTGCTGGGGTCACCCTCCAATGTTAAAATCTGTACTCCCGGCCCAAGGAAAACATCGATCTCTCACAACTGTTTGGGAGCTGCGACAGCCACAACATCGTATTTGGGGGAGATATAAACGCTCACCACCCCATACTCTCCTCTCCTTCAACAACCAACGCCAACGGTCACCACGTCGCGCACCTTCTCAGCGAGTATCAGGACGTCTGCCTCCTCAACAGCGGAGTACCAACACACATAAGGGGAGGGAGGCTTGATCTTACCTTCCTTCCCGCGAAACTTCGAAGCCTTGCACAGTGGAGGGTCCACCCAGTCCTGACCAGTGACCATTACGCAACAATAACGAAGATCAAAATTCCCCAAATTCAGCCGCTCCCTAGCCCACCAAAAGGCTGGAACTCTGCCTTCACAAAATGGGATAAATTTGCGCAAAGACTGACAGAGTGGTTTGAAGACTACATTCCCCCACTGGACATCGACAACCAAGAAAGGGACCTTGTGACTGCCTTTCACGCCGCGACGGACGCTGCAATGCCACGGAAGAAGAAGCCTAGCAGGGAGTGCAAGGATACATGGTACTACTGTCCCAGAGTCAAGACCCTAAAACACAGAGTCAACCGCCTCAGGAAAATTCATAAGAGGAGGCCCAACGCAGACAACAGGAAGCAACTCCAAGAAGCCATACGACATATGCACGAGGAATTGCAAGAAATAAGACAGAGAAAATGGCTAGAATGGTGCTCCCAGCTCAACAGTCATACAACCACCAGGGAGCTATGGAGATGGCTACACAAAGTCTCAGGAAAAAACAGGACCAGCAGGATCATCCACCCGGATCCGGAACAAGAAGCAGACCGCCTAGCAATCGGTTTTGCCCAAAGGACATCTCCTACGCAACTTCCGTGCGCAACCAGGACGAAGCAAGAAGAACTGGAACAACAGCGACAAGAACTAATCTCCACGGCAATACACACACCTACAGACATGGACGAACCTTTCACTTTACAAGAGCTCCGAGCGGCGAGACACCTGGGAAAAGACACCTCACCTGGGGCAGACGAGATAACCTACTCGATGATCAAGAACGCTGGCGACGCCGGATGGATGGCCATTCTACTCTTGGCAAATCGCACCCTAGCGCAACATGCGAGACCTAGGAACTGGAATTCCCAAGATATAGTTCCTATCCCCAAGTCCAAGGAGGCCAACAGCTACAGACCTATCTCCCTACTTAGCTGTATAGAGAAGACCGTCGAGAAAATGGTGCTCAACAGGTTGAAATGGAAAGTAGGGCCACTCCATCCACAGTTATATGCCTATCGGGGTATGGTGGGAACCACGGAATGCATTATGGACTTCCTCAGCTTCATCAACGGGAAAAAGGCAATCATCGTCTTCCTGGACTTAGAAAAGGCCTTCGAATTGGTCAACCCCTAAGCGATGCTGACCTCTCTCGTCGAGAAGGGAATCGCAGGCAACCTTCTGGCATGGGTCCAGGCATACTGCCAAAACAGACGGGCTAGAGTCCGTTTCCAGGGTTCCGTGTCTAGCTACAAAGACCTGGAATACGGCACCCCTCAAGGAGGCATCTTGAGTCCCTACCTGTTCAACGTGCACATGGACAACATAGCCTCCCTCCCACGACCACGGAACGTTGAGATCTTCATATATGCTGACGACATCGCCATCGTTAGCAAGGGACCCAACTGCCGCACCAATGCCCAAAAAGCACTCAACACTATACAAAAGAGCTGCACACAACTAGGCTTCAAAATAAACGTAAGGAAGACAAAAGCCATGGCTATTAAAATGGCAAACCCAAGGCCAATCTCCATGCACCAGCAAGATCTTGAGTGGGTGGATGACTTCACTTATCTTGGAGTCACTGTGCAGAAAACCTTGTCATCCTCTCTTCAAATCCAGAAGCTGAAGCAAATGACAAAAACGAAGACAGCTCCAATGAGATATATGCAATCACTTGAGGCGGGTGCCAGCCGCCTGGTACTGGAACACTACTACAAGTATTGCATCCGACCCATTATTGAATATAGAGCACCTGTCCTATCACATCTAACATCACAGCAGGAAGAATCACTTGAAGTTGCACAAAACAACGCCCTTCGCCTCATCCTAGGTGCTCCCATGTGGACAAGAAAAAGCAACCTGCAGATGGAATCTGGCATACCACCACTGATGGCCAGGATTCAGACCCGGAACTGCACCGCGGCAGCCAAGGCTCTGCTGAGCGACAGGGACTCACATCTCAAGACTAAACTTAAGGCTCACCTGGACGCACACCCGGACCTACCACGACCAGACACATACATCGGACACCTAGGAGACCAAATCCGCGCGACAGGCATGGAAGGGCATCTAAAGGCTCTGAAGCCAGACAGAGCATGCCTGAAGTACCGACCTCCAGCCCCGTGGATATCCCCCACAACTGCTTTCAACCACACACAACTACCACACGCAAAGAATCACTGCTCACCAGGGGAACTGAGGGACGCTGCACGAACAGCGATCCAGGCGACGGAGGCCCAGGGTGGGTTTGTCTGCTACACTGACGGCACTGTCGACCCGGAGAACGGCACAGCAGGTGCAGGAGTATACTCCGCAACATACACCGCCGCCTGGCGCACATCAGACCACTGCTCGACTCTACAGACTGAGCTGGTGGCAATGCAAAAAGCTCTGGAGTACTCAAGCCAACTACAGGGGCCGGTAGTCATACACACCGACTCTCTTGCGGTGACACAAGTACTCCAGAAGAAGGACATACCCACCAACATACACATTATTACAACAATACTCTACCTCCTGCAGCTACACAACGAACAAGATCGCCCAGTCATCATCAACTGGATACCCAGCCACATAGGGATACACGGAAACGAACGAGCAGATGAGCTGGCCAAGACAACACACTACCATCCTCACATAGAAATCAAAGTCCAACCATCAACCACATTAATCAAAAGCTGGGCCAAAGACCACCTACAACGAACAAAGGTAGCCAACCACAGAAGATCGATAAGCTCAGCATCAGCAAGCGCAATGTGGTACGAGAGGGCCACCAAACTGTGCCCTCATCCCGCCACCAAGATCGCCGACAGACGACTCTCCGTGATCATCCACAGGCTCAGGTTGGGGTACAAGTGCTGCTGGGAAATCATCGAACGACAGGAAAGGGAATGCGACCACTGCGGGATGAACACCTCAGAGCCTCTCCTTCACTATCTACTAGAGTGCGCTCACACCATCGCCCTGAGAAGAGGTAGACAATTCAACCCCATGGCCCCCGAAGCTTGGAAGACTGGAGCCGACATAGTTTACAACATCACCGAAAACATAGAACGGCTCGCCCACATCCTGGTCGGATATCCTCCGCCCAGATAACTACAAAAACGCCGGAGTAGCTGAACACAGAGCGGCTCAACACTTACGGGCCTCCGAATGGAGAAAGGCCCGTGTGTAGATAAATATCATCTACCGAAAAAAAAAAAAATTGTAACCATTATACCCCCTGAAGACGATTCCTGGACGGGAATCGAAACGTTGGGCAAATAAACCCTTCAGTTGAGTCTGGTGTTTATAGTTTTTCAATATATACATATGTATATATATATATATATATATATATACACATATATATATGTATATATATATATATATTTAAATCAAACGGCTATCCTGAGTCCACTGTTGAACAAAAATCTCTTTCATAGAATTCCATTAGTCACACGACCGCGCTAACCTCTACCACGTCACTCCTGTAAACTTCTCCATCTCGTATCTCCACCTTCTGTCTAGTCTCCTACTTCCACGCTTCCCATCTCGCGGTGTCCACTCAGTAACAAACTTGCTCCATCGCTCATCAGTCGTTCGCGCTAACTTACCTTCCCAATTCCTCTTCCCCTCTTTTATTGTCTACACAACATCTTTCACTCTAGTGTACTCTCTCACCCAACATGCTGTCTTTCGGTCTCTCAGCGTTATTCCCATCATTGATCTATCCATCCTCCTCTGTACATTCCTTGGCTTTGGCTCCATCGCCTTCCTCAGTTTCCAAGTCTCACACCCGTAGATTAATCCTGTCAGAATGCATTCATTGTAAACTTTGTATTTCAAACATAAAGGTAGAGAGCCTCTCAGGATTTTATCATACCTACCAAACACTTTCCAAACAAATGTAATACGTATTTTGTTTCATTGTTATGATCTTTGGTCACTTTCACCATCTGGACTGAATAGTTATACTCTTGAACTTTTTCAAGACTCACCATCAATTATAATCTTCTTATTTTGAACTTTCGTGTTGAACATTACTTTGGTTTTACTCTCTTTCATTTTCAAACATACTTTCAGCTTATTTTTTGTTCAGATCACTCAGCATATTCTACATGTTTTCTGCTCTTTCTGAAATAAGGATAATGTCATCGTAAGTCTTGGTTGATATATTTGCCATTAATCTTCAAACCTTTCTATTCCCAGCTCATCCTTCTGAAAATCTCTTCCAAGCAAGCTACAAATAATTTGGTTGAAATTGTATCGTTTTGCAGTACTCTTTTTTCGATCTTGATCTTTTCTGTATCTGACACCTCTTATGAAAAAATTCCCATGCCTTCCTCTCCCTACCACTCATTCCAAGCTGGAGATTTAGCTTTCCTCACAATGAAGTAACAAGTCATCATTACCTAGTCGTTGGCTGCCGTCTCCTCTACAGTCCAGTACCTGAAGTGTCAAATTCCACCCATGCTTCTCTTACCTGTGGAGATAGATAAGAAGGTATATTAGAAAGAATTAAATTTAAAGATGATAGACGAAACTTAAATATGCATCACGTATTTGAGCGATATATTTGCGTTCTGAAAGGACACTTTAAAAGAAAGAAAACAATATATGTTGTAATAATTTTTTTAAATTTTTATCTAGTTTTATTATGACCCAAAAGGTTTTATGTAAATATACTTTCTTTCTAAACAATTGAAAGTGATGAATGATAGTAAAATTATAGAATGGTGGCAAATTTGTTATATACTAATATAATTGTTTTTACACATAATTATCATCCACCTAGTATATGTATAGCCCGGGCTAACATTAAGTGTTCTGATGTCAACGAAGGAACAGACTCAGAAACAAAAAAGTATTTGATCTTTCGACACCCACTAGTCCCAAGCAACTTTTCTGCTGTTGGGATAGTAATGGACCATGTCTCTTTCCTATTTATCATTAGAATGATGGTAACTATTTCATTTCCTTGACTTATGA
>NC_134798.1:29968382-29973382 GCF_046742065.1 Oratosquilla oratoria
GTCTTTCAACTTGAGTCGTAAAAGGCAACAACAAAAAATGGGACGAGGATGGGATTAGGAGTCCTACTACCTGTAGCCCCAAAAGGGGACATTCCTAAAAAAAGAAGAAAAGGCATAAGAGGGTCTGGGAGTTTTCCAACCAGTACCCTAAGGTTTGGGTCTTTTAATGTGCGTGGATGTGGTACAGATGAGAGTAAAAGGGAAGAGATAGGCAGTATGTTTGTGAGAAGATGGATGTCCTGGCTTTGAGTGAAACTAAAATGAAAGGAAAGGGCAAATGTGAGTTTGGGAGTGTAGCTGGGAGGTACTCAGGAGTGAAGAGGGGACGAGGGAGAGAAGGGGTGGCTATACTAGTAAGTGAAGAGATTTGTAAGCGGATAGTGGAGTGGAAGAAGGTTTCATCAAGGTTGATGTGGAGGAAGGTGAAGCTGGGAAGGGAGATGTGGGTTTTTGTAAGTGCGTATGGACCTGGTAGTGAACAGAGCGTAGAGGAAAGGGAGGCTTTTGGGTAGATATAAATGAGTGCATAGAGGGATTAGGAAGAAATGTCAATGTAGTTGTATTGGGAGACCTTAATGCTAGGGTAGGAAAAGAACCAATAGACGGAGTGATTGGGAAGTATGGAGTTCCAGGTAAAAATCGTAGTGGAGAAATGATGGTGGAGATGTGTCTTGAAAGAGAGTTGATGATAGCAAATACAGTGTTTAGGAAGAAAGTCAAGCATAAGTACACATGGGTGAGGGTGGTGGATGGAAGGGTGGCAGATGGAGCATTAATGGACTATATAGTGGTGACCAGGAGTATGGTAGGAAGAGTTAAGGATGTACATGTTCTAAGGGGAGAGAGTGGGGGAATATCAGATAATTTTCTGGTGGAAGGTAAAATGAGAGTGGAGAATAGGTGGAGAAAGAGGAAAAAGGCAGAAGGTAGGGAGGTACTTAGAGTGAACTACTTAAATGACTGAAAAAAGGAGAGTGAGTATAAGAAGAAGCTGAAAGAGGAGTGGGAGGGAGTAAAGGATAGAGTAGAACTAGGAGTGGAGGAGGAATGGGGATGGTTTGAGGAGGGAGTCATAAGGTGTGTAAAGATGGTGTGTGGAACATGGAGGGCGGGAGGAAATAGAAGGAAGGGTAGTGAGGGGTGGGATGAGGAAGCAAAGAAATGTGTAGAAGAGAAGAAGCAGGCATTCATAGATTGGCTGCAAATTAGGACGAGGAAATCGTATGAGAGGTACAAAGAAAAGAGAAGGGAGGTTAAGCATAATATAAAGGAAGCAAAGAGAAGAGCAGATGTGAAATGGGATAAGAGTATGGCAGAAAGTTTTAAAATCAATAAAAGGATGTTTTGGAAGGAAATTAAAAGAGAAAAAGGAGGCGAATCAAGTAGAGAAGAAAAGGTAAAAGGTGCAGATGGAGAGATGATAATGGAAGAGAAGGCAGTGAGAGGAAGGTGGGCAGAGTATTTTAGGGAGTTGCTAAATGTGAAGGAAGATAGGGAGGGAAAGGTAGTTGCAGTGGGAAGCGTTAAGAAAATGAGAGTGATGAGTAATGAAAATGGAGGAGAAATAGTGAAGGATGAAGTGAAAGCAGCTGTTAAGATGATGAGAGCAGGTAGGGCACCTGGTTTGGCTGGATGCCATGCAGAATGTCTGAAGAAAGGAGGTACAGTTATGGTGGACTGGCTGGTGAGGTTATTTAATGTTTGTTTAGGAGAGGGTAGAGTGCCGGAGGACTGGAGGAGTGGCTGTATAGTTCCGCTTTACAAGGGAAAGAGGGACAAGTGTGAGTGTAGTAGTTACAGAGGGATCAGCTTGTTGAGTGTAGTTGGGAAGGCTTATGGGAGGGTCTTGATTGGGAGGATTAGGAGAGGAACAGAGGGAGTAATTGCTGAGGAACAGTGTGGGTTTAGGACAAGTAGGGGTTGTATAGATCAGATCTTTGTGGTAAGACAGATATGAGAGAAAGGTATAGGAAAAGGTAAGGATGTTTTTTGGACTTTCATGGATCTGGAAAAGGCTTATGACATGGTAGACAGGAAGACACTGTGGGAGGTTATGCAGATATATGGGATAGGAGGAAAGCTGTTAAGAGCAGTCAAGAGTTTTTACGAGAGTAGTAGAGTTTGTGTTAGGATTAGAAATGGAGAGAGTGAATGGTTTGAGGTAAAGGTGGGACTTTGTCAG
Organism: Oratosquilla oratoria; assembly: GCF_046742065.1. Classification (NCBI taxonomy): domain Eukaryota; kingdom Metazoa; phylum Arthropoda; class Malacostraca; order Stomatopoda; family Squillidae; genus Oratosquilla; species Oratosquilla oratoria. The sequence goes on from NC_134798.1 coordinate 29,970,565, forward strand.
GGGTGTGTTATGTCGCCCTGGCTGTTCAATCTTTACATGGATGGGGTGGTGCGAGAGGTGAATGCAAGGGTAGTGGGTCAGGGGTTGGAGATGATTAAAGAAAATGGAGAAAAGTGGGAGGTGAGCCAGTTGTTGTTTGCTGACGACACTGCGCTTGTAGCAGGATCAGAGGAGGGATTGAGGAAGTTAGTGACAGAGTTTGAGAAGGTATGTGAAAGAAGGAAGCTGAAGATAAATGTGGGTAAAAGTAAGGTGATGAGATGTACAAGGGGAGAGAGTGACAGCAGGCTGGAAGTGAGCATTAAGGGTGAAAGATTGGAGAAAGTGGATAGAATGTGGCAGGAAAGGAAGGAGTGGAGGTGGAGGTAGAATGTAGATTGAGAGAAGCGAGTAAATGCCTTGGTGGATTGAAAAGTGTAATTAGAAATAGACATCTAGGAATGGATGCTAAGAGGAGGTTATATGAAGGAGTGATTGTACCAACAGCATTGTACGGGGCAGAAACACGGAACATGAGAGAGGAAGAGAAAAGGAGTTTGAATGTGTTTGAGATGAAATGTTTGAGAAGTATGATAGGGGTTATTAGGCTGGATTGAGTGAGAAATGAGGAGTTGAGGAGGAGAACAGGAGTGGAAAGGGAGTTGGGAGGTAAGGTTGATGAAGGAGTATTAGGATGGTTTGGACATATGGAATGGATGAGGGAAGAAAGATTAGTAAAAGAAGTGTGGAAGGCAGAGGTGGAAGGAGTGAATATGAGGGGGCGTCCTAGGGTGAGATGGATGGATGGGGTGAAAGGGGCATTACAAAAGAGAGGAATGTCTGTGGAGGAAGGACAGGAGAGGACGGATGATAGGGGTGAGTGTAGAGGGTTTGTGTATAGATGATGCTGTGATGTATGAGGGGTAGTGGGTGGGGGATGGGGGTGAGGAAGTATGTATGAGAAAAAATTTGACGCAGCCCGAAGGAATTTCTCCCCGTCTTCTCCTTTTCTGCATGAGGGGACGGAGAGGGGGGGTCGCCGTATTTATGAAGCGGCCTTGCAGTGGATGTGTGTGTGTGTGTGTGTGTGTGTGTGTGTGTGTGTGTGTGTGTGTGTGTGTGTGTGTGTGTGTGTGTGTGTGTGTGTGTGTGTGTGTGTGTGTGTGTGTGTGTGTGTGTGTGTGTGTGTGTGAGAGAGAGGGGACGGAGAGGGGGGTCGCCGAATTTATGAAGCGGCCTTGCTGTGGATGTGTGTGTGTGTGTTATACACACACACACACACACACACACACACACACACACACACACACACACACACACACACACACACACACACACACACACACACACACACACACACACACACACACACACACACACACACACACACACACACACTCGTTTCATAGCCTCTTTGTTACGATGCTTCAACAAGACTCTTCTCCCAAGGCATTTCGCCTAGATTCTTTTTTAAAGAATTTATACATTTCTGTTTTGCCAAATGACAGATTCTGCGAACGAAGCTGAGTCTGGGAGGATTAAAATCCGTCTTGTCCTGTTTTCAATCTTTGCCTGACTAAGATCGATAGTTGTGTTCATTAGCAAATCGTTAGGAAAGTGTTCTAGCCTCGTTTCAAACTCTTTTGGAGTTTCGTCTGGGCGTTTTTTACAAACAAACAAACTTTTTGTTTTAAGCTAAGCAAAGGATGAATGTCAAAAACATGGCCAAGAAATTAGAATAAAATAGATAATCTCGATCTAATTATACTTAACGAGGAATATTCACAGCAGCTACGTTACATTCAATAATTATGGTTCACACCCGCAGTGAATAATGTCCTTGAAAACCGGCCCAAAAAGACTAGCATCTTTTCTTCGTTCAGTGCTGTCTTTCTTGTTGATACTGGTAAGTGTTGTTATCCGTCCGCTCGAAAGCTGAAGCGAAGCTTGATCGCTCCCGAGGGTAGGCTGCTTAGGAGGGACAAACTACTGGCCTGCGTGGCCACACCCATATGAGGAAGGACGTCAAAGAGGAAGCAGAAGAGGAGGAGGAAGAACAAGAAGATAATGAAGAAGAAGGAGGGAAAATGAAGAAGGAGGGAAAAGATAAAGAAGGAGAAAAATAAAGAAGAAGAAGGAGAAAAAACATGACGAAGGAGTAAGGAAAAGAAGAAAAAGGAGAAAAAAATGAAGAAGACGGAGGGAAAAGATGAAGAAGAAGAAAGAGAAAAAAGATGACGACGGGTGAAGAAAAAGATGAAGTAGAAGGAGAATAAAGTTAAAGAAGGAGAAAGAGGGAGAGAAGGTGGAAGAGGTAGAGATAGAAGGAGAGGTAGAGGAAGAACAAGAATTAGAAGAATTAGAAGAATTAAAAGAATTAGAAGAACAAGAAGAAAAAGAGGAAGAAGAAGAAGAAGAAGAAGAAGAAGAAGAAGAAGAAGAAGAAGAAGAAAAAAGAAGAAGAAAGAAGAAGAAGAAGAAGAAGAAGATGAAGAAGAAGAAGAAGAAGAAGAAGAAGAAGAAGAAGAAGAAGAAGAAGAAGAAGAAGAAGAAGAAGAAGAAGAAGAAAAAGAAGAAGAAGAAGAAGAAGAAGAAGAAGAAGAAGAAGAAGAAGAAGAAGAAGAAGAAGAAGAAGAAGAAGAAGAAGAAGAAGAAGAAGAAGAAGAAGAAGAAGAAGAAGAAGAAGAAGAAGAAAAGAAGAAGAAGAGGAAGAAGAGGAAGAAGAAGAAGAAGAAGAAGAAGAAGAAGAAGAAGAAGAAGAAGAAGAAGAAGAAGAAGAAGAAGAAGAAGAAGAAGAAAAAAAAATGGGGAAGAAAATGAAGAAAGCGAGAATGAAAAT
>NC_134798.1:29988382-29995882 GCF_046742065.1 Oratosquilla oratoria
TAGGTATAACCTGGCCTGACCTCGTTGGTTTAAGAACCAGAACAAGAGATCACTAATTGCCACCAGGGCAGAGGAACCGGGGGCATCAGGCCAAAGGAAAACAGAAGTTGATGATGTCTACTGTAGGAAGAGGAACAGAAGTTGGAGGAAGAGAAGAAGAAAGAGGAGGTGGATAGGGTGGAGGGAAAGGACTTTACAAATTACTGTTGTCGTGTGAGGACGACCAGAAAAACCTGATAGTGAGACTGAAGTTGCTGACGAGGCTGTTCATCAGATTGACATTGAGGAAGGAAAGTATATGTGCGGAAAGGAGGCGCAAAAGAGACATGATTAGATTTAACTTTCTTGTAACGGAGTGATAGATTTAAGAGACCTGTTGGAACGAGAATAATAAAAAAGTGCAACCCAGTAAGGTATAGCTTATCATAGATTGTCTCCTTTGCCTACACAATGGTTCCAATAAAAATAACAGAAACAACATAATATTAGAATAGAGAGAAAATTGCCACCCAGTAGGAAAAAAGCTAAAAAAGATGGGCACCCCACTTATGCCAAATAGATGGATATCAGTAGGCAACTAGAATGAAAAGGAAATTAGGAAGGATGGCAGAACATGCAGATAGGAAGCATTTTAGTCAATAACAAATTCGTCTGTATAAAATACGTATACGTATATATATATAATAAGAAAGTAAACAAGCAGATGGAGAGACAATAAGATAAGTAAGCAGCAAGTGAGAAAACATTGCGTCATATTGTTTAGGTTCTTATCCGACTGAATCCTAAAACTTCCAATTGTATTTCTTTCTATCGCCTCTGTCAGAAGTACAATCTACTCTTTAACAACACGGTGAGATAAATTGATTCTGTCTGCATCTAGGTTAAATGTCACCCTGACAACATGAGGCTATTATTTCTCATTTGTTTACTATATATACTGTGAATTCTTTTAATCATTGTATTCTAATTTCCTTTTGAAATACAGAAGATTTGTATCACTCTTTTATTCCATTGATTCAAAATTTTTATGTAGTCTTTGTATGATTTGTTTCCGGTACCTTATATTAGCTTTATGACTCACTACTATACTCTTTCTATTCTGTCAGCGTCTTTAGTGATATCTGGGAACCACGCAGAAACAGCCTATTCCAAATGTAGATGGACTAATTATTTATATACTGCAATTGTTTGGTAATAGTTGAATTTCTTAAACATAAAAATCGTGCTCTCTGTCATAGGACATTATTTGTTTTCTCTAGGATAGAAATACATACATACATACATACATATACCAAAGGCTTTTCCCCCTTACACGGAGGGTGGCCAAAAAGAAAAAGGCATAGATAGAAATGCTAAGGTTAAATGATCTAATAATGTTATTTATAATTTGTCCAAGATCATTTTCACTCCCTTTTTTTTAGATAACTTATAGAAGTACCTAATTATATTCATATCACTTGAATTAGATTTAATTAGCAATTTTTAAGCTAATTAAGCAGTTTGCCTAATTTTTCTTAGATATCCAGTTTATTTCAGTGATTATTTGCTATTTTGTACAACTAAGTACCATCAATAGATCTTGACATGTTATATTTCAGTCTACGGTCAGTGCGATATATATATATATTATGATTATGAAGTGATCCAAAAACAAATCCCTGAGAAACTCCATTCATAACATCTTTCCAGCGAGAGGTTTGCCACTCGGAAAAACTCCGTTTACAATTGTTCAATTGTTATTCCAACTTAGTATATGATCTTTTTTTTTTTACATAAAAAGCAAATTTATTATGCTTCCCTGTGGAGCAGTATCAAAATGTCTGTCTGTCTGTCTGTTGGTGAACCATAACAAGAGAATAATGAGAAAGAGGAAAGGATGGAGAAAGAAAAGAAAGGATGGAAGGGAGAAAGATGAGAAGATAATGAAGGAGGGTGCGGAATTAGAGACGGAGAGGGAAAGGAGAGAATCATCTTTGTCGGGAATTAAGAGGTAAATAGTGACCTTGCTTCAATCTGAAGTCTAAAGGCCCTGTACTATATCTTGTCAATCATACTGTCACCGGATTTTAACCCTTTCATTCTGGTGGTCTACTTCTCACGCCAAGGCCGTCATTGTTATTTTGCATCTGTACAGCCAGGGCAACTGGCAGTTATCAGTGGCCGTTGTGAGCAAACATGAAATCTCTTATTGTATAAGATTTATAGGTTTTACGTGGATAGAATCTCCGGTATTGGTATGCATCTGAAAACATTATAAAACGTCGGGCCACTCCTTCCTAGTCTTCAGGAATTCTGTCATCAACGTTTTTACCTACATTCTTCCATGCGATGGAAGAAAAATCTACTGAAAACTAAGTTCCATAATCTCCCAGTTACATTAAAAAGATACAAAAGGAGATAAGCCAGAATAAAGAAATTAAAACTGTACATCTCCTAGTACACCCATTTTTGATGTGATCACGATCTAAGTTAATTTGAAGGTGAATAAAATAGTTCAATTTTAGCCAAAACAAAATAATCAAAACAACTACTGGGCTAAACGGAGAGGAGTAGATTTGTGTTCATAGAAGCGATTATTTTGTGCTCTGGTTAGCCTCTCTCAAACTTTAACTTAGAAAATTTCAGAAAACTAACGGACAAGAGTCGAAGTTTATTTACTTATTTGAAATATGTTTCATACTTACAGTCCTCGCGTTGTATCCTACACTGTTCTCTTTCGTAGGTCCCACCATACACATGAGGGTTTCCAATTAACAGTTAGAATGTTTTCCTGTCATTTACTATTGCTTCCGTCAGTTGCTGGACCCAGTGTCTCCGTCAACATAAATAATGCATGCAGATCCTATACATAGCATATGAAAGTAGTACCCTATTATACTTCATGTCTTGTCTCTAAAGAATACCTCTACCTTATTATCCTTTCAACATCGTGTGAATGCATCGAATTATGGGATCAGAGGTGTCGATATGTGGGAAAATTTTCCCCTGCAGCTCTCCCAGCCTTGCATGGAGCAACGGGATCTTTGCATTCCCCAGCTTTGGAGACCACAGTAATATTCCTTAAAAGTCTGCCTATTATGCATGTATTTCCCTTTGCCACCCAGAGCAATCTCTTCTCCAGCCCCAAAATTACCTATCCATTCTTTATCGACTCCTTTTCCTTTCCTCTCTCCCCATCCTTCAGTCTTCTTCATGTTCTTTCTTTTGATTTTTAGGTGAACCGGTCTTCCTACTCTCGTTCTTCCTTCGGTTTAAGTATTCCAGTCTGCTCTATCTCCCAGCCCCTCCTTCCTCTCTCTTCCTTCACTTAATTTACTTTCCCCTCATTAAAGGTCTGCCACTCTGCACTCTTCTTCTTTCCTCCCCATCCCGTCTCCTCCTTCCACATATTCTTCCTTTCTCCTCTTCTTACTTCCTTCCCTCCCCCCTCCCTCTAGTGTATGCCTATCTCATTCCTTATAGTCTTCCCTCCTCCTTTCCTTCTCTCCTTGTCCCTTTCTTTTCTTTTTTTTTTTTTTGTTTCTACTCCCTCCTTTCCTCCTCCTTCCCTCCTCCTTCCCTCCCTGGCAGCCAGGACCCCATCCGCCAAGACCATCAACATTCCTCTAACCAGCATCACCCTTCTCGACGCGAGGGCGCTTTACCCTCCACACCACCAGTGGTATCGTCGTTACGGTACGCCCACGCTTGCTAGTTGAGGCTTGCGCTCACAGGCTCGCCGCCCACGTCCACAGGGCCACAACAACGTTGCCTTCCGACAGACAGAGAGGTAGACACGCCCACGACAATCGCCACGTTGGCATCTGGGCTCTAGCTCTCGCTCATGCCACGCCCATGTGTTCATTGAGGTCTTCGTTCTCGTGCGCGTTGATCTTTTCACGTTCAGGTTTTCAGGACTTGGTCTTGGTCTTGGTCTTGGTCTTGGTCTTGGTCTTGGTCTTGGTCTTGGTCTTGGTCTTGGTCTTGGTCTTGGTCTTGGTCTTGGTCTTGGTCTTGGTCCTGGTCTTGGTCTGAAGTAGCTACAGTTAGAAAGTTTTGCAGATGTGGGTACATGGGTGAACACTCCCTCTTCCTTGAACACTCCCCTCATCATGTCAGACAGGCAAGCAGACCAAACCAAAGACCATGTTTCCTTGAAGTCCTTTGGTAGTAGAAAAGGACCCAGGCTCCCTAACCACCTAAGTGCCATCCATGAAGGACAAGATATTGTTGTGGCATCACATTGAACGCTCTCAGGTCCGGCAATCATGAGAAGAAACATATGCGAGGATTCAATAAGAACCTACTATTCACGTGCATACACGTACGTCCACACACAAACACACGCAAACGCACGAGAATGTGTCAGATAAAGCAAGATGGACAAATTATGTGGATGACAATAAAATAATTCTCTTTGAAATTGTAGACTACAGTCCTCTTTTATAAGAATAGGGATATACTAGTATTTCTAAATATAACTGTTCCTTCTTTCTGCCACATTCCTTCAATCTCTTCTTTACCTCCATCCACACTCTCCAAATTGTCTTACTTCTATGGTGTATCTAGTATCTAGCACTAGAACTTCACTATCTAATTCAGCTTGAGTGACGTGATAAAGAAGTCCTCCCCCATGACTGCTGTCAATGAATGAAAAATGTCCTTTTCTGTTAATTTTTTTTGGCGTTACTCCGTTCTGCAAGGAGGATAGGCATAAACGCCTTTGCCAAATAAGAAAAAAAACAAAAAACAAAAAAAAAAAACAGAATAAAATAAATAAGATAAATAAGTAGATAAGAATGAGACCTTATGCTCTCACTGCCAACGCGCGTTGAGCCTTGTGGAAGTCGAACCCCAACTTTTGTGTTCCGTGTTAGTCCACTGGGTCATCACACTCCCTCAATGAAATGTATAAACAATCTTCAGAACCATGCTGAAGCTGGAACTAGTACACTAGATACAGCAATGGATAAATAGATAAAAAATAGACATTGGAATTAATAAAGCCTTACGGCATATTGCTACGGTATAGGCATTTATCGAGGTGATACATAAATTTCGAATAAGCGCAGGAATACGAATATACATTTTTTTTCTTGTTTTACGGGGCTGGTACCTGCCCGGACGTCAACCTTGAAGGTGGTCCGGGACAGTTAATACATGAACTCAGGAGACGGTGTCTACGGGATGACATGAGGACGGGAGTAGGAACGGGTGCAGGGCATTGCGGGAAGGGAATAAATGGTGGAAAAAGAGTAAGAAAGATAGATTTGGGGTTGGGGCATTGTAATATACCATTCAGTAGGAGGCAAAGGGTGATTAGTGTTTGTGGCATTCAAAGGCAAAAGGTACATAGCAAATACTCTGTTTAAAGAAATGTTGGAATGACAAAACTGACCGGTTGCAAATTTCTTTGGAACGGTGATTACTGTTTCTTTTATTCTGTTCACTCCTTTTCACCCTACTTTTTTCTCCTGTGTTGCAATGTATGGATTTCGTTGTAGTATACACCAGTCATTTTTTTAGGTACATGGCGGGTGGTGGTAGAAGTTGAGGTAAAGTGCTGAGTGGAACCCGGATCGGAAAGCCACGCGGTCCCAGTCACGAGATCTATACGGTGTGCCTAAGGCTTACCCCTTGACTTCACAGAAGATTTGTCGACGCTGGTAATTCACAAAGAGGAAAAGAAGAAGGAAGAGGAGGAGAAGGGGAGGAGGAGGAGGAAGAGAAGAAGGAGGAAAAGGAGGAAAAGGAGGGGAATTAGTAGGTCTCGATACATTTGTGGGAGGAAGAGTAGGAGGAAGAAGAAGAGGAAAAGGAGGAAGAGTAGAAGGAGGAAGAGGAGGAAAAGGAGGAGGAGGAGGTGAAAGAGAAAGAGGAGAAAGGGGAGGAGGAGGAGGAGGAAGAGGAGGAGGAGGAGGAGGAGGAGGAGGAGGAGGAGGTCATCTTCACAGCAATTGTCATTCTGGTTGAAGGTAATTTCAGTAGAACGGCTAATGATTCCAAATGTAGGAATAGTAATAAAAGGGATTTGATGTCATTTGTGTCTCCTTTTTTTATATTGCTTATGTGCCTTTACTGAAACGTTATTATGTCAACTAACCTATCAACAAAATATATTCTATCTAACGCCAGACATTTCATTTGAGAAAAACGTGTTATCGTATTTTGGAGCTTAATAGACATTGCTGTCAAGCCTTCCACTCTGAAATTACTTACTCGCTGAATGAAGTCGTCTGTCAACCCTTAGGCATGTATTTGCTTGAGATATCAGTATGTCTATGATAACGGTATGCTTGGATATTGAACATGAAATTATTTGTCCTTGTAATTGTTTAGCCTTCAGAGCTTCTGAGCTACGACACCTCAACTAAGAAAGAAAACGGTCGAGCTCTGAAGTGCTTGTCTGGGGTCCTCGATTGTGTCGGTGTGCTGCCACTGCTGAGCAATATGCATTTATACGTGCCTGGTTATATGCAAGATGAACTGGCTGAGTAGACGTATGTCATCTCTAGTGTCTCCTAGTCTGTGTGGGTTAGACTTCAAATGGTGCGTTGTGGTGAGAAGATGTGTGGACATATGTCATCTCTAGTGTCTCCTAGTCTGTGTGGGTTAGTCTTCAAGTATTGCGTTCTGGTGAGATGATGTTATAAACAGTTTAGCTTCAACCGCTGGCAGATTTCTCCTTCTAGAAATGGTGATCTTTATTCTCGTAAAGAGGGTTTCTCTTAGCTGAACAAAATCGCTTGGCGTCAGCTAAAATAACTGTTAATAAAAATAGATACAAAAGTCATAAAACGCTGCAAAATAACTATTCAATTGAATTTTGGATACTTTATGAGCGAGATAAGTTTGATATGGTTTTGAAGCCTTTGTTACGTAGGGTAGTTTCCCTCATTGAAAAAATCACCTGGCGGCAGCAACTAAAATCAGAGGATGCCTCTTTAGTCAAATAAACCTATCGGATGGGATAGAATCTATAAATGGTGTAACTTAGCCAAAGGCATAATTTAGAACCTTTGATTGCAATGGTACTCTTCATCAGCTGATTAAGCTTAGTTAACGTCAACTAGAGAGAAATACATCAATAATACTGGTGTGGCAAAAAGTTAGATGTATCTATTGGCTACCATCATTCTTTTTACTGTGTTGTCATCATTGCCGTCGTCGTCGTCGTCGTTGTTGCTATTGTCATCGTCGTCGTCATTGTTGCTATTGTCGTCGTCGTCGTTGATGTTATTGTCGTCGTCTTCATTACTGTTGCTGCTTTTGTTTTTATCATTATTTATTCCATGATAACGGTATCATTGCCGTCTTCGTCGACATTGTTTTATGTTGTTGCTTTTGTCGTCTTCGTTGTTGATGTTGCTTTTATTATTGTTTCTGCTGATTTTGTCTTTGACGATATTGATGTCACTGTCGTCGTTGTTGTCGTCGTCATTGTTCTCTCCTTCTTGCTGCTGTTGCTGTTGCACACACGTAAGCCAAATCAATCTCACACCCAGCTGAATAGCCTATTCT
>NC_134798.1:30008382-30020882 GCF_046742065.1 Oratosquilla oratoria
CCTTTCCTCCCTACATTCTCCTTACTTCCTTCTCTACATCTGAAAGTAATTCCTTACATTCTATAAGCTTCAAAATCCGACGATCTCCCTATCAACCCGCCATCTCTTTCTTTGGCTCCAGATTCACTTGCTTCATGATGATCCTTGAGTTCCCCCATTGCCACATGCCCTTGCCTTGCAAACTCTTCTCATTCCAATTATTCTCTCTCCTATGCCCTTGCCCTTGCCCTTGCTCTTGCCCTTGCTCTTGCCCTTGCTCTTGCCCTTGCTCTTGCCTTTACAATCACATGACAATAGAATGAAATATTCATTTCGAAAAAAAAAAAAGACTGGATGAGGGAAGATGCCGTATTTTTTCTGGATAACAAAGCTTCTAAATGGAAATATATTACGAATAGTTCCTCATGGTTCCATTCTTGTGCTACCTCTGCCCGTACTGCATTATGTGAACGACAAACTATGGTCTGAAATCTGCTTTAGCCACATTTACTAGTGATGGGAAACTGTACGGTTTCGGCCGATTTGATTCAAATTGGAGCGACCTCTGGGTCCTGAAGAGTGAGGTGAGTTGCCTGCATTTGTGACTGCACTGTGAGCGAACAGAGATCGAGCGAGCGAGCGAGACAAGCATGAGCCCGTTGCCAGTACAGACGAGGAGGAGGGATGGAAAAAGAATCTTGCATGCCTGAAGCCCAAGTTTTAACCAAGGGAACTAAGACGGGAGGCAGACAACACTATCTACAAAAAACGCAAAAGACTGATGGGAATTTTGCTTAAAACTCTTTTGACATGTTAGAGATATACAATCTAGTGGTTTCCCAAAATAATGCCAAACGACATAATTCGCTGGAGAGCCCCCACGCCCACCCCCATCCCCACTCACACACAATAGACTTTGTCCAAAACCTGTAGATTATATTCTTTCACTCGGAGATATATCTCGTTCGGTCTAACACCAGGTAATTTTATTCAATTCAGTATTGGTTCTCAGGCTGAAGGGTTTATGCAGACGGAAAAGCCATTAGGCTAACAAAAGAAGAAAGTCTTCTAAGCACGCCAGCCCTGCAGATTGCCTAGGCCGGCAGGTCGGCGGACGGGCACAAACCGTCAAGGTCATCTTGAAAGAGACACTTGATCTAATGCAGTGAAAGAATGAAAAATAGCAGTATATTCCTCTTCCGTACTTCCTCTTCTATTCTTTTTCTTTCCTTTCTTCTCTACTTCCTTTCTTACCACCTTCCCTCCCTTTCTTCCTACCTTTCTTCCTTTCTTCCTTCTTTCCTTCCTTCCTTTCTTACCTCCTTCCTTTCCTACCTTCCTTCCTTCATTCTCTCCTTCCTTCCTTCCTTCCTTCCTTCCCTTCTTCCTTCCTTCCTTCCTTCCTTTCTTACCTCCTTCCTTCCTTCCTTCCTTCCTTCCTTCCTTCTTCCTTCCTTACTTCCTTCCTTCCTTTCTTCTTTTCTTTTTTGTGCTTTTTCCTGGCCTCCTTCCTTCTTTCCTTCCTCCCTTCATTCCATCCTCCTTTCTCTTTTTCTTTACCTTTACCTTTTCCTATTTCCTTTCCTTCCACTATTGCTTGTTTCTTTGCTTCCATTTTTTTATTCCTTACCTTCCTTTCCTAATACATTCTTCCTTTCCACATTTGTTTTACCTTTCTTATCTTGCTTGCTTTCTTCCTTCTTTATTTCCATCCTACATCATATACTTTTTATAATAAACCAGAATTTCTCGTCATGCCTGTATCTATGCAATTACTAAATTATAGAAATATTTGGAAAAACCATAATCTTGTTGCAAATTGTACATTTCTCTTTTTTTCTCTCTACCTTTCCTATTCACTTTCCCCATTTCTCTTAATCATCACTTACGTATCCAGTCTTCTTTCTCCTGCTCCTCGTCCTCATACTACAAATCTTCCACCTTATCTCATTCCTTCTCCTCCTACTACGCTTCCTCTACCTTTTATTTTTTCTTTCTCACCCGTATCATCATCTTTTCTTCTTCTTCTTACCCTCCTCTTTCTTTTCCTCCTTCTACTACTGGTCTTTTTCCTTTTTCACTTCTTTCTTAATCTACCCCTTCTCCTACTACTCCTCCTTCCCCTCTCCTCCTCTAGGTCTTCCTCGTCGTAATCCTGATCCTTCTCCTCCTTTTCCTTCCCTTATTTCTATGCCTTCTCTCTTCCCAATCCTCTTCCTTGTACAAGGAATATATATATATATATATATATTTATATATATATATTTATATATATATATATATATATATATATATATATATATATATATATATTCAACCACATTAACTTTTTCACTTTAATTCTATGTCATCACGATCGAGACTGACAATGCACTCGACGGAGACATATGCGGAAACTGATATGTAGTGAAGCCAAGGACTCGAACTCAGCTCAGACGTACCAAGTGAACAGTGACTATAACCACTGCGCCATCATGAGAGATATAAGTTGAGCACAGATTCTTATATTTGTATGCTCGAGTTACATACATATACACGAATCTTATGCTCAACCCCTCCCCGCTATGATGGTGCAATGGCAGTATGTACGCGTGGGCAAGTGTTATACACACACACTGAATGGCCCCCAGTGCAGATATTAATCTTTTTTTAACCACATTAACTTTTTCACTTTGATTCCATGTCATCACGATCGAGACCGACAATGTGCTCGACGGAGACATATCTGTATAACACTTGCCCATGCGTACATACTGCCATTACACCATCATAGCGTGGATGAATGAATAAACAAATAGACAAATAAGTAAATAAGATAGATAATGATAAATGATAAACAAAAAGATAAATGATAAACAAAAAGTATGGTAGTGGACACCTCCACGAAGTTCATTCAGGCAGTAGCCCTTCGTAGTGCCACTGCGGGAGTGATTAAATTGGTCAAAAAAGAATTTGTCCAAGGAAAGCAATAGCTATATCTTATATGTTTCTGCATGCAGAATCCAAAAATATTGTAATTTTTCCAGCACTCACATTTTTTGTTTTCCGCAGTATGTTACGTTACCTGTTTATGTGGGATAAATTTCAATCAAGTGGTTGGCATTACTGAGTTTGGCAACACTGCATGAGATTGTTATGCACTTTCAGCTAATTTGTTCTTCATCTGAACCACATTTAATGGATCAGGGATATCTGAGTGATCTTTTGTGGGATTTAAACTTGTCAAAATAGCAATCTGAACTTCTTACTTCGAGGTTAAAGGACCTAATCTTCTTCAGAAAGATTACAAAGTTAATTTTTATCGTAAGCGACATTTTGAGTTTGAACAGTTTTTCTCGTTTGAGAATGGTGTGGTGTTTTGCAATGATGTATATTCTGTTATGGAGGAACTTAACCCTAAGTATGACAGAAATGAGTGGCGCTTGTTTATTGACTCTTCATAAGTGAGCCTGAAAGCTTTTTTACTCCACAATGAAAATGATAACATCAAGTTTCTATTACAAACAATTAAATATGAGGAACATAAGTGTAATATCCCTGGTGACCTCAAGGTTGTGGCTATTTTACTTGGAATGCAGCTGGGTTACACAAAGTCTTGTTGCTTTCTCTGTGAGTGGGACAGCTGGGATAAGAAAAATCCTTATGAAAAGAATGCGTGGTTGAAATGATCTGTAAACCTAGGAGAAAATAATGTTGTCAATCCTCCTCTTGTTGATTCAGAGAAAATTTATCTGCCTCCTTTGCACAGTAAGCTAGGCTTGATAAAAGTTCTTGTTAAAGGTATGGATAGAACTGGCAAAGGATTCATATATTTGAAAAATAAGTTTCCTAGAGTAAGTGACTCAAAAATCAATGAAGGTATTCTTGTTGGACCATGACTGTCATTTAAGAAAGTTTGCGCAGAATTTTTGGAAAATCACAAAGCAAATAACTATTTTGAAATGGTAAAAGAGTTACTACCATCCTAAAAGTCCTTGCAATGCAATATGAGCCTAAAAATTAACTTACTAGACTCTTACTTAGACTTTTTCCTTGAAAATCATGGCGCCCTCAGTGACGAGTACGATGAGATGTTTCACTAGGACATTCTGAACATGGAAACCCTGTATCAAGGGAAGTGGAGCTCATTAATGTTGATTGGTTACTATTAGACACTAAAAAGGGATCTCCCAGAAGCATAATACACACGGAAATCATACATTTCTACACTCTAAATGTAAGTTTATTTAAAATATCAGCCTTATTTATTAGTTATAATTGTTTAAGACTTAATATGCTATCAGAGAAAAAAATATGCCTGATAGAACAATTCTTAAAACATATTTGAAATCAGCAGAAAAAATCTATCAAGTTCATCTTCTTTTGCTTGTGGGACAGGTATTTTAATAAATTTTGTTGACCAGTGTTATTAGACATCTTTATTTTATTTTATTATTTATTATTATTATTACTTTTTTCATGTTTGGGATCCCGTGCTGGATGCAGACTGACGGGGCCTCTTATTTTACTGGGAAGGTTTTTGAGGACTTTACACAGTCTACCAGGGTCTTTATAAAGTATCTAGCCCCAGTCCCAAGGGGTGGTGGAAAGAAGCCATCGGACGATCAAGTCTATTTTGCGCAAATATACGCTTACCTTTAATACACCGTGGGATGATAGCTTAGCATATGTTTTTTTCGTACTTGGGAATGTCTTATCAAGCAGAGGCTGTTAGAATGGATAAAAGAGATTAGAAAACTTAATTCAGTGAAGGGAAATCAATGCAGAACACCTAGATGAAACTCAGTCCCGTGCAAAGCACTGGTTTGACAAGAAAGCAAAGTCCAGGGAGTTTCAACCTGGCGGCTTAGTGCTGGTCCTTCTGATATTCAAAGGGAACGCTTTGCAGCCTAAGTGCCAAGGTCCGTACCGTGCCAAGTGGTTTAAAAGGGTGGGGGTAGCCAGTTATGGGATTATGCCTTTTGTTTATCTTTTTTTTCACAACTCAACCACCTGAAAATCTCTTGCAACCAAGCTGCAAATAATTTGGGTGAAATTGTATCACCTTGACGTACTCATTTCTCGATCTTTATCTTCTCCGTATATCTATGTAGTCAAAGTACAGCTGTACATTTCACATAAGCCTTTTCTAGAACCATTCCTCTCTGTTCGTTTGCACCCTGCTTGCGTAATGAAGTTAGTATTGCTATTTGTTCTACCGAGTCAGAGGCGTTCACGTAATCTACAAAAGCTAAACAAAGAGGTTTACTGTATTCTGTCGTTTTCATCGTCTGCAAATGGTCTAGAAACGATTATCCGCTTCTAAAGCCTGCCTGTTATCTTGGTTGGTTTCCATCTGAAACTTTCCTTAGTCTATGTGTAAGGATCTTGGAGAAAACTATATATACATTTAATAACAAGCTAATCGGTCGGTAGCTACTAAGGTCTTTCTGGTCTCTTTTTTATGAAGTAAAATTACTATAGCATTGTACCATGATTCAGACACTCTCTCTTGACATAAATACTGGATGTACAAGTGAGCTAATTTACAATGAACCTCCTTCCCTGCGTTTTTCAGAAGATCTGTCGATATACCATCTTCCCCAGGTGATTTTCCTCGTTTCATATTTTTAAGAGGAATCTCTACCTCTTAATTTGTAACTTCTGGTACAATACTAACGTCTACAGATGAATTTACTGACTCAACTGCAGTTTTTGGCAAGTAAAGCTTTTGGTAAAATTCTTCTATTATTTTTACCATTTTGTCTCTGCATTTCAGGATCTCTCAATTTCTGTCTTTCAAAACATCTCATTTAGTGCCTTCCTAAAGTATATCTGCGCTCGGCCCCTTTAATACTTTTACCTTTCCAAATAATTTACTCTACTTCATCCATGTTTCTCTTTCTTTTCAACTATCCGACAGTATGTGTGTGTGTGTGTGTGTGTGTGTGTGCGTGTATGTGTGTGTGTGTGTGTATGTGTGTGTGTGTGTGTGTGTGTGTGTGTGTGTGTGTGTGTGTGTGTGTGTGTATGTCTGTGTATGTCTGTGTGTGGGGGGTTTTATGTACGTGTGTGCGTATCAGTGAATGCAAGGAGGGAGGGAGGTTGGAAAATATAGATATCAGTTGATTGTCCGTAGTATATTATTGCTATCTACCTGAACTTAGTATAATCTTTTCACTTTTTCATGTTTTGTCCTTTTACCATGCAGTAACCCCACACTCCCTGAATAATTTTTCGCCTTTATGCCTATAATAACATTCTAAAATGAGGAGAAAATCTGAGAGAAGATTTGGTGACCATGTTTCTTCTCTAATATTCGTAATATGAAGTCATTTAGTTACAAATATTCCCAACGAGTAGAACTTAATGGCTTGGCGTATCTCGTTTCTTTACTGCTCGCCACTTCCTACTACTCCTGCTGCTGCTGCTGCCGCTGCTGCTGCTGCTGCTGCTGCTGCTGCTGCTCCTCCTCCTCCTCCTCCTCCTCCTCCTCCTCCTCCTCCTCCTCCTCCTCCTCCTCCGCGTCCTTCTTTTCCTTCTCATCCTCCTCCACTTCTCATCTATCCTATTCTTTATTGTTCCCACCTTCTAATCTTCCTCCTCTACCTCTTCCTCGTATCTTTTTCTTGTTCCTCTTCCTCTCATCTTTCTTTTCCTCCTGTTCCTCAAATCCTCCTGTTCCTCCTTTTTCTCTAATTTTTCTCTTTCTCCTCTCCTTCTTGTCTTTCTCTTCCTCCTAACCCTCTCATCTTTCTATACCTCATCTTACTCTCATCTTTCTTTTCCTCTTCTTTCCCTCATCTTTTCCTTCCTCCTCTTCTTCTCATCTTTCTCTTCCTCCTCTTCCTCTCATCTTTCTCTTCCTCCTTTCTCTATCATCTTTCTCTTCCTCCTCTCCCTCTCGGCTTTCTCTTCCTCCTCTTTCTCTCGTCTTTCTCTTCTTCTCTTTCTCTTCTCTTTCTCTTCCTCCTCTTCTTCTTATCTTTCTCTTCCACCTTTTCCTCTCATTTTTTCTTTCTCCTCTCCTTCTCATCTTTCTCTTCCTCCTCTTCCTCTCGTCTTTCTCTTCCTCTCTTCCTCTTATCTTTCTCTTCCTCTCTTCCTCTTATCTTTCTCTTCCTCCTCTTCTTCGTATATTTCTCTTCCAACTTGTCTTATCATTTTTCTCTTTGTCCTTTCCTTCTCCTCTTTCTCTTCCTCCTCTTTCTCTCGTCTTTCTCTTCCTCTCTTCCTCTTATCTTTCTCTTCCTCCTCTCCCTCTTGTCTTTCTCTTCCTCCTCTTCCTCGCCATCCTTCTCTTCCTCCTCCTTCTTCTTTTCTTTCTCTTCCACCTATTCCTCTCATCTTTTTCTTTCTCCGCTCCTTCTCGGCTTTCTCTTCCTCTCCTCTTTCTCTTCCTTCTCTTCCTCTTATCTTTCTCTTTCTCCTCTTCCTCTTACTCTTATCTCTCTCTTCCTACTCTTCCTCTTATCTTTCTCTTTCTCCTCTTCCTCTCTTCTTTATCTTCCTCCTCTTTCTCTCATCTTTCTCTTCCTCCTCTCCCTCTCATCTTTCTCTTTCTCCTCTTCTTCTCGTTTTTCTCTTCCTCTCTTCCTCTCATCTTTCTATTCCTCCTTTTCCTCTCATCTTTCTCTCTATCCTCTTCCACTCATCTTTATCTTCCTCCTCTTTTTTCACCTTTCTCTTCCGCATCTCCTTCTCATCTTTCTCTTCCTCCTCTTCCTCTCATTTTTCTCTTCCTCCTTTTCCTCGTCATCGTTCTCTTCCTCCTCTTTCTCTCCTCTTCCTCTTCCTCATCTTCCCATACCTCTTTCCCTTCCTTTTTCCCTATTTCAACCACTCACTTTTTTTCCTATTTCTTCCCTTCTTCTTTCCTAAATTCTTTCCCTTCCTCTTTCCTAAATTCTTTCCCTTCCTCCTTCTTTCCCTTCCTTCCCTTCTTTCCTTAATTTCTTTCACTCACATATTTCCCATACTTTTGTCTTTCCCTTAATATCTCCCCTTCCTCGTTCCCTTCCTCTTTCCTTTTACCTTACTCTTCCCCTTGCCTTTCCTTTTTTCCTATTGCTTTCCCTTTCCTTTTCCTTATTTCTTCTTTTCTTCTTTTCCTTCTTATTTCCCTTACTCCCTCCCTTCCTATTTCCCTTCATTTTTCCTTTCCTTTCTTCTTCCCCTTCTTCTTTCTCTTCTTTTTCCTTTTTTCCTTCCTGTCATTCTTCCTCTTTTTCGTACTCTTCTTCCTCTTTTCCTTTCTCTTCTTCTCTCTTCTTCTTCTTCTTCTTCTTCTTCTTCTTCTTCTTCTTCTTCTTCTTCTTTCTTCTTCTTCTTCTTCTTCTTCTTCTTCTTCTTCTTCTTCTTTTTCTTCTTCTTCTTCTTCTTCTTCTTCTTCTTCTTCTTCTTCTTCTTCTTCTTCTTCTTCTTCTTCTTCTTCTTCTTCTTCTTCTTCTTCTTCTTCTTCTTCTTCTTCTTCTTCTTCTTCTTCTTCTTCTTCTTCTTCTTCTTCTTCTTCTTCTTCTTCTTCTTCTTTCTCTTCCTCTTCCTTTTCCTCTTTCTCGTCTTCTTCCTCTTCCTCTTCCTCTTCCTCTTCCTCTTCCTCTTCCTCTACCTCATCCTCATCCTCATCCTCATCTTCATCCACATCCTCATCCTCTTCCTCTTCCTCTTCCTCTTTCTCTTCTTCCTCCTAATTCTAAATTTTCTTTCTTGCTTTTCTCTTTTCTTTGTCTTTATTTTCCTCTTCAATTTAAAATTTCTGCCCCATTTATTCTTCTTCTTCTTCCTCTTTTTTTCTCTTCTTATTTCTCCCTACCTCCTCCCTCTCCACCTTCTGCTGCCCCTCCATCATTTTCCGCTTCAATCGTCTATCTTCTCTTCTATTCGTCCACTCTTCTCATCTCTCTTCCCGCCTCAAAATTCCCCTCCTAATATTCCTGTAATTCCTCCTCCTCCTCCTCTTCCTCCTCTTCCTCCTTATCCCTCTTCTCATCCCTCGATATGGATAGATGTTCATCTTAGCTATGCAGTTTCAAACTCACTGGCAGGTGTCTACTCTTTTTATTTTCATTTTGCATAATTTTTTTTACTGCTATAGACAATTGTATTTCCCTTGCGTTTTATTGCTATTTTGGCTACCATCAGGCAGTTTTGCTCATTTGAGGGAAAAGTCTCTTATTTGTAAAGATTTAAGCTATTTCGGTTAACCTTTTATTGATAGTTTTTTATTTTTTATTTTTTACATTTCATGTAAATTCTATCATTACCAGAGACTTGTAATTTAAGTGAGACAAGAAAGAAGAAGTTTAAATGTGTTTGAGATTAAGTGTTTGAGAATTATGGTGGGGGCTATGAAGATGGATAGAGAGAAATGAGGACGTGAGGCAGAAGGCGAGGGGGGAAAGGGAACGGACATATGGGGTTCTTCAAAGGATACTAGGATGGTTTTGGCATATGGAAAGAATGAGTGAGGAAAATCTGTCAAAAACAAGTGTGGAAGGCATAAGTAGGTAAAGTGAACACATGGGGAGGAACGAGGATGAGGTGGATGGATGGCATAAAATGTGAATGTCTGTCGAACAGGGATAGGGAGGGCAAGAGATTGGTGTGAGTGAGGCGTGGTTGTAAACGGATGATAAATCAGTGCGCCAGAAAAGATTCCTTTATACTACTCTGCATTTTCATAAGTGTAGAAGAGGAGTGTAAAGGTCGTCATGTAATGAAGCGGTGGGGGTAATCAACTTTGGCTCTCGGGCCCTGTTGTGGAGGTGCTGTGTCTTGCTGCACTGCATATAACCCAGGAGTCAGTGATGGTCTTAAGTATATGAATAACTGTAGGGAGCACCTCTTTCTCTCGAGGAATCTACTGTAGAAATGCAAATACTCGACAGGAGAGGCTGCCAAACATCCAATGGTTGCAGTCTAAATGAATCGTCATATAGGTGTCTCTGGTGGTTAAAGAACAGTACTTGTGCATATCGAAAACCTTTTTGGAAGTTGAGTAGTAAGGCCACAGCATGTTTGCCTTTGGAGTGACGACCAAAATATATATATGTAATAATCATCAAATAAAAAAAAAAAAAAAAAAAAAAGATAAAATGAAAATAAATAAAATTGGAGCCACTGTCATGTGGGAAACAGACACACCCAGCAACGTCTTCATGGTCAAAAGATAAGCAAGAGGAAGAATAAAATGAGAGGATGCTGGACGCCCGGTCAAAGCAACGACAGCCTGCCCCATTTGAGGCGCCGTCGTCTCGCCGCCGCCTGCTAGAGTCATTAGCCCAACTTATGCTCCTGCTTCTGCTGCTGCTGCTACCAATGCCATCCTTTACCCGACTATCTCTCTCCCTCTCTCTCTCTCTCTCTCTCCTCCATCACTCCTCCCCCATTCTTCCCCCAGCCCTCCTACTCCTCGGCAACCTTCCCCCACGAGCCGCCCTCTGATGTTGATGGGTTTAAGGGATGGAATTAGGCTGCTTATACCTTGCTTTGTCGTCTTCAAGGCTCAGGATGATCCCGGGTAGATGCAAGAGTATAAGAAAGAGTTATAGTGAATACAGAGGTAGAAAAATAAAAAAGTGGAGTTTTCCTTATTTCAGGGTAAATGTGGTTTCTTGAATGGGAGGTGGAAACGAAATTAAATAATAATAATAATAATGATAATAAAAGGTTTATTTCAATAGTAGTAGTACACTGACAATAATACAATGCAAAAGCTGATTAAAGATATAAAATTTAGAATATATACACGGTACAAGTTTACATAGAGTTTATTATGTGCACAATGGATGGGATGACACTGTTTTTGTAGCGGTCAGTTCTTGGCGCTTTGATTGGTACGAGCCTATTTCTGTGCCTAGTGGCGTGGCGAGGTGGTGGAGCGTCGGGAGGGAGGAAGTGACGGTGTCTAGGGTGGGAAAGCAGGCTTTCCCCAAATTTCTTTAGTGCCTCACCGTGCCGCTGGGACACCCTAGATAGAGTAAGGGTGGTAAGAGCGTGGTCGTGACCGCTGTGCTCCACGCCTAGGATGATCCTGCACGCTCTCTTTTGTACATTACTGGTAGAGGAAGAGCTGAAGCAAAGATGACGACAAAAAACTCCTGTCCCTTCTTTTCCTCACATCCGATCTCCTTCCCTCTTCTCCTTCTTTTTCTCTTTCTCTTTCTCCTCCTGTTTATCCTGATGCACGTCCTACGCCTTCTCCTCCTTTCCCTCCTCCTGTTCTACATCCTACACCTCTTTCTTTTTCTCCTCCTCCTCCTCCTCCTCTTCTTCCACTTCTTTCTCTTCCTTCTACTTCTCTTTCTCCTCCTTTCCCCACTCCTCCTTCTCCTTCTCCCGTTTCTACTCCTCATGCTTTTCCTCTTCCTCCTTCCATTACTTCCCCTCCTACTCCCACTCGCCATCATCTTCCTTCTGTTTTTACATATAACGCTCCTCCTCCTCCTCCTCCTCCTCCTATATCCTAACAACTTCTAGAACTTCCATTCTTCCTTTAATTTTATTTCCTCATCATCTTCTAACCCATCCTCTTCCACTTTCTTCTTCACCTCCTACGCCTTCTTCTCCTCCTATTCCTCTTTCTCCTCCGCCATTTCCTCTTCCTACTCCTTTTCTTACTACTACCAACTCTCCTTTCCCTCCTACTCTTTTATTCCTTGTTCTCCTCCTTACCTCTCTCTTCTCTTGGTTCCATTCCTCCTTCTCTTTTCCTCCTCCTCCTCCTCCTCTTCCTCTTTTTGTTTTTATTCCTTATTCTCTCTTCCCCCTCTCTTTCCGCTTGGTTCCCCTCCTTTCTTCTCCCTCTCCATTTCCTCATTTCCCCCCATCCTCCTCTTCTTTATTCACCAGTTTTTATTCCTCCCCTTTCTCATGTTCCCCCATTTCCTCTTCCTCATCTTTCCCTTCCTCCTTTCTTCTTTTCCTTCCTCCTTTCTTACTTCTTTCCCTTTTCCCTTTTCTGTTCATCCTGGTCTTGCCCCTCCTCCTGTTTTTATTTCTCGTTCTTTTTTCCTTTTCCACTTCTTCTCCTCTCTTTCCTTCACCTTCTCTCTATTCCTCTTCTACTTTCTCTTCTTCTTTCTCCTACTTTTGCTCCTCTCCCTACTCTTCCTTGTCCTCTTTTTCTTGCTCTTTCCGCTTCCCTTTTCATTTTTCTTCTTCTTATATTGTTCCTGCTTTTCCTCTTCCCTTTTTCCTTTTCTATTTTTTCATTTTCTTTTTCTCATCTCCCTTGTTATTCTCGCCCAGTCTTCTTTCACCTCTTAATACTCCTTTTCCATCTACTCCTCTATTCCGATTTCTTCTAATTCTGTTCCTTTTCATCATTCTGGTATTGCTCCCTATCCTCTTCCCACCACCACCACCACCACCACCACCACCACCACCACCACCACCACCACCGCAACCACCACCACCACCACCACCGCCACCACCTCCACTACCACTACCACCACCACCACCACCACCACCAACATCACTACTACTACTACTACTACTACTACTACTACTACTACTACTACTACTACTACTACTACTACTAC
>NC_134798.1:30048382-30050882 GCF_046742065.1 Oratosquilla oratoria
AAGAGGGGACGAGGGAGAGAAGGGGTGGCTATACTAGTAAGTGAAGAGTTAAGTAAACGGGTAGTGGAATGGAAGGAGGTTTCATCAAGGTTGATATGGATGAAGGTGAAGCTGGGAAGGGAGATGTGGGTTTTTGTAAGTGGGTATGGACCTGGTAGTGAGAAGAGTGTAGAGGAGAGGGAGGTTTTTTTGGGTAGATATAAATGAGTGCATAGAAGAATTAGGGAGAAATGTCAATGCAGTTGTATTGGGAGACCTTAATGCTAGGTTAGGAAATTAACCAATAGACGGAGTGATTGGGAAGTATAGAGTTCCAGGTAAAAATCGTAGTGGAGAAATGATGGTGGAGATGTATCTTGAAAGAGAGTTGATGATAGTAAATACAGTGTTTTAGGAGGAAAGTCAAGCATAAGTACACATGGGAGAGGGTGGTGTATGGAAGGGTGGCAGATAGAGTGTTAATGGACTATATAGTGGTGACCAGGAGTATGGTAGGAGGAGTTAAGGATGTACATGTTCTAAGGGGAGAGAGTGGGGGAATATCAGATCATTTTCCGGTGGGAGGTAAATTGAGAATGGAGAATAGGTGGAGAAAGAGGAAAAGGCCTGAAGATAGGGAGGTACTTAGAGTAAACTGCTTAAATAAAAAAAAAAGGAGAATGAGTATAAGAAGAAGCTGAAAGAGGAGTGGGAGGGAGTAAAGGATAGAGTAGAACTAGGAGTGGAGGAGGAATGGTGGTGGCGTCCCGCCTATGTATCTCGCAGTGTCTAGTTTGCTCTTAAACTCATGAATGGTTTTTGCGCACACTATTTCATTGTCCAATTTGTTCCAAGTGTCCACCACTCTATGCGGAAAACTGATTTTCTTCAGATCTTCTGTAGCTATGTTTTTTTTTCCATGTCCTCTTGCGCTTCTCTTGTCCCAGTTTAACAAGTCCTCTCTAATGAGTAATTCTGTGCCTTTCATGATTCTGTATATGGTCAGTACGTCACCTCTCTCTCCTCTTTGCTCCAGAGTCGGTAACTCCAGTTTAGCCAATATCTCCTCATATGACAAGTTTGCAGGTGCAGGTGCCATTTTTGTGTCTGCTCTCTGGATTATTTTTATTTTCTATATATTCTTTTTGGTACTGGGTGACCACAATGTCGCCGCATATTCTAGTCTAGGCCTTATCAGTGTGACCAATATATGTGTATATATGTGTGTGTGTATGTGTGTGTGTGCGTGTGTGTGTGTGTGTGTGTGTGTGTGTGTGTGTGTGTGTCTGTATAAAAACACAAATATATATATATATATATATATATATATATATATATATATATATATATATATATATATACATGTATATTATGATGGTAAGAAATATTGATAACTATTGTGCAGGTATGCAAAAATCACCACTTGGAAAGAAAAACTAAACGAAACAGAGTGCTTTCAAATATTACATCTTCAATGCAAAGCACTTGAAAAAAGGGAATTACAACAATATATATGCATACATAGAGGAATGCGGGAAGGGTTTTGGTTGCGTGGGACTCCATAGTTGCTTGGGGAGCCTTAGAGTCACGTAGGGACACTAAGGACACCTAAGGATACCCCTTGGAATCACATGAGGACACTTAAGGTGCAGGTATTACATTCCTAATGATTGATATATTTCTTGATTCCATTAAAAAGTTTTACCATCATATTATTTCTAAAAATAATGTATTTGGCGTTTGTCCAATGAACAGAATGATCGGCCAAAGGCCAATTCATTATTTCTAGTAATAACTGGGTGGTAAGAAATTTATTAGAATGTCTGATCCACACCGCCTAGGATCATAATATAAATCTACACCATGGTTTATTCAAATATGATAACTTCATTTGTCAAAAAATATGTAGATCATTATGAATATAATAACCAGCGTTTACTAACCTTGGGGTCAATATCGTGCTGAAGTGGAGTGACGCAGATGGTAAAGGAACCTTGAAGAGGATAAGGGAAAGGAGGAACATAGATAATTTTTTCCGCGATTAGTCTTCAATCATAGGCAGAGACTGCATGACTCTGGTCCGCATGGGTGTCACCAAAGTCTATGTAAGACATTGGGTACATAAAACTTATGTAGTCATTATTCCATACGAAACAAGGGGAAACAAGTATTAATGCACGAGGAAAGTAAAGCAAAGAGGATAATACGATTGCAAAGAGGGGCATGCAGAACTGAATATGGAAAAAAATCAGAAGACTACTTTACTACAGGAAGGCAACTATTTTGCCTTTATAGAATACAATAAATGAAGTAGGGAAATCCATAAAGAAATAAAGACAGAGGGTAAACGTAATGACAAACCCATCTCATATAGACAACAGACAGAGAGGGTATTTTAGAGAGTTGCTGAGTGTTAATGAGTGTGTGGATGGCCGGTGGAAGCCTGAAGAGGTGAAAAATAGTGAGCGCTTTGAAGTAACTCCTAACGAGGTAGGGACAACATTAAAGCAAATGAATAAAG
>NC_134798.1:30055882-30058382 GCF_046742065.1 Oratosquilla oratoria
ATACAAGTTGAAAGATTTTTCATAAATGTTACTGACAGCTTATAA
Source organism: Oratosquilla oratoria (assembly GCF_046742065.1). Classification (NCBI taxonomy): domain Eukaryota; kingdom Metazoa; phylum Arthropoda; class Malacostraca; order Stomatopoda; family Squillidae; genus Oratosquilla; species Oratosquilla oratoria. The sequence goes on from NC_134798.1 coordinate 30,055,928, forward strand.
AATATCTTCCCCTCAGTTATTGGATCAAGAGATAATTCATCTATGACATTGGAGAAAATTTAAAATATCCAGAACATCTTATTGATAAAACAAAAATCAAAGCTAGGAAATGTTTTCTTAATACGTCGCAGGTCAAACCATTTAATTATAAAAATATGTTAACAATTCCGTACCACGAAAATTTAATCCATCTTCCTAGCATTTTTGAAAAATTTGGTATCCAGATAGTATTCAAAAATAATAATAACATTAAGAGTCTAATTCTCCAAGAAGTAAAGAAGGATGTATTTTATAATATACCATGTAAAAACTGTGATTTTATTTATATAGGCCAAACAGGCAAAGGCTTAGAAAAAAGAATAGGCCAACATAAATATAGTATTAGAACGGGGCAAGTGTCCAGTGGATTATTTGTCCACCAAAGGGATTATGGTCATAATATTGACTGGGGAAATTCTAAAATAATTACTTCTTGTAATAATATTATAGAAAAAAATATTATTGAATCTTGTTTTATAAAAAGAAATTTTGGAAATAACATGAACTTGAGTTTGGGTTTATTTAAATTGGACAATTTTATTATTGACAAAATTGTGTGTGATAAAATGTAACATGGGACCTCTCCGAGTATCCTTGTCTTCTTATGTATTTATTGTTTCTTTCTGTATTGCTTTTTTGTACCTTTGAAAATGTCTAAATAGACGAAAACGTTCGGTATCTGTTTTTTCAATTTCCCGGTGGTTTCTGCAAAAATAGTTTATCACGTGTGTTTTGTGATTTCTTTGCATGTATATGTATATATGAATGTATATATATATATATATATATATATATATATATGGATATATATATGCATATATATATGTGTTGAACTGATTTGTATAAAATGTATTTGGTCCAGTACCACTTATTTTAGTTCTTCAATTTAGTATTTTTGTTTAATGTTTTAGGTCGATTATTATGCAAATTTGTTTGATTGTTTTTATGATAGTGGTATTATGTAGTCTGTGTGGGGTATTTATAGTGTTGTGCTTAATAATGTTCTTAAATATATTTCTTATTTTCAATGTCCATGCTCAATCCTCAAATTGATCTATCTAATCATAGTTTATTTGTGTAGGGGAGTTGTTTCAACATTCTTATATGTGAATTTACTGGCCGTTATATCAATTCTATTGATACTGTCTTTTAATGGCGCCATTCCTGTTTTCATTTGAATATTCATTATTCTAGTCCAATGTGGGGAATTCAGAATTATGTTTAAAACCTTGTTTTGTATTTTTCTTATTTCCGACTCTTGCTCTGGTGTCATAATTGATATGCGCATGGCATATTCTACTAGAATCTTGCTCTGGTGTCATAATTGATATGAGCATGGCATATTCTACTAGAATCGTTTGAATATTTTTATAAATTTCTCTTATTCTTTAACATGTTCCTATTTCTATGACTCAAAACTTCAGGCTTACTGATATATCTAAAATATTGTATCTCCTGTTGAAAATGTATTCTTTTATCTGCCTATATTACTAAGTATTTATATATGTTGATATACTCTACTTTTCGTAGCAATTATGGTTGATATATATATATATATATATATGTATGTATGTATATACATGTATACATATATATGTATACATATATATTGTCATGAAACGACCGGAAGGGGAGAGGGTATATTAATTTATGAATTTATATTATTGATTGTTTTTATTTATCTTAACCCAACTCAATTCAATGGTCCCAGTCGTGTCTAGGTTCTTTTAACCATTGAACTCCGATGACAAGATTCTTTGTCATTTGGTCAAATAAAAAAAAAGAATCATAAAACACCAAAATGTTTGATCAAACACCAGAAAAATATGACGTCATCCTCGCTTCGCTCGCAGCGAAGCGAGACGACGTCATATTTTTCTGGTGCTGTTTGATCATCAAACATTTTGTTGTTTTATTATGATTTTTTGTTTTATTTGACCAAATGACAAGACATCTTGTCATCGGAGTTGAATGGGTTAAACCAGGGGTTAATTATAAACTTTTATTTACAAAAACAAGTAAACACTTAAACCCCTAATTGTCACAGAAATGTAAAAATTAAGTATTAAAAATTCTAGAGACAAGAAACAGAGTACAAATTTGCGTGAGATAACCCAATTAAGAATTAATTGCATAACAAAACACTGTTATTAAAACAAAGGCAATTAAAATAGCACTTATGGAAAAAAATTAAGGTAATTAAAACAGATCACGTACGGGCAAAATAAGGACAAAGCCAGAATGACACTCCTAAATTTTAATTCCCCAAACTAAGAAAAAAATACACGTAAGTAAATTAAAAGGGGTGGAGTTAAACAGAGTTGACCAAAAGCCTTAATCGACACGTCGAACTCAAAAACTATCCCAAAAGGTACTGGACCACTGGAATAGACAATTAAAAATAGGTCACCCACGA
>NC_134798.1:30063382-30070879 GCF_046742065.1 Oratosquilla oratoria
TCCTCGCCCCGAAGGTCCTGCTTGCACCAACATAGTATATAAATATTCCTGCCCCCCAGGAAGACTGGCACCTCTAGACTGCTACGTTGGCCAAATGAGAACGACATTGTCGAGAGGAATGTCATCCCACTTGTCGAGTGGAGGCCCCAAACTACACCTACAGTACTGAGAGACACAATATATATATATCATTAGAAAACTTTTAGAAGTTAACACCATTATTCTTGCTAAGGAATCAGAAAGGTCTAGACTCTTCTTTCTAGAAGTCCTTTTCATAAGAAACTTACAACCTTCTATCAACAGACAAGTAGAAGCCCCTACCATACTTCCCAGTATGAAGCCCCTTCCCAGGAATTGTAACACTCTCAACTATAATAGCACATCTTCCAATTACATTGACACAAATGTTTTCCGGCGTTCCGTCAGTTATGAAGTGGACACTTGGACCTCATCGGACACTCGGGTCACGGCGGACAGCTGAACCCCATCGGACATTTGCCCCACAGTGATAGACAAATCCCCCGTCATCTCACACTTGTCATGTGATTTGGAGTGGACACTTGGACCCCATCGGACACTCGGGTCACGGCGGACAGCTGAACCCCATCGGACATTTGGCCCACAGTGATAGACAAATCCCCCGTCATCTCACACTTGTGATGTGATTTCATCCCGCGTCTTATGTTGTAACCTCCCCAGAACTTTCTTTCTATATATTATGCCTCTGTATCTGTTATATTAAAATTCTAGCTGCGTTTAGCGAAACTTATGTATATTTTTCCGCAACATTAGTTCCTCATATCTACTGGCAATCTATTATTTCGTCTTTCCTATAAACAAAATTTGACGTTTATAAGAATTGAAAGCTTACTCAAAATGCTTTGTAGAGCTGAATGCGCAGTAATTTTTATTATGTATGTATATATATCTGTATATATATATGTATATATATATATACATATATACATATATATATATATATATATACATATATATATATTTATATATATGTATAAATATTAGCCAAATTACCCGCGCGTTGCTGCGAGTTCGTGAATAATCCCTACCTAACCATACCCCACCCAATTTTAACCCTTAACCCTAACTAAAATAATTCTTTTGATTAAATATAGTTATCCAAGTACCTGTAGTGATAGGGTATCAGAATATACATGGTTATGGGGGTCTATCTTCAAAACCCTAGGAGGTGTTCGTAAACAAACAAACAAACAGACAGACAGACGAATGAAAGATAGTAATACAAGTACCTTGGGCTATAGGGTTTCAGAATATATATGATTATAGGGGTCTATCTGCAAAAACCTTGGAGGAGTTCGTGAATAATCTCTAACCTATCCATAGGCCTACCCCACCTAACTTTAACCCTTAACCCTAACCAATTTTTTAAATGAAATATAGTTATCCAAGTACCTGGAGTGATAGGGTATCAGAATATATATGGTTATTAGGGTCTATCTCCAAAACCCTAGGAGTTCGTGAACAAACAAACAGACAAACAAATGAAAGTTTTCCAAGTACCTTGGGTTATAAGGTTTCAGAATATATGGTTATACGGGTCTATCTGCAAAAAACCTAGGAAGAGTTCGTAAATAATTCCTAACCTAACCATACCCCACCTAACTTTAACGCTTAAACCCTAACCAAAACATATATCTTTTTTTAAAATGAAATAGAGTTATCCAAGTACCTGGAGGGATAGGCTATCATAACATGATTATATGGTTATGGGGGTCTATCTCCAAAACCCTAGGAGGAGTTCGTGAACAAACAAACAAACAAACAAACAAACAGACAGACAGATAGAAGATACTACTTTATCATAGTATATATATATATATATATATATATATATATATATATATATATATATGTATATATATATATACATATATGTGTGTGTGTGTGTGTGTGTGTATGTGTGTGTGTGTGTGTGTGTGTGTGTGTGTGTGTGTGTGTGTGTGTGTGTGTGTGTGTGTGTGTGTGTGTGCGTGTGTGTGTGTGTGTGTGTGTGTTTGTGTGTGTGTGCATGTGTGTGTGTGTGTGTGTGTGTGTGTGTGTGTGTGTGTGTGTGTGTGTGTGTGTGTGTGTGTGTGTGGGTGTGTGTGTGTGTGTGTGTGTGGTGTTTTTTGTGTGTGTGTGTGAGTGTGGGGGTGTGTGTGTGTGTTGATATCTTGAAATGCGAAATATAGAGTGGTAATATGAAGAAGAAAGACAAAATGAGCACAGGTAAAATATATTCCTTTAATGATTACTTTACCCTTTCTCAGTGAGTGCATATAAAATTGAAAAAAAATCTCTTGTTACAAGAGATCTAACTGAATTTTTCATCACTTTATTTACACTGAAAATATCCTGGTGGGAACAAAGCGCTCGGGAATGAAGACTTTCGATATTTTTTGATTATGCCATTGTGTCCACAAAGAAGGATTGGATGAGTTCTACATATAAAAGTATTTAAGGGAGGGAGCAATCGAACATACGATTATTGTGTGGTGAAAAGGATTGGGAAAGTAGAGGTAAAGAAGAGGAAGAAGAGACGGAGGTAGAGGCAGAGAGGTGCTGAAAGTACGAGAGTTGACTGAGAAGCAGAGAGGTTCTGAAAGTACGCGAGTTGACTGAGAAGCAGAGGGTTGCTGAAAGTACGCGAGTTGACTGAGAAGCAGAGAAGTGCTGAAAGTACGCGGGTTGACTGAGAAGCAGAGGGTTGCTGAAAGTACGCAAGTTGACTGAGCAGCAGAGGTTCTGAGAGTACGCGAGTTGAGTGAGAATGAGAGGTGCTGAAAGTACGCGAGTTGACTGAGAAGCAGAGAGGTGCTGAAAGTACACGAGTTGACTGAGAAGGAAAAGTAGAATAGCAGGGGGAAAGGAAAGATTTGTAATATGGTGAAAGGAAAGAATAATCATCAGGAAAGTAATGAATAATGGAATGAAGAGGCAAAAGCAAGGGTGTTGAGAAAGAGGGGAGAATATGAAGAGTGGTTGAAGAATGTAACATAAGTGAAGAAGATGATGAGAAGCATACGACAGGATGGCAATTAGAAGCAAGTGTGGGACTCAAACTCACTATTAGGAAAGTGCAAGACCCCCGCACGCTTCCAATTGTGCCACCAATGCCACAAGCATGAGAGATATGTAAAGAAACAGATCTCAAACTACCAAGACGTATACTTAATTTGGAAGTGGGTAGAAAGAACCTCGCCAACGAATGAAATAAACTTCCTGCACAGGCACTGTAATGTAACACAGCTCGAAGCTGTAAGACTCATTCATATAAACACCTAAGCAAAAATTTTGTAATACCTGTTAGTTATTTTGTTCGCTTGTTTATTCATTTTCTTCGTTTAAATATCCATTTTCAGCATTTGACCTACTTAGGGAACAAAAGGAGTCTAGTCGGTATGCCTTTCCTTCGCAATCCTTTGTAATCCTTTGAAAATATGGTGGAAACAAAGGCAGATCGAGCGAGACCACCAGAAGAGAATGTAAGATGGAATAGTTACTTGGCTGAGTTTTATATAATAGATAAAAAAAGGGAAGTCAGTGAAGAGAGAGTAGATGAAATTCAAGTGGTTAAAGAAAACATAAATATTTATAAAAAAAAAAGGCCATGAGAGAGGTGGATGGATTGTTTCAACTTGTTGAATGCAGAAGATGAAAGAGAGTCTTTAGGGAGGCAAATGTACGGCACAGGGTAAAGTCCGTCCAAGGCACTCGAAAGTATCTACAGGAGCAGCAGTAGTATATTTCAAAATTACGGAAAGAATAGACATATGAATGTGAGGTTGCATCAGGGTTGTATAATTGCGCCATGGTTGTTCAACGTCCATATGGATGGAGTAGTATGTAAGGGAGGTAAACGTAGGTGCTAGGTAAAGGTCTGAAATTAGTAGGCGAGCATTGAGGTACGTTGATCGAAGGTCCTGTTGACACATCCTTTTACAGGGCCTTCTGAATATACTGGATATGCATACTCCCATCTCTTCTCCATCAATTGTCTGATGGTGAATAACGGTTCACTGTTTACCTTCCACTTCTGAATCCCGCATATTCTTCTCTCAAACAATTATCTATCATGGCACTTAGCATTGTTCTCATAGATATATCACTCAGCATTTATTGCATATATATATATATATATATGTATATATATATATATATATATATATATATATATAAATATGTATATATATATGTATATATATATATATATATATATATATATATATATATAATATATATGCATACACCAATTCTTTTCCCCTTTACAAGGGAAGTAACCAAACTCAGTTGCATAAATCCACTCCCAACCTTTTCAACCCCACATACTGCACTCCCATTTACCCCTCTCCCTCACTCCCTGTGTTTTTGGCTCCACTCCCACTACCCTGGAACCGGAGCAATGTAGGAAAACACAGCACATCCAGAGCAAGGCCGCTTCATTTCACCGATGAACCCCTTCTCCGTTCCCTCATGCAATATAAGTGAAGACGGGGGAGAAATCTCTTCAGGTTGCGTCAAAATATCATTCACACATACCCTCCCCCCCCCATTTCCTACCCACACTCTTCTATGCATCACAGCATCATTCATACACAACCATTTTCCAGTAACCCTTATCTTCTGTCTTCTCACCTCTTTCCCAATGCCCCGTTTACCCCATCCATCCATCTCATCCTTGGTCGCCCCCTTATGTTCACTCGTTTCACCTTTCCCTTACACACCTCTTTTCTAATCTTTCTTCACCCATTCTTTCCATGTGTCCAAACCACACTAGTACTCTTTCATCAACCCTACCTCCCAGTTCCCTTTCCGTCCTCACTCTCCTCCACACCTCCACGTGTCTCACTCTATCCATCCTAGTAACTCCTACCATACTTCTCAGACATTTCATCTCAAACACAGTTAAACTCTTCCTCTCTTTCTTATGTTTCATGTTTCTGTCCCATACAGTGCTGTCAGCACAATTACTCCTTCATGCAATCTCCTCTTATCATCTATTGCCAAATGTCGACTGTATATCTAATTACACATTTGAACCCTCCCAAGGCATTTACTTGCTTCTCTCAATATACATTCTACCTCCACCTTCACTCCTCCCTTTCCTGCCTACATTCGCACCCAAGTATCTAAAACTATCCACTTCCTCCAGTTTTCTTTCTCTCTCTTACTAACGACTTCCAATTTGCTGCCATGTTCCCTCCCCTTATACATCTCATCAACACCCTTACATTTACCCACATATATCTCCAGCTTCCTTCTTTTTCAATACTTTCCCAATCTCTATCACTAACATTTCCTAATCCCGTCACCTGTGATCCCGCTTCAATCAGTGATCATCAGCAAACAACAACTAGGCTTACTTCCCATTTTTGCTTCTCTCCATTTGCGTTAAACCATGCCCCCAAGCCCATTGAGTCCCATTACTCTGTGCGTTTACAGTCTAGCACCCACCAAAGAGACATAACACATTTTCCTGAAAGCCATTCACTCTCTTCATATTTTCTAATTCTAACACAGGCTCATACTACTCTCTTAGAAAATTCTTGACTGCTCTTAACAGCTTTCCTGCTATCCTCATGTTAATCTTTCTACCTTTTCCCAAATTTCCATAAAGGCGCCAAAATAACCATCCGCGACCTTTTCCCAAAGATTTCTCACATATCTGCCTTACCACATATCTACACTACTCAACACCCTAACCTGTCCGCTAAACCCGCACTACTCCTCACCCAATTACTCCCTCTGCTTTCCTCTCCTAATCCTCTTAATCAAAACCCTCCTTAATGTCTTCCAACTACAAAACCAACAAACTGATCCCTCTGAACATACTAAAAGCTCACACTTGTCCCCGTTAGAAAGCGGAACAATGCAGACACAGCTTAACAACCTCTTGTTAGACAAACATTAAATAACCTCACCAGCCAGTACATCATCACTGTAACTCCCTTTTTTTGGACACTCCGCATGACACTCCTGCATCCAACTGAGGTGGCTTACCGATTCTCATTATCTTAATAACAGCTTATCCCTTCATTTTTCCCTATTTCTCCCTTGTTTTTCCGCATTCCATCACTGTCATTTTCCTTAGCGCTTCCCACTGGTAGCTATCTTGTTCCCTCCCGCACTCTGCCCATCTTCCTCCTCTCTAACTGTGTTTTCTTTTTCATTGATCATCTGCTCCATTCTGCACGCGCTTTATTTCTTCTTCTCTACTTGATTTACCTCCTCTTCCTCTCTTAATTTCGTCCTAAAACATCTTTTTATAACTAATTTAAACATTTTCTGTCAATACTCTTACTTCCATTTCACATTTGCTTCCCGTCTTTGCCTACGTTTATCTTATGCGTTATTTCTCTTTTTTTTTTTTCTTTGTACCTCTCATTTATGATTTCCCTCGTCCTATTTTGTAACCCAATCTGTGAATGCTCGTTTCTTCTCTTCTAGAACCTTCTTTGTTTCATCATCCCACCACTCACTACCCGTTCATCTGCTTCCTACTCATTCTTCCTTTTCCACACACCATTTTTGCATACCTTGTGACCACTTCCTTGAAACATCCCCTTCTCCTACTACCACTCTCAGTTCTATTCTATCTTCCACCACCGCCCTACGTCTCTCTCAGCTTCTTCTTGTAGCTCCTTTTCTTTCTCATTTAAGCAGTTTAACTCCAAGCAACCTCCCTTAACTACTAACCTTTTTCCTCTTTCTCCGCTGATACGGTCACCTTCCTCAAATCCATCAGGTTTGAAACGCGATTACTTTAGCAAAATTGTTCACGAGAATGTAGAAAGGAAATTTTGGTGAAACAGGTGGTAGAGGCATGTAATGGGGAGAGGCAGGGATCTGTATTATACATGCTAAGTTTTTGTACATATTCTTTGAATTTTATTATTTTCTCAGAAAGGGGGGAAAAAATAGGTAGTATGCATGTTACGTTACCGGATTATAAATGCTTCCCAGGTGGTCATAAATTACCGCCAGCTTTTCACAGGGGAGCTGTGGGAGATTTAGTGCGTAGGGGTAACAGACTAGGTATAGATTAAATTAGTTTTCAGAAAATCGCTATTTCTATTTTATTTGGCCATATATGCGTCACCCCAACACGCAGGGGCGTATCATAAAATACCAGAATACTAAAATGATCAATTTCACAAATGTAACTGGGTGATCAAATAGGCCTACCGTATGCTCACAGTGATTCTGTACCAGTTTTCTATATGGTGATGTTCTTTATGGGTATTTCTCTTTCTTTATGGAATGAATCACATTCCAAGGGGACGAAAGGGGCGAACGAGAACCATCCACTGACGTTTTTTCGTTCAGTGTTTTCTCACTAGCGAGGTAGAATTGACGTCATCTGCGCTAAAACATAAATACCATAAATTTTGCTCTTAAAGGTATCGTTGTAGAGAAACTGACAACTGTCTTCACAAAAAAGAAAAATAGTTAATGATAACAATAATATTAACAATGATA
>NC_134798.1:30071379-30078879 GCF_046742065.1 Oratosquilla oratoria
AGTAATAATTCTATCTTCATGGGTGAGGTCTGATATCGAGAGGGGGTCTAGTGTGTATTTCGATTAGGGTTGGCTTTTTACCTTTAGGTATAACCTGGCCTGACCTCGTTGGTTTAAGAACCAGAACAAGAGATCACTAATTGCCACCAGGGCAGAGGAACCGGGGGCATCAGGCCAAAGCAAAACAGAAGTTGATGTTGTCTAGGAAGAGGAACAGAAGTTGGAGGAAGAGAAGAAGAAAGAGGAGGTGGATAGGGTGGAGGGAAAGGACTTTACAAATTACTGTTGTCGTGTGAGGACGACCAGAAAAACCTGATAGTGAGACTGAAGTTGCTGACGAGGCTGTTCATCAGATTGACATTGAGGAAGGAAAGTATATGTGCGGAAAGGAGGCGCAAAAGAGACATGATTAGATTTAACTTTCTTGTAACGGAGTGATAGATTTAAGAGACCTGTTGGAACGAGAATGATAAAAAAGTGCAACCCAGGAAGGTATAGCTTATCATAGATTGTCTCCTTTGCCTACACAATGGTTCCAATAAAAATAACAGAAACAACATAATATTAGAATAGAGAGAAAATTGCCATCCAGTAGGAAATAAGCTAAAAAAGATGGGCACCCCACTTATGCCAAATAGATGGATATCAGTAGGCAACTAGAATGAAAAGGAAATTAGGAAGGATGGCAGAACATGCAGATAGGAAGCATTTTAGTCAATAACAAATTCGTCTGTATAAAATACGTATACGTATATGTATATAATAAGAAAGTAAACAAGCAGATGGAGAGACAATAAGATAAGTAAGCAGTAAGTGAGAAAACATAACATCATATTGTTTAGGTTCTTATCCGACTGAATCCTAAAACTTCCAATTGTATTTCTTTCTATCGCCTCTGTCAGAAGTACAATCTACTCCTTAACAACACGGTGAGATAAATTGATTCTGTCTGCATCTAGGTTAAATGTCACCCTGACAACATGAGGCTATTATTTCTCATTTGTTTACTATATATACTGTGAATTCTTTTAATCATTGTATTTTAATTTCCTTTTGAAATACAGAAGATTTGTATCACTCTTTTATTCCATTGATTCAAAATTTTTATGTAGTCTTTGTATGATTTGTTTCCGGTACCTTATATTAGCTTTATGACTCACTACTATACTCTTTCTATTCTGTCAGCGTCTTTAGTGATATCTGGGAACCACGCAGAAACAGCCTATTCCAAATGTAGATGGACTAATTATTTATATACTGCAATTGTTTGGTAATAGTTGAATTTCTTAAACATAAAAATCGTGCTCTCTGTCATAGGACATTATTTGTTTTCTCTAGGATAGAAATACATACATACATACATACATACATATACCAAAGGCTTTTCCCCCTTACACGGGGGGTGGCCAAAAAGAAAAAGGCATAGATAGAAATACTAAGGTTAAATGATCTAATAATGTTATTTATAATTTGTCCAAGATCATTTTCACTCCCTTTTTTTTTAGATAACTTATTGAAGTACCTAATTATATTCATATCACTTGAATTAGATTTAATTGGCAATTTTTAAGCTAATTAAGCAGTTTGCCTAATTTTTCTTAGATATCCAGTTTATTTCAGTGATTATTTGCTATTTTGTACAACTAAGTACCATCAATAGATCTTGACATGTTATATTTCAGTCTACGGTCAGTGCGATATATATATATATATATTATGATTATGAAGTGATCCAAAAACAAATCCCTGAGAAACTCCATTCATAACATCTTTCCAGCGAGAGGTTTGCCACTCGGAAAAACTCCGTTTACAATTGTTCAATTGTTATTCCAACTTAGTATATGATCTTTTTTTTTTTACATAAAAAGCAAATTTATTATGCTTCCCTGTGGAGCAGTATCAAAATGTCTGTCTGTCTGTCTGTTGGTGAACCATAACAAGAGAATAATGAGAAAGAGGAAAGGATGGAGAAAGAAAAGAAAGGATGGAAGGGAGAAAGATGAGAAGATAATGAAGGAGGGTGCGGAATTAGAGACGGAGAGGGAAAGGAGAGAATCATCTTTGTCGGGAATTAAGAGGTAAATAGTGACCTTGCTTCAATCTGAAGTCTAAAGGCCCTGTACTATATCTTGTCAATCATACTGTCACCGGATTTTAACCCTTTCATTCTGGTGGTCTACTTCTCACGCCAAGGCCGTCATTGTTATTTTGCATCTGTACAGCCAGGGCAACTGGCAGTTATCAGTGGCCGTTATGAGCAAACATGAAATCTCTTATTGTATAAGATTTATAGGTTTTACGTGGATAGAATCTCCGGTATTGGTATGCATCTGAAAACATTATAAAACGTCGGGCCACTCCTTCCTAGTCTTCAGGAATTCTGTCATCAACGTTTTTACCTACATTCTTCCATGCGATGGAAGAAAAATCTACTGAAAACTAATTTCCATAATCTCCCAGTTACATTAAAAAGATACAAAAGGAGATAAGCCAGAATAAAGAAATTAAAACTGTACATCTCCTAGTACACCCATTTTTGATGTGATCACGATCTAAGTTAATTTGAAGGTGAATAAAATAGTTCAATTTTAGCCAAAACAAAATAATCAAAACAACTACTGGGCTAAACGGAGAGGAGTAGATTTGTGTTCATAGAAGCGATTATTTTGTGCTCTGGTTAGCCTCTCTCAAACTTTAACTTAGAAAATTTCAGAAAACTAACGGACAAGAGTCGAAGTTTATTTACTTATTTGAAATATGTTTCATACTCACAGTCCTCGCGTTGTATCCTACACTGTTCTCTTTCGTAGGTCCCACCATACACATGAGGGTTTCCAATTAACAGTTAGAATGTTTTCCTGTCATTTACTATTGCTTCCGTCAGTTGCTGGACCCAGTGTCTCCGTCAACATAAATAATGCATGCAGATCCTCTACATAGCATATGAAAGTAGTACCCTATTATACTTCATGTCTTGTCTCTAAAGAATACCTCTACCTTATTATCCTTTCAACATCGTGTGAATGCATCGAATTATGGGATCAGAGGTGTCGATATGTGGGAAAATTTTCCCCTGCAGCTCTCCCAGCCTTGCATGGAGCAACGGGATCTTTGCATTCCCCAGCTTTGGAGACCACAGTAATATTCCTTAAAAGTCTGCCTATTATGCATGTATTTCCCTTTGCCACCCAGAGCAATCTCTTCTCCAGCCCCAAAATTACCTCCTATCCATTCTTTATCGACTCCTTTTCCTTTCCTCTCTCCCCATCCTTCAGTCTTCTTCATGTTCTTTCTTTTGATTTTTAGGTGAACCGGTCTTCCTACTCTCGTTCTTCCTTCGGTTTAAGTATTCCAGTCTGCTCTATCTCCCAGCCCCTCCTTCCTCTCTCTTCCTTCACTTAATTTACTTTCCCCTCATTAAAGGTCTGCCACTCTGCACTCTTCTTCTTTCCTCCCCATCCCGTCTCCTCCTTCCACATATTCTTCCTTTCTCCTCTTCTTACTTCCTTCCCTCCCCCCTCCCTCTAGTGTATGCCTATCTCATTCCTTATAGTCTTCCCTCCTCCTTTCCTTCTCTCCTTGTCCCTTTCTTTTCTTTTTTTTTTTTTGTTTCTACTCCCTCCTTTCCTCCTCCTTCCCTCCTCCTTCCCTCCCTGGCAGCCAGGACCCCATCCGCCAAGACCATCAACATTCCTCTAACCAGCATCACCCTTCTCGACGCGAGGGCGCTTTACCCTCCACACCACCAGTGGTATCGTCGTTACGGTACGCCCACGCTTGCTAGTTGAGGCTTGCGCTCACAGGCTCGCCGCCCACGTCCACAGGGCCACAACAACGTTGCCTTCCGACAGACAGAGAGGTAGACACGCCCACGACAATCGCCACGTTGGCATCTGGGCTCTAGCTCTCGCTCATGCCACGCCCATGTGTTCATTGAGGTCTTCGTTCTCGTGCGCGTTGATCTTTTCACGTTCAGGTTTTCAGGACTTGGTCTTGGTCTTGGTCTTGGTCTTGGTCTTGGTCATGGTCTTGGTCTTGGTCTTGGTCTTGGTCTTGGTCTTGGTCTTGGTTTTGGTCTTGGTCCTGGTCTTGGTCTGAAGTAGCTACAGTTAGAAAGTTTTGCAGATGTGGGTACATGGGTGAACACTCCCTCTTCCTTGAACACTCCCCTCATCATGTCAGACAGGCAAGCAGACCAAACCAAAGACCATGTTTCCTTGAAGTCCTCTGGTAGTAGAAAAGGACCCAGGCTCCCTAACCACCTAAATGCCATCCATGAAGGACAAGATATTGTTGTGGCATCACATTGAACGCTCTCAGGTCCGGCAATCATGAGAAGAAACATATGCGAGGATTCAATAAGAACCTACTATTCACGTGCATACACGTACGTCCACACACAAACACACGCAAACGCACGAGAATGTGTCAGATAAAGCAAGATGGACAAATTATGTGGATGACAATAAAATAATTCTCTTTGAAATTGTAGACTACAGTCCTCTTTTATAAGAATAGGGATATACTAGTATTTCTAAATATAACTGTTCCTTCTTTCTGCCACATTCCTTCAATCTCTTCTTTACCTCCATCCACACTCTCCAAATTATCTTACTTCTATGGTGTATCTAGTATCTAGCAATAGAACTTCACTATCTAATTCAGCTTGAGTGACGTGATAAAGAAGTCCTCCCCCATGACTGCTGTCAATGAATGAAAAATGTCCTTTTCTGTTAATTTTTTTTTGGCGTACTACTCCGTTCTGCAAGGAGGATAGGCATAAACGCCTTTGCCAAATAAGAAAAAAAACAAAAAACAAAAAAAAAAAACAGAATAAAATAAATAAGATAAATAAGTAGATAAGAATGAGACCTTATGCTCTCACTGCCAACGCGCGTTGAGCCTTGTGGAAGTCGAACCCCAACTTTTGTGTTCCGTGTTAGTCCACTGGGTCATCACACTCCCTCAATGAAATGTATAAACAATCTTCAGAACCATGCTGAAGCTGGAACTAGTACACTAGATACAGCAATGGATAAATAGATAAAAAATAGACATTGGAATTAATAAAGCCTTACGGCATATTGCTACGGTATAGGCATTTATCGAGGTGATACATAAATTTCGAATAAGCGCAGGAATACGAATATACATTTTTTTCTTGTTTTACGGGGCTGGTACCTGCCCGGACGTCAACCTTGAAGGTGGTCCGGGACAGTTAATACATGAACTCAGGAGACGGTGTCTACGGGATGACATGAGGACGGGAGTAGGAACGGGTGCAGGGCATTGCGGGAAGGGAATAAATGGTGGAAAAAGAGTAAGAAAGATAGATTTGGGGTTGGGGCATTGTAATATACCATTCAGTAGGAGGCAAAGGGTGATTAGTGTTTGTGGCATTCAAAGGCAAAAGGTACATAGCAAATACTCTGTTTAAAGAAATGTTGGAATGACAAAACTGACCGGTTGCAAATTTCTTTGGAACGGTGATTACTGTTTCTTTTATTCTGTTCACTCCTTTTCACCCTACTCTTTTCTCCTGTGTTGCAATGTATGGATTTCGTTGTAGTATACACCAGTCATTTTTTTAGGTACATGGCGGGTGGTGGTAGAAGTTGAGGTAAAGTGCTGAGTGGAACCCGGATCGGAAAGCCACGCGGTCCCAGTCACGAGATCTATACGGTGTGCCTAAGGTTTACCCCTTGACTTCACAGAAGATTTGTCGACGCTGGTAATTCACAA
The DNA here is from genome assembly GCF_046742065.1 of Oratosquilla oratoria. NCBI lineage: Eukaryota > Metazoa > Arthropoda > Malacostraca > Stomatopoda > Squillidae > Oratosquilla > Oratosquilla oratoria. The sequence goes on from NC_134798.1 coordinate 30,077,122, forward strand.
AGAGGAAAAGAAGAAGGAAGAGGAGGAGAAGGGGAGGAGGAGGAAGAGAAGAAGGAGGAAAAGGAGGAAAAGGAGGGGAATTAGTAGGTCTCGATACATTTGTGGGAGGAAGAGTAGGAGGAAGAAGAAGAGGAAAAGGAGGAAGAGTAGAAGGAGGAAGAGGAGGAAAAGGAGGAGGAGGAGGTGAAAGAGAAAGAGGAGAAAGGGGAGGAGGAGGAGGAGGTCATCTTCACAGCAATTGTCATTCTGGTTGAAGGTAATTTCAGTAGAACGGCTAATGATTCCAAATGTAGGAATAGTAATAAAAGGGATTTGATGTCATTTGTGTCTCCTTTTTTTATATTGCTTATGTGCCTTTACTGAAACGTTATTATGTCAACTAACCTATCAACAAAATATATTCTATCTAACGCCAGACATTTCATTTGAGAAAAACGTGTTATCGTATTTTGGAGCTTAATAGACATTGCTGTCAAGCCTTCCACTCTGAAATTACTTACTCGCTGAATGAAGTCGTCTGTCAACCCTTAGGCATGTATTTGCTTGAGATATCAGTATGTCTATGATAACGGTATGCTTGGATATTGAACATGAAATTATTTGTAATTGTAATTGTTTAGCCTTCAGAGCTTCTGAGCTACGACACCTCAACTAAGAAAGAAAACGGTCGAGCTCTGAAGTGCTTGTCTGGGGTCCTCGATTGTGTCGGTGTGCTGCCACTGCTGAGCAATATGCATTTATACGTGCCTGGTTATATGCAAGATGAACTGGCTGAGTGGACGTATGTCATCTCTAGTGTCTCCTAGTCTGTGTGGGTTAGACTTCAAATGGTGCGTTGTGGTGAGAAGATGTGTGGACATATGTCATCTCTAGTGTCTCCTAGTCTGTGTGGGTTAGTCTTCAAGTATTGCGTTCTGGTGAGATGATGTTATAAACAGTTTAGCTTCAACCGCTGGCAGATTTCTCCTTCTAGAAATGGTGATCTTTATTCTCGTGCAGAGGGTTTCTCTTAGCTGAACAAAATCGCTTGGCGTCAGCTAAAATAACTGTTAATAAAAATAGATACAAAAGTCATAAAACGCTGCAAAATAACTATTCAATTGAATTTTGGATACTTTATGAGCGAGATAAGTTTGATATGGTTTTGAAGCCTTTGTTACGTAGGGTAGTTTCCCTCAGTTGAAAAAATCACCTGGCGGCAGCAACTAAAATCAGAGGATGCCTCTTTAGTCAAATAAACCTATCGGATGGGATAGAATCTATAAATGGTGTAACTTAGCCAAAGGCATAATTTAGAACCTTTGATTGCAATGGTACTCTTCATCAGCTGATTAAGCTTAGTTAACGTCAACTAGAGAGAAATACATCAATAATACTGGTGTGGCAAAAAGTTAGATGTATCTATTGGCTACCATCATTCTTTTTACTGTGTTGTCATCATTGCCGTCGTCGTCGTCGTCGTTGTTGCTATTGTCATCGTCGTCGTCATTGTTGCTATTGTCGTCGTCGTCGTTGATGTTATTGTCGTCGTCTTCATTACTGTTGCTGCTTTTGTTTTTATCATTATTTATTCCATGATAACGGTATCATTGCCGTCTTCGTCGACATTGTTTTATGTTGTTGCTTTTGTCGTCTTCGTTGTTGATGTTGCTTTTATTATTGTTTCTGCTGATTTTGTCTTTGACGATATTGATGTCACTGTCGTCGTTGTTGTCGTCGTCATTGTTCTCTCCTTCTTGCTGCTGTTGCTGTTGCACA
>NC_134798.1:30091379-30106379 GCF_046742065.1 Oratosquilla oratoria
TTCCTCCCTACATTCTCCTTACTTCCTTCTCTACATCTGAAAGTAATTCCTTACATTCTATAAGCTTCAAAATCCGACGATCTCCCTATCAACCCGCCATCTCTTTCTTTGGCTCCAGATTCACTTGCTTCATGATGATCCTTGAGTTCCCCCATTGCCACATGCCCTTGCCTTGCAAAACTCTTCTCATTCCAATTATTCTCTCTCTTATGCCCTTGCCCATGCCCTTGCTCTTGCCCTTGCTCTTGCCCTTGCTCTTTCCCTTGCTCTTGCCTTTACAATCACATGACAATAGAATGAAATATTCATTTCGAAAAAAAAAAAGACTGGATGAGGGAAGATGCCGTATTTTTTCTGGATAACAAAGCTTCTAAATGGAAATATATTACGAATAGTTCCTCATGGTTCCATTCTTGTGCTACCTCTGCCCATACTGCATTATGTGAACGACAAACTATGGTCTGAAATCTGCTTTAGCCACATTTACTAGTGATGGGAAACTGTACGGTTTCGGCCGATTTGATTCAAATTGGAGCGACCTCTGGGTCCTGAAGAGTGGAGGTGAGTTGCCTGCATTTGTGACTGCACTGTGAGCGAACAGAGATCGAGCGAGCGAGCGAGACAAGCATGAGCCCGTTGCCAGTACAGACGAGGAGGAGGGATGGAAAAAGAATCTTGCATGCCTGAAGCCCAAGTTTTAACCAAGGGAACTAAGACGGGAGGCAGACAACACTATCTACAAAAAACGCAAAAGACTGATGGGAATTTTGCTTAAAACTCTTTTGACATGTTAGAGAATATACAATCTAGTGGTTTCCCAAAATAATGCCAAACGACATAATTCGCTGGAGAGCCCCCACGCCCACCCCCATCCCCACTCACACACAATAGACTTTGTCCAAAACCTGTAGATTATATTCTTTCACTCGGAGATATATCTCGTTCGGTCTAACACCAGGTAATTTTATTCAATTCAGTATTGGTTCTCAGGCTGAAGGGTTTATGCAGACGGAAAAGCCATTAGGCTAACAAAAGAAGAAAGTCTTCTAAGCACGCCAGCCCTGCAGATTGCCTAGGCCGGCAGGTCGGCGGACGGGCACAAACCGTCAAGGTCATCTTGAAAGAGACACTTGATCTAATGCAGTGAAAGAATGAAAAATAGCAGTATATTCCTCTTCCGTACTTCCTCTTCTATTCTTTTTCTTTCCTTTCTTCTCTACTTCCTTTCTTACCACCTTCCCTCCCTTTCTTCCTACCTTTCTTCCTTTCTTCCTTCTTTCCTTCCTTCCTTTCTTACCTCCTTCCTTTCCTACCTTCCTTCCTTCCGTCTCTTCTTCCTTCCTTCCTTCCTTCCTTCCTTCCCTTTTTTCTTCCTTCCTTCCTTCCTTCCCTTCTTCCTTCCTTCCTTCCTTCCTTCCTTCCCTTCTTTCTTCCTTCCTTCCTTCCTTCCTTCCTTCCTTCTCTTCTTTTTTGTGCTTTTTCCTGGCCTCCTTCCTTCTTTCCTTCCTCCCTTCATTCCATCCTCCTTTCTCTTTTTCTTTACCTTTACCTTTTCCTATTTCCTTTCCTTCCACTATTGCTTGTTTCTTTGCTTCCATTTTTTTATTCCTTACCTTCCTTTCCTAATACATTCTTCCTTTCCACATTTGTTTTACCTTTCTTATCTTGCTTGCTTTCTTCCTTCTTTATTTCCATCCTACATCATATACTTTTTATAATAAACCAGAATTTCTCGTCATGCCTGTATCTATGCAATTACTAAATTATAGAAATATTTGGAAAAACCATAATCTTGTTGCAAATTGTACATTTCTCTTTTTTTCTCTCTACCTTTCCTATTCACTTTCCCCATTTCTCTTAATCATCACTTACGTATCCAGTCTTCTTTCTCCTGCTCCTCGTCCTCATACTACAAATCTTCCACCTTATCTCATTCCTTCTCCTCCTACTACGCTTCCTCTACCTTTTATTTTTTCTTTCTCACCCGTATCATCATCTTTTCTTCTTCTTCTTACCCTCCTCTTTCTTTTCCTCCTTCTACTACTGGTCTTTTTCCTTTTTCACTTCTTTCTTAATCTACCCCTTCTCCTACTACTCCTCCTTCCCCTCTCCTCCTCTAGGTCTTCCTCGTCGTAATCCTGATCCTTCTCCTCCTTTTCCTTCCCTTATTTCTATGCCTTCTCTCTTCCCAATCCTCTTCCTTGTACAAGGAATATATATGTATATACATATACATATATATATATATATATATATATATATATATATATATATATATATATATATATATATATTCAACCACATTAACTTTTTCACTTTAATTCCATGTCATCACGATCGAGACTGACAATGCGCTCGACGGAGACATATGCGGAAACTGATACGTAGTGAAGCCAAGGACTCGAACTCAGCTCAGACGTACCAAGTGAACAGTGACTCTAACCACTGCGCCATCAAGAGAGATATAAGTTGAGCACAGTTTCTTATATTTGTATGCTCGAGTTACATACATATACACGAATCTTATGCTCAACCCATCCCCGCTATGATGGTGCAATGGCAGTATGTACGCGTGGGCAAGTGTTATACACACACACTGAATGGTCCCCAGTGCAGATATTAATTTTTTTAACCACATTAACTTTTTCACTTTAATTCCATGTCATCACGATCGAGACCGACAATGTGCTCGACGGAGACATATCTGTATAACACTTGCCCATGCGTACATACTGCCATTACACCATCATAGCGTGGATGAATGAATAAACAAATAGACAAATAAGTAAATAAGATAGATAATGATAAATGATAAACAAAAAGATAAATGATAAACAAAAAGTATGGTAGTGGACACCTCCACGAAGTTCATTCAGGCAGTAGCCCTTCGTAGTGCCACTGCGGGAGTGATTAAATTGGTCAAAAAAGAATTTGTCCAAGGAAAGCAATAGCTATATCTTATATGTTTCTGCATGCAGAATCCAAAAATATTGTAATTTTTCCAGCACTCACATTTTTTGTTTTCCGCAGTATGTTACGTTACCTGTTTATGTGGGATAAATTTCAATCAAGCGGTTGGGATTACTGAGTTTGGCAACACTGCATGAGATTGTTATGCACTTTCAGCTAATTTGTTCTTCATCTGAACCACATTTAATGGATCAGGGATATCTGAGTGATCTTTTGTGGGATTTAAACTTGTCAAAATAGCAATCTGAACTTCTTACTTCGAGGTTAAAGGACCTAATCTTCTTCAGAAAGATTACAAAGTTAATTTTTATCGTAAGCGACATTTTGATTTTGAACAGTTTTTCTCGTTTGAGAATGGTGTGGTGTTTTGCAATGATGTATATTCTGTTATGGAGGAACTTAACCCTAAGTATGACAGAAATGAGTGGCGCTTGTTTATTGACTCTTCATAAGTGAGCCTGAAAGCTTTTTTACTCCACAATGAAAATGATAACATCAAGTTTCTATTACAAACAATTAAATATGAGGAACATAAGTGTAATATCCCTGGTGACCTCAAGGTTGTGGCTATTTTACTTGGAATGCAGCTGGGTTACACAAAGTCTTGTTGCTTTCTCTGTGAGTGGGACAGCTGGGATAAGAAAAATCCTGATGAAAAGAATGCGTGGTTGAAATGATCTGTAAACCTAGGAGAAAATAATGTTGTCAATCCTCCTCTTGTTGATTCAGAGAAAATTTATCTGCCTCCTTTGCACAGTAAGCTAGGCTTGATAAAAGTTCTTGTTAAAGGTATGGATAGAACTGGCAAAGGATTCATATATTTGAAAAATAAGTTTCCTAGAGTAAGTGACTCAAAAATCAATGAAGGTATTCTTGTTGGACCATGACTGTCATTTAAGAAAGTTTGCGCAGAATTTTTGGAAAATCACAAAGCAAATAACTATTTTGAAATGGTAAAAGAGTTACTACCATCCTAAAAGTCCTTGCAATGCAATATGAGCCTAAAAATTAACTTACTAGACTCTTAGACTTTTTCCATGAAAATCATGGCGCCCTCAGTGACGAGTACGATGAGATGTTTCACTAGGACATTCTGAACATGGAAACCCTGTATCAAGGGAAGTGGAGCTCATTAATGTTGATTGGTTACTGTTAGACACTAAAAAGGGATCTCCCAGAAGCATAATACACACGGAAATCATACATTTCTACACTCTAAATGTAAGTTTATTTAAAATATCAGCCTTATTTATTAGTTATAATTGTTTAAGACTTAATATGCTATCAGAGAAAAAAATATGCCTGATAGAACAATTCTTAAAACATATTTGAAATCAGCAGAAAAAATCTATCAAGTTCATCTTCTTTTGCTTGTGGGACAGGTATTTTAATAAATTTTGTTGACCAGTGTTATTAGACATCTTTATTTTATTTTATTATTTATTATTATTATTACTTTTTTCATGTTTGGGATCCCGTGCTGGATGCAGACTGACGGGGCCTCTTATTTTACTGGGAAGGTTTTTGAGGACTTTACACAGTCTACCAGGGTCTTTATAAAGTATCTAGCCCCAGTCCCAAGGGGTGGTGGAAAGAAGCCATCAGACGATCAAGTCTATTTTGCGCAAATATACGCTTACCTTTAATACACCGTGGGATGATAGCTTAGCATATGTTTTTTTCGTACTTAGGGATGTCTTATCAAGCAGACGCTGTTAGAATGGATAAAAGAGATTAGAAAACTTAATTCAGTGAAGGGAAATCGATGCAGAACACCTAGATGAAACTCAGTCCCGTGCAAAGCACTGGTTTGACAAGAAAGCAAAGTCCAGGGAGTTTCAACCTGGCGGCTTAGTGCTGGTCCTTCTGATATTCAAAGGGAACGCTTTGCAGCCTAAGTGCCAAGGTCCGTACCGTGCCAAGTGGTTAAAAGGGTGGGGGTAGCCAGTTATGGGATTATGCCTTTTGTTTATCTTTTTTTTCACAACTCAACCACCTGAAAATCTCTTGCAACCAAGCTGCAAATAATTTGGGTGAAATTCTATCACCTTGACGTACTCATTTCTCGATCTTTATCTTCTCCGTATAACTATGTAGTCGAAGTACAGCTGTACATTTCACATAAGCCTTTTCTAGAACCATTACTCTCTGTTCGTTTGCACCCTGCTTGCGTAATGAAATTAGTATTGCTATTTGTTCTACTGAGTCAAAGGCCTTCTAGTAATCTACAAAAGCTAAACAAAGAGGTATACTGTATTCTGTCGTTTTCATCGTCTGCAAATGATTTAGAACCGAATATCCGCATCTAAAGTTTACCTGTTCTCTTGGTTGGTTTCCATCTAAACTTGACTTAGTCTACGTCTAAGGATCTTGGAGAAAACTTTATATACATTTGATAACAAGCTAATCGGTCGATAGTTACTAAAGTCTTTCTGTTCTCCTTTTTTATGAAGCAAAATCATTATAGCATTGTACCAGGATTTAGGAACGCTTTATTAACGTAAGCACTGGGTGTACAATTGGGCTAATTTACAATGAACTTCTTTCCCTGCGTTTGTCAGAAAATCTATTGATATACCACCTTCCCCAGGTATTTTCCTCGTTTCAAATTTTTTAGAGTAAACTCTTCTTTTTCTTCTGTAACTTCTGGTACACTACTAATGTATACAGATGAATTTACTGACCCAACTGCAGTTTTTGGCAAGTAAAGCTTTTGGTAAAATTCTTCTATTATTTTTACCATTTTGTCTCTGCATTTCAGGATCTCTCAATTTCTGTCTTGAAACATCTCATTTATTGCCTTCCTAAAGTATATCTGCGCTCGGCCCCTTTAATACTTTTACCTTTCCAAATAATTTACTCTACTTCATCCATGTTTCTCTTTCTTTTCAACTATCCGACAGTATGTGTGTGTGTGTGTGTGTGTGTGTGTGTGTGTGTGTGTGTGTGTGTGTGTGTGTGTGTGTGTGCGTGTATGTGTGTGTGTGTGTGTATGTGTGTGTGTGTGTGTGTGTGTGTGTGTGTGTGTGTGTGTGTGTGTGTGTGTGTGTGTGTGTGTGTGTGTGTGTGTGTGTGTGTGTGTGTCTGTGTGTCTGTGTATGTCTGTGTGTGGGGGGTTTTATGTACGTGTGTGCGTATCAGTGAATGCAAGGAGGGAGGGAGGTTGGAAAATATAGATATCAGTTGATTGTCCGTAGTATATTATTGCTATTTACCTGAACTTAGTATAATCTTTTCACTTTTTCATGTTTTGTCCTTTTACCATGCAGTAACCCCACACTCCCTGAATAATTTTTCGCCTTTATGCCTATAATAACATTCTAAAATGAGGAGAAAATCTGAGAGAAGATTTGGTGACCATGTTTCTTCTCTAATATTCGTAATATGAAGTCATTTAGTTACAAATATTCCCAACGAGTAGAACTTAATGGCTTGGCGTATCTCGTTTCTTTACTGCTCGCCACTTCCTACTACTCCTTCTACTCCTGCTGCTGCTGCTGCCGCTGCTGCTGCTGCTGCTGCTGCTGCTGCTGCTGCTGCTCCTCCACCTCCTCCTCCTCCTCCTCCTCCTCCTCCTCCTCCGCGTCCTTTTACTTCTCATCCTCCTCCACTTCTCATTTATCCTATTCTTTATTGTTCCCACCTTCTAATCTTCCTCCTCTACCTCTTCCTCGTATCTTTTTCTTCTTCCTCTTCCTCTCATCTTTCTTTTCCTCCTGTTCCTCAAATCCTCCTGTTCCTCCTTTTTCTCTAATTTTTCTCTTTCTCCTCTCCTTCTTGTCTTTCTCTTCCTCCTTCCCCTCTCATCTTTCTTTCCCTCTTCTTCCTCTCATCTTTCTTTTCCTCTTCTTTCCCTCATCTTTTCCTTCCTCCTCTTCTTCTCATCTTTCTCTTCCTCCTCTTCCTCTCATCTTTCTCTTCCTCCTTTCTCTATCATCTTTCTCTTCCTCCTCTCCCTCTCGGCTTTCTCTTCCTCCTCTTTCTCTCGTCTTTCTCTTCTTCTCTTTCTCTTCTCTTTCTCTTCCTCCTCTTCTTCTTATCTTTCTCTTCCACCTTTTCCTCTCATTTTTTCTTTCTCCTCTCCTTCTCATCTTTCTCTTCCTCCTCTTCCTCTCGTCTTTCTCTTCCTCTCTTACTCTTATCTTTCTCTTCCTCTCTTCCTCTTATCTTTCTCTTCCTCCTCTTCTTCTTATCTTTCTCTTCCAACTTTTCTTCTCATTTTTCTCTTTCTCCTCTCCTTCTCATCTTTCTCTTCCTCCTCTTTCTCTCGTCTTTCTCTTCCTCTCTTCCTCTTATCTTTCTCTTCCTCCTCTCCCTCTTGTCTTTCTCTTCCTCCTCTTCCTCTCATCTCTCTCTTCCTCCTCTTCTTCTTATCTTTCTCTTCCACCTATTCCTCTCATCTTTCTCTTTCTCCTCTCCTTCTCGGCTTTCTCTTCCTCTCCTCTTTCTCTTCCTTCTCTTCCTCTTATCTTTCTCTTTCTCCTCTTCCTCTTACTCTTATCTCTCTCTTCCTACTCTTCCTCTTATCTTTCTCTTTCTCCTCTTCCTCTCATCTTTATCTTCTTCCTCTTTCTCTCATCTTTCTCTTCCTCCTCTCCCTCTCATCTTTCTCTTTCTCCTCTTCTTCTCGTTTTTCTCTTCCTCTCTTCCTCTCATCTTTCTATTCCTCCTCTTCCTCTCATCTTTCTCTCTATCCTCTTCCACTCATCTTTATCTTCCTCCTCTTCCTCTCATCTTTCTCTTCCGCATCTCCTTCTCATCTTTCTCTTCCTCCTTTTCCTCTCATCGTTCTCTTCCTCCTCTTTCTCTCCTCTTCCTCTTCCTCATCTTCCCATACCTCTTTCCCTTCCTTTTTCCCTATTTCAACCACTCACTTTTTTTCCTATTTCTTCCCTTCTTCTTTCCTAAATTCTTTCCCTTCCTCTTTCCTAAATTCTTTCCCTTCCTCCTTCTTTCCCTTCCTTCCCTTCTTTCCTTAATTTCTTTCACTCACATATTTCCCATACTTTTGTCTTTCCCTTAATATCTCCCCTTCCTCGTTCCCTTCCTCTTTCCTTTTACCTTACTCTTCCCCTTGCCTTTCCTTTTTTCCTATTGCTTTCCCTTTCCTTTTCCTTATTTCTTCTTTTCTTCTTTTCCTTCTTATTTCCCTTACTCCCTCCCTTCCTATTTCCCTTCATTTTTCCTTTCCTTTCTTCTTCCCCTTCTTCTTTCTCTTCTTTTTCCTTTTTTCCTTCCTGTCATTCTTCCTCTTTTTCGTACTCTTCTTCCTCTTTTCCTTTCTCTTCTTCTCTCTTCTTCTTCTTCTTCCTCCTCCTCTTCTTCTTCTTCTTCTTCTTCTTCTTCTTCTTCTTCTTCTTCTTCTTCTTCTTCTTCTTCTTCTTCTTCTTCTTCTTCTTTTTCTTTTTCTTCTTCTTCTTCTTCTTCATCTTCTTCTTCTTCTTCTTCTTCTTCTTCTTCTTCTTCTTCTTCTTCTTCTTCTTCTTCTTCTTCTTCTTCTTCTTCTTCTTCTTCTTCTTCTTCTTCTTCTTCTTCTTCTTCTTCTTCTTCTTCTTCTTCTTCTTCTTCTTCTTCTTCTTCTTCTTCTTCTTCTTCTTCTTTCTCTTCCTCTTCCTTTTCCTCTTTCTCGTCTTCTTCCTCTTCCTCTTCCTCTTCCTCTTCCTCTTCCTCTACCTCATCCTCATCCTCATCCTCATCTTCATCCACATCCTCATCCTCTTCCTCTTCCTCTTCCTCTTTCTCTTCTTCCTCCTAATTCTAAATTTTCTTTCTTGCTTTTCTCTTTTCTTTGTCTTTATTTTCCTCTTCAATTTAAAATTTCTGCCCCATTTATTCTTCTTCTTCTTCCTCTTTTTTTCTCTTCTTATTTCTCCCTACCTCCTCCCTCTCCACCTTCTGCTGCCCCTCCATCATTTTCCGCTTCAATCGTCTATCTTCTCTTCTATTCGTCCACTCTTCTCATCTCTCCTCCCGCCTCAAAATTCCCCTCCTAATATTCCTGTAATTCCTCCTCCTCCTCCTCTTCCTCCTCTTCCTCCTTATCCCTCTTCTCATCCCTCGATATGGATAGATGTTCATCTTAGCTATGCAGTTTCAAACTCACTGGCAGGTGTCTACTCTTTTTATTTTCATTTTGCATAATTTTTTTTACTGCTATAGACAATTGTATTTCCCTTGCGTTTTATTGCTATTTTGGCTACCATCAGGCAGTTTTGCTCATTTGAGGGAATAGTCTCTTATTTGTAAAGATTTAAACTATTTCGGTTAACCTTTTATTGATAGTTTTTTATTTTTTATTTTTTACATTTCATGTAAATTCTATCATTACCAGAGACTTGTAATTTAAGTGAGACAAGAAAGAAAAGTTTAAATGTGTTTGAGATTAAATGTTTGAGAATTATGGTGGGGGCTATGAAGATGGATAGAGAGAAATGAGGACGTGAGGCAGAAGGCGAGGGGGGAAAGGGAACGGACATATGGGGTTCTTCAAAGGATACTAGGATGGTTTTGGCATATGGAAAGAATGAGTGAGGAAAATCTGTCAAAAACAAGTGTGGAAGGCATAAGTAGGTAAAGTGAACACATGGGGAGGAACGAGGATGAGGTGGATGGATGGCATAAAATGTGAATGTCTGTCGAACAGGGATAGGGAGGGCAAGAGATTGGTGTGAGTGAGGCGTGGTTGTAAACGGATGATAAATCAGTGCGCCAGAAAAGATTCCTTTATACTACTCTGCATTTTCATAAGTGTAGAAGAGGAGTGTAAAGGTCGTCATGTAATGAAGCGGTGGGGGTAATCAACTTTGGCTCTCGGGCCCTGTTGTGGAGGTGCTGTGTCTTGCTGCACTGCATATAACCCAGGAGTCAGTGATGGTCTTAAGTATATGAATAACTGTAGGGAGCACCTCTTTCTCTCGAGGAATCTACTGTAGAAATGCAAATACTCGACAGGAGAGGCTGCCAAACATCCAATGGTTGCAGTCTAAATGAATCGTCATATAGGTGTCTCTGGTGGTTAAAGAACAGTACTTGTGCATATCGAAAACCTTTTTGGGAGTTGAGTAGTAAGGCCATAACATGTTTGCCTTTGGAGTGACGACCAAAATATATATATGTAATAATCATCAAAGTAAAAAAAAAAGAAAAAAAAAAAAAAAAAGATAAAATGAAAATAAATAAAATTGGAGCCACTGTCATGTGGGAAACAGACACACCCAGCAACGTCTTCATGGTCAAAAGATAAGCAAGAGGAAGAATAAAATGAGAGGATGCTGGACGCCCGGTCAAAGCAACGACAGCCTGCCCCATTTGAGGCGCCGTCGTCTCGCCGCCGCCTGCTAGAGTCATTAGCCCAACTTATGCTCCTGCTTCTGCTGCTGCTGCTACCAATGCCATCCTTTACCCGACTATCTCTCTCCCTCTCTCTCTCTCTCTCTCTCCTCCATCACTCCTCCCCCATTCTTCCCCCAGCCCTCCTACTCCTCGGCAACCTTCCCCCACGAGCCGCCCTCTGATGTTGATGGGTTTAAGGGATGGAATTAGGCTGCTTATACCTTGCTTTGTCGTCTGCAAGGCTCAGGATGATCCCGGGTAGATGCAAGAGTAGAAGAAAGAGTTATAGGGAATACAGAGGTAGAAAAATAAAAAAGGGGAGTTTTCCTTATTTCAGGGTAAATGTGGTTTCTTGAATGGGAGGTGGAAACGAAATTAAATAATAATAATAAATAATAATAATAATAATAAAAGGTTCATTTCAATAGCAGTAGTACACTGACAATAATACAATGCAAAAACTGATTAAAATATAAAACTTAGAGTATGTACACGGTACAAGTTTACATAGAGTTGATTATGTGCACAATGGATGGGATGACATTATTTTTGTAGCGGTCAGTTCTTGGCGCTTTGATTGGTACGAGCCTATTTCTGTGTCTAGTGGCGTGGCGAGGTGGTGGAGCGTCGGGAGGGAGGAAGTGACGGTGTCTAGGGTGGGAAAGCAGGCTTTCCCCAAATTTCTTTAGTGCCTCACCGTGCCGCTGGGACACCCTAGATAGAGTAAGGGTGGTAAGAGCGTGGTCGTAACCGCTGTACTCCACGCCTAGGATGATCCTGCACGCTCTCTTTCGTAAATTACTGGTAGAGGAAGAGCTGAAGCAAAGATGACGACAAAAAACTCCTGTCCCTTCTTTTCCTCACATCCGATCTCCTTCCCTCTTCTCCTTCTTTTTCTCTTTCTCTTTCTCCTCCTGTTTATCCTGATGCACGTCCTACGCCTTCTCCTCCATTCCCTCCTCCTGTTCTACATCCTACACCTCTTTCTTTTTCTCCTCCTCCTCCTCCTCCTCTTCTTCCACTTCTTTCTCTTCCTTCTACTTCTCTTTCTCCTCCTTTCCCCACTCCTCCTTCTCCTTCTCCCGTTTCTACTCCTCATGCTTTTCCTCTTCCTCCTTCCATTACTTCCCCTCCTACTCCCACTCGCCATCATCTTCCTTCTGTTTTTACATATAACGCTCCTCCTCCTCCTCCTCCTCTTTCCTTGCTTCTTCTCGCTCTTCCATTCTTCCTTTACTTTTATTTCCTCATCATCTTCTAACCCATCCTCTTCCACTTTCTTCTTCACCTCCTACGCCTTCTTCTCCTCCTATTCCTCTTTCTCCTCCGCCATTTCCTCTTCCTACTCCTTTTCTTACTACTACCAACTCTCCTTTCCCTCCTACTCTTTTATTCCTTGTTCTCCTCCTTACCTCTCTCTTCTCTTGGTTCCATTCCTCCTTCTCTTTTCCTCCTCCTCCTCCTCCTCTTCCTCTTTTTGTTTTTATTCCTTATTCTCTCTTCCCCCTCTCTTTCCGCTTGGTTCCCCTCCTTTCTTCTCCCTCTCCATTTCCTCATTTCCCCCCATCCTCCTCTTCTTTATTCACCAGTTTTTATTCCTCCCCTTTCTCATGTTCCCCCATTTCCTCTTCCTCATCTTTCCCTTCCTCCTTTCTTCTTTTCCTTCCTCCTTTCTTACTTCTTTCCCTTTTCCCTTTTCTGTTCATCCTGGTCTTGCCCCTCCTCCTGTTTTTATTTCTCGTTCTTTTTTCCTTTTCCACTTCTTCTCCTCTCTTTCCTTCACCTTCTCTCTATTCCTCTTCTACTTTCTCTTCTTCTTTCTCCTACTTTTGCTCCTCTCCCTACTCTTCCTTGTCCTCTTTTTCTTGCTCTTTCCGCTTCCCTTTTCATTTTTCTTCTTCTTATATTGTTCCTGCTTTTCCTCTTCCCTTTTTCCTTTTCTATTTTTTCATTTTCTTTTTCTCATCTCCCTTGTTATTCTCGCCCAGTCTTCTTTCACCTCTTAATACTCCTTTTCCATCTACTCCTCTATTCCGATTTCTTCTAATTCTGTTCCTTTTCATCATTCTGGTATTGCTCCCTATCCTCTTCCCACCACCACCACCACCACCACCACCACCACCACCACCACCACCACCACCACCACCACCACCACCACCACCACCACCACCACCACCACCACCACCACCACCACCACCACCACCACCACCACCACCACCACCACCACCACCACCACCACCACCACCACCACTACTACTATTACTACTACTACTACTACTACTACTACTACTACTACTACTACTACTACTACTACTACTACTACTACTACTACTACTACTACTACTACTACTACTACTACTACTACTACTACTACTACTACTACTACTACTACTACTACTACTTCTACTACTACTACTACTACTACTACGATTTAAGATACGACCTCCATCCTATTGGAACTGTGTGGTGGAAGCAGCAGGGTCTGTCTTCCACAGACACAGTTCATTGGCCCCTCTCCCGCCAATGACTGTGGTCGACGACCCTTTTATTTGTCTATTTATTTATTTATTTTTAATAATGCCTAGTACAAAAGTTCATTTATCCTACTGTCAACCACCGTCTGCTCAAAATCCAGGTTTTGTATATGTGTTGATTTGGGCGGTGGGGACCTGGTACCTCTCAGGCACAAGAGGGCTGATCTTAGGAGTGAGAATGATAGTCTACATCTCATCCATGAAACAATGCTGCTTTTTGGTTGTTGTTTCTTTTCAGCCATTACCTCAGCCAGCCGAGCGTAGAATGCCTTTGCTCTAGGACCCATCCCACTTGAAGTCGTAAAGGTTATAGGAGTGAATGAGCCCTGGTCTACATTCTGTATGCGCTCCTCGTACATCCTGATCTTCTCATGCTCGTTCCGAGAGTGGGATGCCTCAATAGTTAGGTTGCTGTAACAGGGGGCCATCGGATCAAATATTCGCATGTCAAAGAAAGCCAATTGTCCCCGTGTCCAGAAACCTCTTGCGCTGACATCCACTCTTGCTTCATCTGATGTGTTGGACGTGCGGTATCTGAAGTTCTCCCCTCCTAGTGGGAGTAATGTTGGTTCGATAGTCACATCCTTGCACACCTCCTGAAGCATTTGGGCAGTGAGATCTCTTACCTCATCGTGTCGCATGCAAATGAATCCACCTTGCTTGCATATCATTGCATGGTCTGGAGTAAATTGTACACTACAGGAGCATCTGTTAGGCAGCCCTCCTAATGGCCATCCATACCTCAGGGCAATGGTATCCGTGAATTCTCTTTTGTTTAGGGTGAATCCCTTTGCCCTGATTGGTAGTGCTGTCAGCCAATTGGACGCCCCAACTTCCTGCGCCATTGTTATCTTTCTTTTTATATAATTCGATAGCCGAGCTAGAAGTGCTTGAAGTTCCTCCTTCTGCCTCTCCTCCCTTCCCTTTGAAATGTTTCTTCTAATTTCCCTAACCTCCTCCATGATAGTCTCCTTCCGTTGATCTTGTGACACGATGTTGTTTGTCAATGAGGACGTGAGTTTCATGGAGTTTCGGTGTTCTGTGTCGGCAAGGTTTAGCGGGTTGGAGATACCTAGCCCTCCCAATCTAGGTGGAAGTTCCATAAGTTTTCTTTCCTCTTCGTTTATTGTCCGTCCGTTGGTGATGGCCGGTATTAGCTCGTTTCTGATGGTTTCTTCAAGGGGTCTTAGTAGGTCGGTGATGTTCGGTACCGTCCTTAATATGTAGTTCCACTTATGTTTCACACCATATATGAATGCGGCATATGCCGCCTGCGGTTCGGTCTTTGCAAAGTTGGCTAGAATCCTAACTTCCGCCACCCATTCGTTAATTTTCTTTTCAACATATTGCTTCTTAAAGGATTCTGAGCCAATCACTGCACCGAGATGTCTTTCCCCCTCCTTTGTTACCTTCACTTCACTGTTCTCAAAGAGGATTCTGGCATTGTTAAAGTACTCTGGCTTCACTATGAGGACAGAGTACTCTGGCTTCACTATGAGGTCAGATTTCTTTGCATTCGGAATGTAACCTAAGCCCGGGCCGTGTGCCAACACCAGATCCCACCACTTTTTTAGGTCAGCTACTTTTCCTGCGCCCGTGAGATCATCTGCATATGCTACCTGTTTGACTCCGGTGTCCTCATATTGTATCTTCTGCTGCTACTACTACTACTACTACTACTACTACTACTACTACTACTACTACTACTACTACTACTACTACTACTACTACTACTACTACTACTACTACTACTACTACTACTACTACTACTACTACTACTACTACTACTACTACTACTTCTACTACTACTACTTCTACTACTACTACTACTACTACTACTACTACTACTACTACTACTACTACTACTACTACTACTACTACTACTACTACTGCTACTACTACTGCTACTACTACTGCTACTACTACTACTACTACTACTACTACTACTACTACTACTACTACTACTACTACTACTACTACTACTACTACTACTACTACTACTACTACTACTAGTTCTACTACTACTACTACTACTACTACTACTACCACTACTACTACTACTACTACTACTACTACTACTACTACTACTACTACTACTACTACTACTACTACTACTACTACTACTACTACTACTACTACTACTACTACTTCTACTACTACTACT
>NC_134798.1:30108879-30111379 GCF_046742065.1 Oratosquilla oratoria
TTAGAGTGGGCGTCCATGAGGTTGACTGCAGGTTTGTAGTACCATATAATATATATTTACTCAGAAAATATGGTGCTCACATTAATGTAGAAGTGTGTATATCGGTAAAAAGTGTGAAATATCTTTTCAAATATGTCTATAAAGGACATGATTGCGCAATGATGGAAATGAATATGAACAACAATCAAACTAATGAAAATGAATATAATGAAATTAAACAATATATTTCGTGTAGATACGTATCTCCGCCTGAAGCATTTTGGCGTTTGTCAGAATATAAAATGTATGGACAGTCGCACACAGTTTACCGACTGGCACTCCATTTGCCTGACCAGCAACAAGTTTATTATAAGCCGGGCGAACAAAGACAGGCTGCTGCCCGTGCAGAAGGACAAGACACGCAATTAACTGCATGGTTCAAACTTAACCAAAGTGACGTGGATGCAAGAGCCTACCTTTATACTGATATCCCTGAATATTATGTATTTAATAACCAAAGCAACACTTGGAACAGAAGACAACGTCACCGCCAGATTGTAACGAGAATGTACTCTGCCAGTCCTAGAAATGCTGAGAAATTCCATTTCAGGATGCTTCTTCTTCATGTACCAGGTGCAACTTCTTTTGATGGCTTGAAAACTGTAGGAGGTGAACAGTTGCCGACCTTTAAGGATGCCTGTATTCGATTCCAACTGCTTGAAGATGACAACGAACTAGAAATGGCTTTGAGTGAGGCAGCTATATATCAAATGCCACGACAGCTTCTTAACATGTTTGCAATTATTTGTTTATTCAATACACCACAAAATGCCTTACAATTATGGAATGATAACAAACACCTTATGATAGAGGACCTTTTATGCCAATATGATAATAATGTTGCAGAAAATATCGCTCTGCATCACATAAACATGATTTTGAATGAAAACGGCATGAATTGTGCAATGCTTGGTCTGCCAGAACCAATCAGTGAGCCTCCTGCCATTCAACATATGGAAGAAATTCAAGAAGTCAATCCTGAAGTACTAAATATTGAGCAAAGATATGTATTTAATAGTGTCAGTAACGCTGTAAGTGAAATAGATAGAGGATTAGAAACCAACCACAGACTGTTTTACTTGGATGCATCTGGCGGCTCTGGCAAAACTTTTCTATTCAATATGATTCATGATTACCTGGTGGCTCAAAATGTGGCTGTTAGTACTTCTGCTTGGACAGTTATTGCAGCAACACTATTGAAAAATGGAAAACTCTTCACAGTATCTTCAAACTTCCTGTTCCTTTGACTGAGACAATTACCTGCAATATTCCGCCTAATTCTGACCAAGCCAATATTCTCAGGCAGGTGAAAGTCTTCATTATGATGAGGCGTCGATGATCCCTCGATATGCATTGAATGCTATTGATAATTGTTTACAAGATATTATGAATAATAATAGCATATTTGGTGGTAAAGTCATCATATTAGGAGGAGACTTCAGGCAAGTTCTGCCTGTGGTTCCTAGAGCTCCACCTTCTGCAGTATTGAATGTATGCCTAAAGAAGTCTCCAATGTGGCACAATTTTCATCAACTTAAACTCTCTCAGAATATGAGGACTAATGAAAACGAACACGTTTTCTCACAACGGCTCTTACAAATTGGAATTGTCGAGTCCAGAGTTCACTTGATAACGTTTCTGATGATACGATCGATATCCCAGAACAATGTGTATGCATTGACTCTTTAGTATCAGACATATTTGATAATTGCACCCAAGACGAAATGAAAAGTAGAGTTATTTTGTCACAAAAAAATGTAGATTACTTGAAAGTTAATGAAGATATTCTACGAAGACTACCAACTGAGAGCAAAACATATCTAAGTATAGATTCAGTATCATCAGACAATGAAATGAAAGCCAATAATTATCCAATCGAATTCATAAATTCACTTACGCCTTCGGGAATGCCTCCTCATCGTCTCAATCTTAAAGTTGGATCTATTATTATGCTGCTTCGAAACATGTCAATAACGCAAGGACTGTGTAATGGAACGCGTTTAGAAGTATTGGAGCTTCATAACCACAGTATTCTAGCTTCAATCATGAGTGGATCTCATGCCCAGGAGCGAGTTTTAATTCCAAGAATTAAACTTAATCCCAGTGACGTAAATATTCCATTTGTTCTGCACAGGACTCAATTTCCCGTCCGCTTATCATATTCAATGACCATTAATAAAGCTCAAGGACAGACTTTCGATAAGGTTGGGATCTACCTACCACAACCTTGCTTTACTCATGGACAACTTTATGTAGCCTTCTCAAGAGCAAGGTCTATGAACAATGTAAGAGTGAAAATTTGTCCTCAGAATGATTCTACTCATGGCCAGAGAAGAGGAACTACCTTCACAAGAAATATTGTATATAAAGAAGTTTTGTAAATTGTTTCATGTATTGCTCATTTTTTAAAATACAATTCAAATCTTATCACATTCTATTCAAACATGTATAGGTTAGAAAC
>NC_134798.1:30121379-30123879 GCF_046742065.1 Oratosquilla oratoria
AAAGAGGAAAAGGGCTGAAGATAGGGAGGTACTTAGAGTAAACTGCTTAAATAAAAAAAAAAGGAGAATGAGTATAAGAAGAAGCTGAAAGAGGAGTGGGAGGGAGTAAAGGATAGAGTAGAACTAGGAGTGGAGGAGGAATGGTGGTGGCGTCCCGCCTATGTATCTCGCAGTGTCTAGTTTGCTCTTAAACTCATGAATGGTTTTTGCGCACACTATTTCATTGTCCAATTTGTTCCAAGTGTCCACCACTCTATGCGGAAAACTGATTTTCTTCAGATCTTCTGTAGCTATGTTTTTTTTTTTCATGTCCTCTTGCGCTTCTCTTGTCCCAGTTTAACAAGTCCTCTCTAATGAGTAATTCTGTGCCTTTCATTATTCTGTATATGGTCAGTACGTCACCTCTCTCTCCTCTTTGCTCCAGAGTCGGTAACTCCAGTTTAGCCAATATCTCCTCATATGACAAGTTTGCAGGTGCAGGTGCCATTTTTGTGTCTGCTCTCTGGATTCTTTCTATTTTTTTTATATTCTTTTTGGTACTGGGTGACCACAATGTCGCCGCATATTCTAGTCTAGGCCTTATCAGTGTGACCAATATTTTTAAAATAGTTTCTTCTTCCAAATATGTAAATATGTGTGTGTGTGTGTGTGTGTGTGTGTGTGTGTGTGTGTGTTAGTGTGTGTGTGTCTGTATACACACACATATATATATATATATATATATATATATATATATATATATATATATATATATATATATACATGTATATTATGATGGTAAGAAATATTGATAACTATTGTGCAGGTATGCAAAAATCACCACTTGGAAAGAAAAACTAAACGAAACAGAGTGCTTTCAAATATTACATCTTCAATGCAAAGCACTTGAAAAAAGGGAATTACAACAATATATATGCATACATAGAGGAATGCGGGAAGGGTTTTGGTTGCGTGGGACTCCATAGTTGCTTGGGGAGCCTTAGAGTCACGTAGGGACACTAAGGACACCTAAGGATACCCCTTGGAATCACATGAAGACACTTAAGGTGCAGGTATTACATTCCTAATGATTGATATATTTCTTGATTCCATTAAAAAGTTTTACCATCATATTATTTCTAAAAATAATGTATTTGGCGTTTGTCCAATGAACAGAATGATCGGCCAAAGGCCAATTCATTATTTCTAGTAATAACTGGGTGGTAAGAAATTTATTAGAATGTAGCCTGATCCACACCATCCAGGATCATAAAATAAATCTACACCATGGTTTATGTAAATTAGATAACTTCATTTATCAAGAGATATGCAAATCATTATGAATATAATAACCAGCGTTACTAACCTTGGGGTCAATATCGTGCTGAAGTGGAGTGACGCAGATGGTAAAGGAACCTTGAAGAGGATAAGGGAAAGGAGGAACATAGATAATTTTTTCCGCGATTAGTCTTCAATCATAGGCAGAGACTGCATGACTCTGGTCCGCATGGGTGTCACCAAAGTCTATGTAAGACATTGGGTACATAAAACTTATGTAGTCATTATTCCATACGAAACAAGGGGAAACAAGTATTAATGCACGAGGAAAGTAAAGCAAAGAGGATAATACGATTGCAAAGAGGGGCATGCAGAACTGAATATGGAAAAAAATCAGAAGACTACTTTACTACAGGAAGGCAACTATTTTGCCTTTATAGAATACAATAAATGAAGTAGGGAAATCCATAAAGAAATAAAGACAGAGGGTAACGTAATGACAAACCCATCTCATATAGACAACAGACAGAGAGGGTATTTTAGAGAGTTGCTGAGTGTTAATGAGTGTGTGGATGGCCGGTGGAAGCCTGAAGAGGTGAAAAATAGTGAGCGCTTTGAAGTAACTCCTAACGAGGTAGGGACAACATTAAAGCAAATGAATAAAGTAAAAGCTGCAGATGTGACGGTCTACCTGTCGAAAATTTTAGAGACAATGTGTGCATTAATGCTACTGTCTATCTAGTGTCTATTTTCAATGCAGCATATAAAACAGCATTAGCTACTGCGTATAGGAACAAAGCTTTGGTCTCCGATTTGAAAAAGAGTGAGGACTATGCAGTCTGTAGCAACTGCACCAGAATTCCCCCTGTACTTCATATAAGAAACATATAAAAAGTATTAACGGTCAGATTACGAACAGAATTGAAAAGACGCTGGAGATTTTACGGAAAGCAGTGGAGAGGCGGTCTGAATAATTGGCAGAGATGGGGGAGGAAATTGTTGAAAAATATGAATATATGACTGAGTAGAATTGTTTGAACAGAGGAGATGACACTAAATGATCAGCTCAGAAGAATTGACAACTTTGGATATCTTGAAGCTGATTTTGACAACAGAAGGCATGTGTTTTTAAAAGTAAATGAAATGCATTAAATAATTGCATCAACTATATCCATTTTTCATGGACCCTTCGATATTAACAAAACTTTATGCTATCTATAGATATACAAAGTTGGAAGATGAT
>NC_134798.1:30153879-30156379 GCF_046742065.1 Oratosquilla oratoria
ATTTCTAAAGAAAGCCAAGTCCATCAAATCTCTTTTGCAGATAGCCAGTGTTAAGGTAGCGTAGGCTACACGTCAGGCAGAAAAAAAATTGACTTGGTGAATCCCAGAACAGAAAATAAAGGGGGCGAAAACAGCGTGATATACATTGGCTAGTCACGACGTAGCATAGACAAACGTATTTACAAACACAGATATGACATCAAAATCCATAGAACTCAAAAGTCAATACTTGTACATTTAGATAAATACGGACACCTCCCAGACTGGCATAACAAAAAAATAATCAATAAGGACTTAATAGGAAAACAAGAAAAAACAATAGAAGCAGCACACATCAGCATAGAAGATCCTACCAATCATAGGGAAGGAAACGTCAGTTTAGAGTCTCGTGATAAGCAAACAGTGCCAGAAGTCACACTAAAATGCTGTGTTAGTGTTAGTGTTCTTATTCAATACAACTTAATGTTAGCTGTGTTAGTGCATTTGAAAAATAAACTAGTAAATAGTCTCAGTGTGTTTTAACTGTTCTTTCTCTCATACACATGAAGGGGGAAATCTGGATGGTTGAATTGGGTGCAGGGGGAAATGACAGAAAAGAGGTTGGGAACCACTGGTTTAGACAGAACCTCCGAGAACGTTATAGTATCGGAAACTAAAATAACAAAGAAAACGAGATGGACAAGCACGAGTCACGGTGTGGGCTATTGGAGACAAACAGCGAGACATAATCCCACAAGATATCCAACGAGACAAAACACCCCCGTGACAATCAGACAGAATCCCGGAGCATATGGATAAGGTGAAGGCGTATGTATGTCTACCATTTTCTCTGAGGAAGGCATACAAACGAAACGTAAGAAAAAAGTATCTCTGCCATAATTTTGAGTTTTCTTAAGCTAAATACACTGAAATGGTCAACTCTAGTTTAACATATATATATATGTATATATATATACAGTATATATATATATAAATATATATATATATGTATATATATATGTATACATATATATGTATATATATATACAAATAAGTATATATATATATATCTATATATACATATATATATATCTGTTTTAATTACCCACTGTCGGAGAAACAAGGCAAAAGAAACAGACGAACTATATATTTCGACCACTACTGTGGTCCTCTTCAGCAGATAGATACAAGGTAAGATGTACAAGAATATATACAGTGAGAGAGGTACAAAGTAGGAACAAGGGGAGGTGGCTCAAGTCACATGTCCGAGGTGGGGCGGATTCGGTAATGGTAATAATTTATTCACAGCATAAGTTGTTATACAATCAGGTGACCATTGCCCTTTTGATGTATTGAAATTTGGCAAGTGTTTAATGAGGAAAGATTCAACTATTTTTCTCCTGAAGCTACAATTGGATTCATAAATTATTTCTGGATTGTTCCAATCTATGCGGTGATCCTTTGTTGATGTATGGAGGAAGACCGCGGAGTTGTTTTGTGCATACCTGACAGAGTTTTTGTGCTCTTTTACTCTGGTATTGAGGTCCCTACCAGTTTGGCCCCAGTAGACCTCATTACAA
The DNA here is from genome assembly GCF_046742065.1 of Oratosquilla oratoria. Lineage (NCBI taxonomy): Eukaryota > Metazoa > Arthropoda > Malacostraca > Stomatopoda > Squillidae > Oratosquilla > Oratosquilla oratoria. The sequence continues at coordinate 30,155,439 of NC_134798.1, forward strand.
TCTTTACAAGGTAGTTTATATACTCCTGGGTTATTATCTGATTTGGGTTTATGATGTATATTTACTACTTTATGAAAAATGTTATTAGGATAGTTGAAGACCAATTTAATTTTATCTTGTGGTAACATTTTAGAAGCTTCGTCCAATAAATGGTTGTATGGGATTTTTATACAAGTATTGTCCCAATTGTGCTGGTTCTTTGTTTGGGAAGAGTTCTTATAATAGCTGATTTTTGCCTTGCTAAGAGCTTTTGTCAACAACCAAGTTGGATAACCTAACGAACTCCTAGGGTTTTGGAGATAGACCCCCCATAACCATATGTATTCTAATACCCTATCACTCCAGGTATTTGGATAATTATATTTCATTAAAATAATAGTTAGGGTTAAGGGCTAAAGTTAGAAGGGGTATGGTTAGGTTAGGGGTTATTCACGAACTCCTCCTAAGGTTTTGCAAATAGAACCCTATAACCATATATATTTTGAAACCTTATAACCCAAGGTACTTGGATAACCATCTTTTATTTGTATCTACTATAATAAAGAAGTAGCCTCTGTCTGCCTGTCTGTTTGTTCACGAACTCCCCCAAACCATACATATTAATCATGACCTGGGCTACTTGGATAAGTATATTTTATTTCCAAAGGGCGTCTCCCTCCTCAAATTGATTTTTTCTTACTTTCTTAACATCTTATTTTTGTTACCTTTTTCAGTGAGTTATATTGATACGTGTAACTTTTCTCCACAAATTCTATCAAAATTAAAGTGATCATCATTTGCCCGCAGCATCGCGCGGGTAATTTGGCTAGTATATATATATATACATATATATGCATATACGTATATATATGTATACATATATACATACATATCTATATATATATATATATGTATATATATATATATATATATATATATATATATATATATATATATATATA
>NC_134798.1:30161379-30163879 GCF_046742065.1 Oratosquilla oratoria
GTGGTGCTGGAGTGGGTAGAAATGCAATCATCGTTTGGTGGGGACGGTTATGGAGGGGTGACGTGTAGATTGTAGGATGTGTCGCTCGCTGGGAGGTGCGCCGAATGAAGTCGCTTAAAACGGCTGGTCCTGAAGTCAGCGCGCTGAACCTGGGTCCCTCGTGACCTATTGGAGTCGCGTGGCTTCATTCTCGAAGTAGAGGAACGAGCAAGATTTTAAGTAGTATTAATTACGGGGTGGGCGCGCGAGAATTCCTCACGATGCGTTGGCCGAGGTTGCGTGGCGGACGGCTGCCTTGGGCAAATGCTGTGTAGGCTCATGGGAAGGTGGCTGGTGAACTTGAAGTAGGTGCGCGGGACTGAATGAAGTCTTGTGGGCAGTAGCCTCGATTTTTCTGATTCTGGGTTAAATTCCGGGAACTTGATTGAAGTTTTAAAGCCGATGCGCTGGGTTTCATTGATATTGGCTTAATGCGTTGCATTGGGCGTTCTTGTGACTTGATTGAACTTTGATGCGGTGATGCACTGAGTTTTGTCTTGAGATTGCGTTGCTGGAAATCACTGCTCTGGGCTGACGATTCTCGCCGTGAACTAACGACTTTTTTCGGAGGCTGTGTAGACTTTTGATGGCTACGCAGGTGGGCGTGGGTTCGTGGACGGGCAGTCTCTCTTCGAAGGCGTCGAGGACCACCGCTTGGCCCCAGTCGTGTAACCGGTGAATGGATACTCAGGTGGACGTGGGAAGTCGTGGACGGGCATTCTCTCTTCGTAAGCGTAGAGAGGGGAAGCGGACTGCTACCACCGCTGCCGCTAGTCGTGTAACAGGTTAATGATTACTCAGGTGGGCGTGGGAAGTCGTGGACAAGTGGTCTCTCTTCGGAGGCGTAGGGAGGGGTAGTGGACAACCACCACCGCTGCCCCCAGTCGAGTAACCTCATGGGGCTACAGTGGTGGTTTTAGCCCTAATGGTATATGGGTACATATCTAACCCACAATTTCTGGTCGCTGAATGGAATAATATTAGTTTCTAGTAGAAACAAATGGTGGCAAGTGTCGAGGATAGGAGTTGACAGAGTGTACCCATGAGATGAAACACCCATCAACCCCCCCCCCTCCATCCCTATCGCGGGGACAGCCATAAACTCACCCATCCCTCTACCCCTCTACTCCCCGCAGCAGTCTCCTCCTCCAGCATTCCCGCCCACTTGGCCCTTCCCCATCTCTTCCTTGCATTGGTCAGCCACCCCTCTCCCCCCTCACTCCTCCCTTCTTCCCTCTCAAACGTGCCAGCAGTGCTGCGATCCTTCATTCCCCTTCACCAACCCCTACCCCCATAGGAGGGCAACCCTCAACCGTCCGACCGATAACCATAAACACATACACAAAACAACAGTTGAAGTACCAGAACAGCCTTGTAAAGACCAATTTGTCTGTTCCTGTTCGTTTCGCCATGTAACTCCATGTAACTCTCTCTCTCCTCCTTTCTCTTCCTCTTCCTTTCTCTCTCTCTTCTCCTTCTTCTCTCTCTCTCTCTCTCTCTCTCTCTCTCTCTCTCTCTCTCTCTCTCTCTCTCTCTCTCTCTCTCTCTCTCTCTCTCTCTCTCTCTCTCTCTCTCTCTCTCTTTCTTTCTTTCTTTCTTTTTCTTCCTCTCCCTCTCTCTCTCTCTTCCCTACTCCCACGGTCATATTTTTTTATAATCTCATAATAGAGATCCAATTGTTTCCGAGTGATTAGCCTGATATTCCCGAAACTTTCAACACTCAAAATCTTAGGAAAATACCTAACAAGATGGAAGCGTGTAAAGTCTGTGGTCTTCATCGGTGGACCACAGAATTTGCACACTAATAAGGATTTGCAAATACATGCCTCTTCTGTTTCATACACAGTCAATAGTGAGAAGTAGTTTCTGCTCTCCAAAGCAGAGTAGTATTTATGAAGAAAGAACAGAACAATAAAAAATGCACCATTGATTCCCTGTTAAGGGAGATGGGTGTACTAAAATTTGCTGAGAAGGGCGGTAGTAAGAGTGCCAGCAGTGAAGACAACTGTAACATTGATGTTCCAGATAAGAGCAAAAAAGAAGAAAAGCAGTAAACAGAAGTCTTCCTCAATACCAACTTCAAGTACTGAAATATATTCTGAAGAGGTTGGTGAGTGGAGAATCGTAAAGAAGGGTAAGGGCTCCAGACCAAAACCCCGAAACTCCCTTCTTCTGTTGTTGAAACCACAAACCGGTATGCTTTACTCTTACGCTTTGAAGAGACTGCTGTACTGGTCGGTGACTCAGTCACCAGAGACCAGAAGTACTTTGGTGCTGTTTGTGGATCAAAACGGATAGTACGATGCTTCTATGGTGCGAAGAATAAGTGGGTAGTAAATGGGACAGTGAAGATAAAGCCTAGCAGTAGAAAAGAAGCTATCATTGTTAATGCTAATGGCAACGATCTATTCCTCAAGACTAAAGGGAAAGGTAATACAGAAGAGTTTCTTCATGATGTTGG
>NC_134798.1:30171379-30178545 GCF_046742065.1 Oratosquilla oratoria
CCTCTCCCGTCCTTCCTCCACGGACATTGCTCTCTTTCCCAATGCCCTTTTACCGCATCCATCCATCTCATCTTAGGTCACCCCTTCATGTTCATTCCTTCCACCTCTGCCTTTCACATCTCTTTTAATAGTCTTTTTTCATTCATTCTTTCCATGTGTCCAAACAATCCCAATACTTTTTCATCAACCCTATCTTCCAACTCCCTTTCCATCCCCTGTTCTCCTCCTCACCTCCTCATTTCTCACTCCATCTAGCCTGGTAGCCCCTATTACACTTCTCAGACATTTCATCTCAAACACATTCAAACTCCTTCTCTCTTCTTCTCTTACGTTCCATGTTTCTGCCCCATAGAGTGCTGTCGGCGCAATCACTTCTTCATACAAGCTCCTCTTAGCACCCATTCCCAAATGTCTATTTCTCATCACACTTTTCAATCCACCAAGGCATTTACTTGCTTCTCTCAATCTACATTCTACCTCCACCCCTACTCCTCCCTCTCCTGCCACATTCGCACCCAAGTATCTAAAACTTTACACTTCTTCCAGTCTCTCTCCCTTAATACTCACCTCCAGCCCACTGCCACTCTCTCCCCTTGTACAGTATATCTCATCACCTTACATTTACCCACATTTATCTTAGGCTTCCTTCCTTCACACACCTTCCTAAGCTCTGTCACTAACTTTCTCAACCCCTCCACTGATTCTGCTAAAAGCGCAGTGCCGTCAGCAAACAGCAACTGGCTTATCTCCCACTTTTCTCTATTTTCCTTAACCATCTCCAACCCCCGACTTAATAACCTTGCATTCACCTCTCGCACCACCCCATCCATATATAGACTGAACAGCCAGGGCGACATAACACATCCCTGACAAAGTCCCACCTTAACCTCAAACCACTCACTCTCTCCATTTCCAATACTAACACAAGCTCTACTACTCTCGTAAAAACTCTTGACTGCTCTTTACAGCTCTCCTCTTATTCTATATATCTGCAATACCTCCCACAGTACCCTCCTTTCTACCCTGTCATAAGCCTTTTTCAAGTCCATAAAAGCCCAAAACACATCCTTACCTTTTCCTATAGCTTTCTCTCATATCAGTCTTACCACAAATGCCTGGTCTACACAACCTCTACCTGTTCTAAAACCACACTGTTTCTCACCAACTACTTCCTCTGTTCCTCTCCTAATCCTCTCAGTCAAGACCATCCCATAAGCCTTCCCAACTACACTCAACAAGCTGATCCCTCTGAAACTACTTCACTCACACTTGTCTTCTTTTCCCTTGTAAAGTGGAACTATACAAGCTTTCCTCCAGTCCTCCGGTACTATGTCTTCTCTTAAACAAACATGAAATAGCCTCACCAGCCAGTACACCACAGCTGTACCTCCGTTTTTCAGATGCTCTAAGATACGTCGAAATGAATATAGACTTTTTTATATCTAAGTGATGACTTGAAAAGTTATCAACATGTACGGTAGTAGGTTTTCTATATAGCCATAAACTTAATACTCTTGTATATGCCTTATCACGAGAATTTCCTTGACTATGGTCAACATTTTACGGCGATTTTTATTGAATAGCGTTGTAGCTGAAACTAAATTAATCCTAACACTTTCCTACATGAATTGTCATGAATTAGTTACTGGCGATATGTTACAAAGACTGGAAGAATTTGTGTTTAACTTTGCATTACAAATGCATATTAAACTAGGAGTTCTAACTTTGCATCGATAGTTGATAGATTTGGTTTATGTTGAAAATATTCATTGTACACCTTCCCACGTTATGGTGCATCAGAATTTCATACTAATGGCGGCTATACTTCCATATGTTAATTCCACGTAGAGGCTTTTCTAGGCTGAGGAAAAAAGCTATAATTCCCTCACTCTTTCCCTCTCTTCCCATCACTGCACTATACCTCTCATTACTGTAATAGTCTCTCTCTCTCTCTCCTCTCTCACCTCCGCTCTCTCTCTCCTCTCATTCTCTCTCTCTCTCTCCGCTCTCTCTCTCTCTTTCTCTTTCTCTCTCCACTCCCTCCTCTGTTTGTCTATCTGTACCTATCTCTCTCTACATTTTCCTCTTTTCTCCCTCTTTCCTTTCTTCTCCCTCACTTTCTCATATTCCTTATTATTCTTTCCTCCTTCCCTTCCTTTCTTCCAATCTTTCATTCTTTACCCATTCCTTTCCTACTTTTTCTTAAGTCCTTACATTTTCTCTTTCTGCTTTCTTCTTTCTTTCACTCTCCTTCACTCCATTTCTTTACTCAATCCTTTTTTCTTTTGTCTTCCTCTCCTTTTGTCTTTTCTATTCTTCCTGAGTTCCTCCCTCGCTCCTCTTTCATTCCGTAGTTGCAATAATTCAACCCCACCTCGATTACTTATTCACTCACAACACTCAGTCCCCTTCTTAAATGCCTAATTAGACATCACTCTTAGCCCTCTTTCTACTTAAGGGGTTTCCCTTCTAATGAACTAACCTCCACCAGTTGGCCATCCAGAACAAATATTTAAAGCTTGAATAGCAATTGGAAAATCGTCTCATTGTGGCCATCGTTTCTCTCCGTTCATGCTTTTGGAACACTCTAATCTCTTCCCCTTTCCGCCACCCTCCTTGTTGTAAACAAAACTTTTTTTTCTCCTTCTTCTTCTTCGTTATCTTTTTCCCATCCACTTTTATCCAGAAAACTTCTATCCTGTTCTATCCCTCCCTCCCTCTCACGTGCTTCGGTCTATCAATTGATTCACGCATTCACCTCCTCTTGCTTTCCTCCCTCTCTCTTTCTCCCTCTCTCCCCCCTTTCCTCTCTCCCTCTCTCTTCCCCCTCCCCACCTCTCCTTTCTCGCCCGATCCCTTCACAAAGTCGAATTCCGGCCCTCTATACTTCATCTCACTTACTCCCATATCCCATGCTCTTCCTCGCATCACCTTCCGTCCTTCCTGTCAGGTACGGCTCAGCTCCCTCGTCCCTACAGGTCTTGGTTTATGCCTTTCTGGTAAACGCAGCTCTTTGTTTTTCCTATAACCCCCCTCCCCTCTTTTTTTTTCGTCCTTTCTCTTTAATCTTTCCGTATTCCACTCCTTCCTTCCTACCTGCCCTCTCCTTTTCCTCAAATCCGTGTCCCGTTTTTATTCTCTATTTTTCCTCTTTTCTATGTCTAATTCCCAGTTTTGATTCTCTCCTCTCTAGTATTCATCGTCATTCCTCATCTTCCTCCCTCACCCTCCTTCCCACACCTCACTTCCTCCCTTCTTTGGCCTCCTTGTCACGATTTTCTGTCCTTAGCATCCCCAAGCAATCTTATCTCGTCTGTATCCCTTACAAGTCAGAGATTTTTAAAATTCTTAAGCCGACGAGTAACCCAGATGCATAATAACCTGACAAAACACTACTATAGTTTTCGACCGTCATGAAAACAATCACTTATCATGACTCATCTTCAAAAGGTTGCACAAGCTTTTGAATGGCTTGCCACATAATGCTGCAAAACAAAAAAAAACAAAAAAAAAAATACATGGATCTTAAATTAGAAACTATTATCCTGTAAGATATGTCGCATTACGAAACGTTCAGTTCTTTATGTCATACATCTACACAAGAGTTGAACTCCTCACACAAATGCAAAAAACCTATTGCCAAGTCAAAGAGCATAGCTGTACATCAAAGGGACAGGTTGACAATCTCCTGCCGTGCCCTGGTCAACTTATTCATCTTCCCATATGAGAACTCCGACATTGTATAATTTGATCTATGGATATTACAGTGACCGTTAATGGATATCCACAGACAACATCTCCTTGCTATAGGGCGGAGCAGTAGCGATATGCAATATCAGGTGGGGAGTTTTATCATGCCATGAACCTGGCGCAAACTGGTTACTTAGGAATAGGTACACGTGATAGTAACGCACTATACCAGCGAGCCCTGCGTGCTCGCACGCTGGTATGAACTGAATGACGGTGTGTATTTACATAATGTAAATAACACAGGAAAACGAGCAAGGCTCGTAGAGTCAGTGCTCTTACTTTACAATTATAGTAACATAGCTCCAAATCCATTTATGATTCTATAAGGGGGCCTATAATCCCTTATTTTCTGAGATCATCAGAACTTAGATTTGAATACATGTATTGATTTAGCTTTGAGATACCGTTATGGCCTTCAAACGCCACCCGAGTATATATGCATGCTGTATGAAAAATAATATTACTTCACATCGTTATAGGGAATTTTAGTCCTTTTCAAATTATTCTTGTGGCCTCATAAAGTACCTCACTTCCCTAATGAACAGAATCTCTTCTGACAATTTAGCAACTTGAATCAAGCCATCACTTTCTCATCGATCTTTCAAAGTTGAAGGAGCCAGTACTTTTAGTTTTTTCTCTTCATCATGACTTCTCTGCCAGGCGAAGGAACTAATTTGGTTGCTTAAACCTTTGTATTCTGGCAATCTTGCTTAATTCTATTCTACACTCTGTGGGACCATATTCTCCTGAACGATCATATTCCAAGTCTTGAACTGATCAGACATTCCCATGAGATTTAGATCTTTTTTCTACATCCGTATAAGTAAAATCCACAATAATATCCTCCCAGTAGTTCATACGTCTCCTCCCACTAATCTGTCATGTGACATGTTTGTATCTTAACCAACATTCCCAAATCTTTCTCTTTTGTCCATTTCCAATATGTGTTGTATAACCCTTATCAAATTGTTATTTTCGATTTCTTGTTCCATCTCTTTTTGAAACATCCGACAATACTTCCTCGGTTTGTTACTTTCCTGATGATTTTTGCATGAACCGCAAACAGGATAGCTAAACTAGATGGAGTCCTTCCTTTACGTCATTAACCTAGATAAGAAACATTATTATTATAGTTGTTCCATCTTCTTTTTGAAACATCCGACCAATACTCCTCGGTTGTTACTTTTCTGATGGATTTTTGGCATGAAGCGCAAACAGGATAGCTAAACTAGATGTGTCTTCCATCACCGATCATTAAACCTAGATAAAGGAAACATTATATCATAGGTGCTCGGACCGACTACCTTTGTGGAACTCTGCTAATCACCGTCCTCCATCCTGATATTTTATCCCTATTTACTAATTGTCCTTCATGAACATTTTGACCTTCAAATAATCTCTCGTACATTCGAGTAGTTTATCTCTTAGTCTTCCACTATGATCTGATTATTTATCTTTCAGCAAGACAACAGTGAGATATTTCATAAAAACCCTTTCCTAGATCGAGGTCCACAAAATCCAACTAGCCCGTTCCCTCATTAACAGCACATTGATCATGTTATGTATCTAAAGGCACATTTCCTTGTCTATAAAAAGTTTTCATCTGTTTAAGATAATAGACTTATTGATCTTTCACAACCCTTTCACATACATTTCCACTATTATCCTATCCAAAGTGTATGCGTGTGTATGCGCGAGCATATGTATGTGTGTGTTTGTGCGTATATGTTATATACTGCATAAACCTCCCTTACCTTATTTCTTCCCCTTCCTCGGTAGCCTTCCTGCCAGGAGCTTTTTCAACTTCAATAGATCACCAAAAACTCTCCCCCTCTCCTCCTTCCCCCCATCATCCATTTCCGATTATTTCCTTCCGTTCTTGTCCCTCCCATTCCTACTCTTGTCTTCTCTGTTTTGTTCACTAAATCCTTTCTACTTTTTCCCCATTCCGTCTCCCATATTTACTCGTCCACATAATTTTCCTAAACATGTCCCCTCCGTTCTTCAACCTCCTTCACCATCTCCCCTTCTTCTTCAATCTTTCTCTTACTTCTCTTACATACAAAATCTTCTCTTTATATATCTACTCTTCTTAACCTTTACCATATTAGAACTCCTATCAACCTATTTTCCTCAATCACTATCATATATCAATTTTTCTCCAGTTATAACGATTATGTACTAACTAAAAGAACAATATGCCATCAACCCCTTAATTCCTATAGATGCTTGAAAAATATGCAAACATACATAATGCAAAGATACATACTCTAATCATACATACATACATTAAAACCTAATCATACATCGAAACCTAATTAACATACATATCATACATACTTACATACTACATACATACATACATAATCATACATCACAACATACATACAAGCAATCCATACAATATATACACTCCACGCACACACACACACCACCCCGACACCCACAAAACCCCCCCCACCACACACACATCTCACACACACCACCACACTACACAACACACACACACGTGTAACAAACCCAAACACACACAAACACACACACACACACACACACACACACACACTCACACACACACAATCACACACACACACCCAAACACACTCACACGCACACACCCACACGCACAAAAGCACACACACACAACAATCACACACACACACAACAAAACACACACACACACACACAAACAAACACACACAACACATATTATATTATATATACTATAGTATATAAATTATTCTATATTAAATCATATATATATACTATATGCAATATGAAACACTTAGGAACGTGTGTTTTTAAAATGCAAGGTTAAACACTTAAGAAAATAAACAAACGGAGCAGAGAGCTTTCGTATAATACATTTCAGTGTACAAATTACAAAGAAAGAGGGTACACGCAACCATATATAATATGACAAGAGTATAAGGAACATACCTAAGAAATGTAGTGGCACGAATTTTCGGGAGTGGGTGCAGGGTCAGATCTTATCTTTTGTCACTTATGGGTATTTCTTACAAATTATTATCCATTTTGTCACTCTAAGTTAAGGTTAAAGTTGTAATATTTTGTGATTTAATACGGCAAACTTTCCATTAGAAATTTATTCGGATAATCATGTTGCAGAACACTCATTAGGTTTTCCCAGTATGATTAGGGTGATAAAAGTGATTAATTTTTTAAACATGGCACGATGATTATTACGTCTTCTGAAATTTTTGTGTTGTTTTATCTGATAGAAATATCTTTGGATTGGCCCGCTTAGAATTTACCAAATATTTTGCAAAGAATTTTGTACACAGACTTTTTGGATTATTGAAATCATAAAATAGTAGTGTATGATAGTTTATGTTTCTGAAGGCTAATTTGAATTTAAACTTCTAAAGTAATTTGGTAAACATCGTTATGTTTTT
>NC_134798.1:30186545-30191545 GCF_046742065.1 Oratosquilla oratoria
ATATATATATATATATATATCATACATATACCAAAGGGTTTTCCCCCCTTGCACGGAAGGTAGGAAAAAAAAAAAAAAAAAAAAAAGGCATATGAACTACTCACACCCATTCCATCCCCTGCATACTCCACTCTCCTCTACCCTCTTCCCTTCCTCTTATCTTGGCACCTCCTGAATAAAGGGTAATCCCTGCATCTTGTCCACTGCCCTGGGTCAGAAGCAGTGTCGCAAGACACAGCTCATCCACAGGAAGGCCGCTTCATTTATTTGGTGACCCCCCCTCTGCGTCCTCTCATGCAGAAAAGGAGAAGACGGGAAGAAATCCCTTCGGAGTGCGTCAATTTTTTTCTCATACATACACTCTCATTCCCCATCCCCCACCCATTCCAACTCATGCATCACAACATATCATCCATACACAACCCTTCTCCATTCACCCCTGTCTTCTGTCCTCTCCCGTCCTTCCTCCACGGACATTGCTCTCTTTCCCAATGCCCTTTTACCGCATCCATCCATCTCATCTTAGGTCACCCCTTCATGTTCATTCCTTCCACCTCTGCCTTTCACATCTCTTTTAATAGTCTTTTTTCATTCATTCTTTCCATGTGTCCAAACAATCCCAATACTTTTTCATCAACCCTATCTTCCAACTCCCTTTCCATCCCCTGTTCTCCTCCTCACCTCCTCATTTCTCACTCCATCTAGCCTGGTAGCCCCTATTATACTTCTCAGACATTTCATCTCAAACACATTCAAACTCCTTCTCTCTTCTTCTCTTACGTTCCATGTTTCTGCCCCATAGAGTGCTGTCGGCGCAATCACTTCTTCATACAAGCTCCTCTTAGCACCCATTCCCAAATGTCTATTTCTCATCACACTTTTCAATCCACCAAGGCATTTACTTGCTTCTCTCAATCTACATTCTACCTCCACCCCCACTCCTCCCTCTCCTGCCACATTCGCACCCAAGTATCTAAAACTTTACACTTCTTCCAGTCTCTCTCCCTTAATACTCACCTCCAGCCCACTGCCACTCTCTCCCCTTGTACAGTATATCTCATCACCTTACATTTACCCACATTTATCTTAGGCTTCCTTCCTTCACACACCTTCCTAAGCTCTGTCACTAACTTTCTCAACCCCTCCACTGATTCTGCTAAAAGCGCAGTGCCGTCAGCAAACAGCAACTGGCTTATCTCCCACTTTTCTCTATTTTCCTTAACCATCTCCAACCCCCGACTAAATACCCTTGCATTCACCTCTCGCACCACCCCATCCATATATAGACTGAACAGCCAGGGCGACATAACACATTCCTGACAAAGTCCCACCTTAACCTCAAACCACTCACTCTCTCCATTTCCAATACTAACACAAGCTCTACTACTCTCGTAAAAACTCTTGACTGCTCTTTACAGCTCTCCTCCTATTCTATATATCTGCAATACCTCCCACAGTACCCTCCTTTCTACCCTGTCATAAGCCTTTTTCAAGTCCATAAAAGCCCAAAACACATCCTTACCTTTTCCTATAGCTTTCTCACATATCAGTCTTACCACAAATACCTGGTCTACACAACCTCTACCTGTTCTAAAACCACACTGTTTCTCACCAACTACTTCCTCTGTTCCTCTCCTAATCCTCTCAGTCAAGACCATCCCATAAGCCTTCCCAACTACACTCAACAAGCTGATCCCTCTGAAACTACTTCACTCACACTTGTCTTCTTTTCCCTTGTAAAGTGGAACTATACAAGCTTTCCTTCAGTCCTCCGGTACTATATCTTCTCTTAAACAAACATGAAATAGCCTCACCAGCCAGTACACCACAGCTGTACCTCCGTTTTTCAGATGCTCTAAGATACGTCGAAATGAATATAGACTTTTTTATATCTAAGTGATGACTTGAAAAGTTATCAACATGTACGGTAGTAGGTTTTCTATATAGCCAAAACTAATACTCTTGTATTGCCTTATCACGAGAATTTCCTTGATATGGTCAACATTTTACGGCGATTTTATGATAGCGTTGTAGCTGAAACTAAATTAATCTAACACTTCAACATGAATTGTCATGATTAGTTACTGGCGATATCTTACAAGACTGAAGAATTTGTGTTTACTTTGCATTACAAATGCATATTAAACTAGGAGTTCTAATTTGCATTGAAGTGATAGATTTGTTTATGTTGAAATATTCATTGTACACCTTCCCACGTTATGGTGCATCAGATTCATACTATGGCGGCTATACTTCATATGTTATTCCACGTAGAGGCTTTTCTAGGCTGAGAAAAAAGCTTAATTCCCTCTCTCCCATCACTACCTCTCACTTACCGTAATATTCTCTCTCTCTCTCTCTCTCTCTCTCTCTCTCTCTCTCTCTCTCTCTCTCTCTCTCTCTTTCTCTTTCTCTCTCTCACTCCCTCTCTCTGTTTGTCTATCTGTCTATCTCTCTCTACATTTTCCTCTTTTCTCCCTCTTTCCTTTCTTCTCCCTCACTTTCATATTCCTTATTTTCTTTCCTCCTTCCCTCCTTTCTTCCAATCTTTCATTCTTTACCCATTCCTTTCCTACTTTTCTTAATTCCTTACTTTTCTCTTTCTTCTTTCTTTTCACTCTCCTTCACTCATTTCTTTACTCAATCCTTTTTTCTTTGTCTTCCTCCTTTTGTCTTTTCTATTCTTCCTGAGTTCCTCCCTCGCTCCTCTTTCATTCGTAGTTGCAATAATTCACCCACTCGATTACTTATTCACTCACACACTCAGACCCCTTCTTAAATGCCTAATTAGACATCACTCTTAACCCTCTTTCTACTTAAGGGGTTTCCTTCTAATGAATAACTCCACCAGTTGGCCACCAGAACAAATATTTAAAGCTTGAATAGCATTGAAAATCGTCCATTGTGGCCATCGTTTCTCTCCGTTCATGCTTTTGGAACACTCTATCTCTTCCCCTTTCCGCCACCCTCCTTGTTGAACTTTTTTTCTCCTTCTTCTTCTTCGTTCTTTTTCCCATCCACTTTATCCAGAAAACTTCTATCCCTCCCTCCCTCTCACGTGCTTGGGTCTATCAATGATTCACCATTTCACTCCTCTTGCTTTCCTCCCTCTCTCTTTCTCCCTCTCTCCCCCCTTTCCTCTCTCCCTCTCTCTTCCTCCTCCCCCCTCTCTTTCTCGCCCGATCCCTTCACAAAGTCGATTTCCGGCCCTCTATACTTCATCTCACTTACTCCATATCCCAGCTCTTCCTCCATCACCTTCCGTCCTTCCTGTCAGGTACGCCAGCTCCCTCGTCCCTACCGGTCTTTGTTTATCCTTTCTGTAACGCAGCTCTTTTTGTTTCCTATAACCCCCCTCCCCTCTTTTTTTTTCGTCTTTCTCTTTAATCTTTCCGTATTCCACTCCCTTCCTTCCTACCTGCCTCTCCTTCCTCAATCGTGTCCCGTTTTATTCTCTATTTTCCTCTTTTCTATTCTAATTCCCATTTTGATTCTCTCCTCTCTAGTATTCATGTCATTCCTCATCTTCCTCCTCACCTCCTTCCCACACCTCACTTCCTCCTTCTTTGCCTCCTTGTCACGTTTTCTGTCCTAGCATCCCCAAGCAATCTTATCTCGTCTGTATCCCTTACAGTCAGAGATTTTTAAAATTCTTAAGCCGACGAGTACCCAGATGCATAATAACCTGACAACACTACTATAGTTTCGACCGTCATGAAACAATCCACTTATCATGACTCATTTCAAAAGGTGCACAAGCTTTGAATGGCTTGCACATAATGCTGCAAAAAAAAAAAAAAAAAAAAAGGATATTAATTAGAAACTATTATCCTGTAAGATATGTCGCATTACGAACGTTAGTTCTTTGTCATACATCTGCAAAGAGTTGACTCTCACAAATGCCAAAAACCATTGCCAAGTCAAAGAGCATAGCTGTACTTCAAAGGGACAGGTTGACAATCCCTGCCGTGCCCTTGTCACTTATTATCTTCCCATATGAGAACTCTGACATTGTATAATTTGATCTATGGATATTACAGTGACCTTTAATGGATATCACAGACCCATCTCCTTGCTATAGGGGGACAGTAGCGATATGCAATATCAGTGGGAGTTTTATCATGCCATGAACCTGGCGCAAACTGGGTACTTAGGAATAGGTACACGTGATAGTAACCACTATACCAGCGAGACATGCGTGCTCGCACGCTGGTATGAATGAATGTGTGTATTTACATAATGTAATACACAGGAAAAGAGCAAGGCTCGTAGAGTCAGGGCTCTTACTTTACAATTATAGTACATAGCTCCAAATCCATTTATGATTCTAAAGGGGGCTATATCCTTATTTTCTGATCATCATACTTAGATTTGAATACATGTATTGATTTAGCTTGGGATACTTGGCCTTCAAAGCTACCCGAGTATCTATGCATCTGTATGAAAAATAATATTACTTCACATGTTATAGGAATTTAGTCCTTTTCAAATTATTCTTGTGGCCTCATAAAGTCCTCACTTCCCTAATGAACAGATATCTTCTGACAATTTAGCAACTTGAATCAAGCCATCTCTTTCTCATCGATCTTTCAAAGTTGACAGAGCCAGTACTTTTAGTTTCTCTTCATATGACTTCTCTGCCAGGCTAGGAACTAATTTGGTTGCTAACCTTTGTATTCTGGCAATCTTGCTTATATTCTACACTCTGTGGGACCATATCTCTGACTCATATTCCAGTCTTGAACTGATCAGAATTCCCATGAGATTTAGATCTTTTCTACATCCGTATAGTAAAATCCACAATAATATCCTCCAGTAGTTCATACGTCTCTCCCACAATCTGTCATGTGACATGTTGTATCTTATCAACATTCCCAAATCTTTCTCTTTTGTCCATTTCCAATATGTTTTATAACTTTATCAAATTTTATTTTCGATTCTTGTTCCATCTCTTTTTGAAACATCCGACAATACTCCTCGGTTGTTACTTTCTGATGATT
>NC_134798.1:30204045-30211545 GCF_046742065.1 Oratosquilla oratoria
AGTTGGTTTCCGAGTTCATAATCTCAATTTTTCTTAGTATTCAATGAAATTTGGGGACCATACGGATACCGTCTCTCAACCTCCCCTCCCCCTTGTTTTGTGAAGTAAACAAGTTTAAATATTAAATGCTGTTTTTATACAGCTTGTTTTCTGATATTAGTTATCGGGTATTTGGTTTCCGAGTTCATAATCTCCATTTTTTCTTAGTATTTAATGAAATTTGGGGACCATACGGATACCACCTATTCCACAAGTGGTAATAGCTGTAGTAATTGTACTGTAGCTGGTTGATGATAGCTGGACTTTTAAAGTATTAATTCAGATAGAGTATATCATTCGCTTTCTCTGAAGTAGAATTGCAATGATTGAATTATCTGTGACCATTGTTACTTGCATAATATTACTTTTGGAATTTTTTTTACGGTGTCCACTTTATGTCTTTCCTTTAATTACTACCAATTTTCTTGGAAAACCCGTTAACTCAAGCGGTCAATTTCTATTTCGCACAACTTATATCGTCGGTAAATCTGGTACAGAAGTTTTCCTTCCATGATTTTTGTCACTGATATCTACCACGTAAAAAAGTGGCACAAGAACAATGCATAAGTGCCCATCGTAAAACCGAGCCAGCTAGAAGTTTTGCAATTCAGTATAACTCTCTGCTTATGATTATTTAGCAAATTGCTAATCCAACTTAGTAGATTATTTCTTATTCTATGAGAGGCGAGGTTACACAGTTAATAGATACTTGTGTGAAAGAGAATCGAAAATTTTCAGAATTTTGATTAATCAAATTTATTCATTTATGTATTTATCTATTTGTTTATTTATTTAATATTCATTTATTTATTTATTTATTTATTTATTTATTTATTTATTTATTTATTTATTTATTTATTTATTTATTTATTTATTTATTTATTTATTTATTTATTTATTTATTTATCTATTCATTTATTTATTTATTTATTTATTTATTTATTTATTTATTTATTTATTTATTTATTTACTTATTTATTTATTTATTTTTTATCTCAGCTGGAATATTCTTTTGTTGCTGGTTAGTTATCTAATACCATATACGACTGAAACCGTACTAGATCATTTATCAAATAGCTGTTTTCTATGGGATGCTCAATGTTATCTGTTCTATTTATTTATTGTATATCATTTCATTGGCACCAAGGCTTAGCTTTTGAATCTGTAGTTTCGTGTAGAATTCCTTTACACAGAGAGTTGCTACAACTATGCAGAATGGCCACAAAATGGCGGCGTGTTAGTTGTGGCAGTTCGCTGTATAAAGGAACTCTATATAAAGGGACTGTTGGTACATCCGAATGCAGACAAACCCGGCCTATTCAGTGAACAAACACAATATATATATATATATATATATATATATATATATATATATATATATATATATATATATATATATATATATATATATATATAACCATACCCACCAACCATACGACTAATCCCCATGTATAGAACTGACCCCAATGCATAGAAAAGCCAGACTAACACCCTCACTTACGACAACCTAATAACCCCCTATATCAACCGACGATAATGTAATCAAAGAGGAGAACTGGGGAGGTCAAGAACCTGCCAGCCAGAACCTGGCTAGGTTGTAATGGTGGCATAGAATATTCTTTGTGTGTTGTACATACGTATTTGTAGTATTATTTATTCATTATTATTATGAGATATGACATTATTATATACATTATATATTACACATTATATTATATACATTATTGTGAGAATCAAGTGTTCGTTTAAGCGTGTATGCTATCCCGCCAAGTCTGAGGTTGGTCGCGTCGCAGTCGCTTAGCGTCAGTCTTGATTCTGCTTATGAAGCGACCGCACGCTTGTATATGTAGTACTTGTAACTAATACAATATTTTGCAGTGTTGCATAGTTTCATTGGCCACCCCGATACAACGTCAAGTGCCTGCCAGACACAGATGTGCCCGAGGTCAAGGCCCGGCACTTTACCGTATTTTACCCATATATAGTTTGTTAATATCAAACCAGATCACTAGGTAATAAAATAAAAGAAACTCCGGCTTAGGAGTTTATCCTGCCCGCATTAAGTTCACCTTACGAAACCGACAACAATCACCAATCTGGGGTTACAATGGTGGCAGTGGTGCACCCACGCCCTGAATAGAAGCTCCGTCCACCGCCAAACAACAATCACCAACACGGAGTTACAATTCAACTATAGAATTCTTTGGGATTCTCTTTGGATTTATCACCGATATTCATTTCGTATTGTTGTTTTCGTTTGTTATTGTCTTTTTTAAATCTTTCTGTATTATTACATAACTTTAATAGTCATTAGGTGCACCCTAGCACTTGTATTTCTTATAAGCCTGTCTCTTTTTAGTTATACTTTTTTCAGTTTCCATGTCGAGCCACTTTGGACAAGCCTGATTTGGGGGGCGTCTGTCCTTAAAAGGGATGTAAACATGAATCATCTTAGTAAGCGTATATTAAAATTTTTCCCACAGCTGATCTACAGATGTTTCTCTTAATTTTGCCTCCCAATCTGTAAGCTGAAGCTCCTGACGTAGTCCTGTGAACTGAGCTTTACTAGAATCGGGTAATTTAGATACACTTTACACTTTATAATCTATATATGAGCCCTGTGGGCAAAATACGGTAAAGTGCCGGGCCTTGACCTCGGGCACACCTGTGTCTGGCAGGCACTTGACCTAGCCAGGTTCTGGTTGGCAGGTTCTTGACCTCCCCAGTTCTCCTCTTTGGTTACATTATCGTCGTTTGGTATAGGGGGTTATTAGGTTGTCGTAAGTGAGGGTGTTAGTCTGGCTTTTCTATGCATTGATTCAGTTCTATACATGGGGGTTAGTAGTATGGTTGGTGGGTACGGTTATATATATATATATATATAAATATATATATGTATAATATATATGTATATATATACATATATATATGTATATATATATATTATATATATGTATATATGTATATACATATATATATATATATATGTTATATACATATATATATTGTTACATCTGCGATGTATAATTGCCAAATATGTAATTGTAATTGTTGTTTCGAGGAGATGTCATGTTACGTGTGTTCGTATTGTGCTGCTTTGGTTATGTCCAAATATGTCACCGTAAGGTATTTTCTTTATTATGTATTGTATGTATTCATTAATGTAACTATGGTATTAGTTTATAATAATATTTATTGTTTTTTGTAATATGTTGATTGTTCAAGTGTCCATTGCGCATGCGTCTCTGCTACGTCACAGGCCATGACGTAAAAATATTTCGTTTGTATTTCCCGCCTAAACAATGTAGGCTCGTCAGGCTAGGTAAATCCCGCACCCTTGTAGTATCCAACGAGTCTATACGATTGTCCAGACCCTGCTTAGACCTACTACACGGGTCAGATTCAAAATGACAGCCTTGAGGTTAGTACCCTTTTCCCTTGGTATAGCAGTGAGCCAGATTTACTAGGACTTAGCTTTGTAGAGCCCTATAATAAGTGAACGCAGAGTGAGTAGCATCGGGGCTTATGATTAGCTTATATTTCATGACTGTTTGGTGATCTGTGACCCGGTCTTACGTCTGTTCAACCCCGTTAAAACCTTCGAACTAGAGTCTTTTGGGTAATGTCAAATGTATGATCAGAAGTCAGATGTATTATGTAAAATCATGTTTGTTTAATTGTAATAGTGTCTTTGTTATATTATTTTCGTGTCAATTTACTTGTATTAACTTTCATACTTATAATTTATTTAATTATATTTCTTTAAATTAAGTTAGTTTGATTTTCTTTTCCCGGTGTCCGACCGGGTGGCGACCTTATTCAGTTCTTTTGACCGTTTGAACCCGTAATAGACATAGGGTCTAAAGGGTTCCCTTGATGTTACAAACTTCTGGCATTCACAAGGCCGGTGAACCTTTGGTACTTTAGAGAGGTTTGTAACAATATATATATACATATACAGTATATATATATATTTACATATATATACATATATATATATATTTACATATATATAAACTTTTTATCCCACAGTCGGAAAAAGAAGACACTAATTTCGAAACGTTCTGTATATTTTGATCACTAACTGTGACCCTCTTCAGCAGAATGAATACATAGTGGAAGGCCTATGCTTATATACAAAAGTATATAAGCATATCCCTATATACAAACGTATACAAAAGTATAAGGCATATGCTTATATACAAAAGTATATAAGCATATGCCTTCCACTATGTATTCATTCTGCTGAAGAGGGTCACAGTTAGTGATCGAAATATACAGAACGTTCGACATTAGTGTCTTCTTTTTCCGACTGTGGGATAAAAAGTTTATTTTATCAATGTGCTACGACATTACTTTATAGTGAATATATATATATATATATATATGTATATATAATATATATAGATATATGTAAATATATATGTAAATATATATACACTTCTACATCGGTTATCATGCTTTCACAGCTAGTGATCAGTAGATCGAGTACTGTAAGATTCCATGTCTTGTGGGCTCTTTTACATGCTGAACTAAGTAATTGTCACCGAGAAGATCTATCAAACAACTACCTATAAGGCCATGTTCAAGGGTCATCCAAACAATGTCAGTAAAATCAAAATCACCCATTATTAATAAGTCCCTGATACAGAAACTAGACAGTTCTTGAAACAACAGTTAATGATAATGTCTTTGGGCTGTATGTTACATGTACATTCATTTTTTGTTCATTTGTTTGGATTGATTCTACCCACAAACATATGCATCCTGTTTCACTTTTTCTAAAACACAAGCTTTTAACGTGGAACAGAACCCCCTCACCTTTCTTGTGATTTCTATCTTGATGAAAGTGTTTAAATCCCTCAATACTAAATTCAGCTTCAAACTCTTTACCATTTAACCATGTCTCGGTTATTCCTATCATATCGAGATTTTCGCTTTTGACATACGCCTATATTTCTGTGGAATTCATTCCTAATACTAGGAGCATTAAGGTACATGGTATTAAAAACTTTTGATTATTTCCATTTTACACGTTTTGTATTTCAACATCATGTGTTACATTATAATTTTGATCATTATTGACACATTGCTCTATATTGACATTTGGTCCTTCATTGACATTCAATGCCTCATGGACATATGCCCCATCACGGACATCTGGTCCCTCACGGTCATTTGCCCCACTACGTTACCGCGTTCCACACCGGCCTCCCGTCGTTTACTGACATTCTGTCCGGCATCCCTTCGTAAAATGATATTCTGTCCTCCACTGACATTATATCCTACCATGATATTTTGTCCTCCACTATCATTGCATACCACCGTGATATTTTGTCCTCCACTATCATTATATCCCATCGTGATATTTTGTCCTCCAGAAGAGGTGTTACGCTCCTTGAGTTTTGGGGAGGATTTATTCTTCTCACAGAGCGCACTCTTGAGAAGACAAATCTCCTCCTCACACATCCTGAGACGGTCCTTCAGGTTCACACAACCTTCACAAGCCATTTCGCTCCTCCTTCGGCAAAACAAAGGGCAAAGAGATAATATAAAACGATAAAATAAACAAAAAACGATCACTGAATAAACTAAATACACGAAGCTTACTCTGTTTACCTTAAATTATTATTCCTACCTTTGGCGTACAGTAACAGACTACTATTTTGATTCTAAATTACTAGAACACTACACCTTTTCTTATACCTGTAACTATATAGCGCTATACGTATACAATTACAAAAACACAACACAATTACTTGTCAATATTCGAAGATATAAACTTCACAAAAGGTATTCACCAGCTGGTGTCTCGGCAGAAGACGAGTTCTCAAGCTGAGGTCACGGAGCAGACTGAACTGAGTTGACGGAGCAGACTCTGAGCTGAGGTCACGGAGCAAATATGTATTTCATGCACTTAAATTGTTTGTGAACTGGGTCAGTAAGTCCGTTTTGAAATACATTCTACATCTGATATACAGATTTCACATACTCTTTAAAATGAAACTCGCGCCGGAGATTATAAAGTGAGTTTTCTTCAATCATATATTATACATGTGTAGCTACTTACTTGGATATACTTTATTAGTTTAAACAAAATTAAACAGTAATTAATAGATGCAATACTTTAACCAACTACTGTACTACATCAGCTATGGTGACATGTGGGTATATTGCATTGAATTGTATAAAATGCCGCAAAAAGTAATTGACACTAAGAAATACCATCAAAGGTCTATCAACACTGCCATGTTCCAATGACGTCCAATCAATGCCGGTAAAAATTAAATTCTCCAATACCACCACATCATAATTGCAAAAACTAAACTGTTCTTTTTCGCTTCTCCCAGCTTCCTCCCGCTTTCGCTTCTACTTCATCTTCTATTCCTCGACTCTTATACGCTGGGGATGCGTAATCGGAATCATGCTGGTTTCGCATTCGCTTTGTCATGGATTCGAATATCAAATTCTTTCCGATTCCAGCAGTGACCGTTACCTTCCTCCAGTATAACCGTATAGGACAAAAGTGACGGCTTCTGACTCAACTATGCCTCCTGACATAGGCTCCTCATCTTTTTCTATTCTTCTTTATTCATACATCCACTTCTCTTTGGACTCATCAGCCGTGTTCTTGTGGTAAAACCTTTGCTCTCGTTCTTTCCATTGTTTTGACGATACAGCGTCTGAATATAGTCGCAAGGCATTTACATAGACAAAACTTAGTTACCTCGTTGTGAGGAATTCATTCATTCAAAAAAAAAAAAAAAAAAATCTTTGGTACGGTGAACACTTCTCCCATTTTCCTTCATCCTATTTTTAATTTTTTCAAACATAAACTATTGGTTCTCTCTCTCTCTCTCTCTCTCTCTCTCTCTCTCTCTCTCTCTCTCTCTCTCTCTCACTCTCTCTCTCTCTCTCTCTCTCTCTCTCTCTCTGGGAAGAAACTTGGATGAAGGACAAACTAAATTTAATTAATCATTACCCTAACACCATGAATAAAAGGTGGTAAATGTCCACCAAAGGTTGAAAGTAGAGCATAGTCAAGGGATTCATTCGATTCCATGTAAAGGTTGTGACGTAGTTTACATCGGACAGACTGGGAGAGATTTGGACACTAGGACGATCGAACATAAACGTTCCATTAAATATGGACAAGAAAGCTCAGCTGTGTTCTAACATGTTAAGTAATTTAAACAATGTTTAGACTGGGACAAAGCTGAGATTATTTATAAATCTTGATGTGAGTTCAGGAGAAAAATGTAGAATCTACTATAATTGAATACCAGCCCAATATGAGCATTTCAAAGGGGCAATGGTCCCCGGATATAATTTCAGGACTTTTCATCATCAGCCTCTTAAAAAGATATTTGCCTCCTGACCTCCTATACGGAGTGAGCCAAGGATAGACACCTCTCCCAATGTTTCCTTTGTCATATCGAGGGTGCTACTTAAGTAGCACTT
>NC_134798.1:30226545-30229045 GCF_046742065.1 Oratosquilla oratoria
AGCTGTATAATTTTAATTTAGATAATTTGGTGCACTGTATAATTTCAATTTAGATAATTTGTTTCATAAAATTAATTTCGTTTTCACACAGTATGTGCAAAAATATTGTCACTTGAAATGATATATATTTCTTTAATTCTTTTAATAATACATTTTTTTTTTCAATAATAAGTAAATAATTATAGCAACATTTGGAGGACTGGCCGAAACGTCCTACCCTGCAGAGTTCTGGCCGAAACGTCAGTGGCCGAAACATCCTACATTCGATGCGCTCCCCTCCTGCATGCTCATAATGATGCTGAACTTCTGGACTGGGTTGTTAAAATTTTTTTTTACATTGTCTTGGCGTTAAATCTATCTTGACATTAAGCATCATGAACATCAAGATAAACTAACACCAGAATTAGTTTTTGAACAACCCAACCCTAGACTCCTTGTTATAATATGTTATCAATGCGAGGCAACTTTTTGTGCAATGATAACACCATTTACCTTAGTCCACATATGAAAGTTGTATAATTTCAATTTAGATAATTTGTTTCATAAATTTCATTTCATTTTCACACAGTATGTGCAAAAAATATTGTTACCTGAAATGATGTATAAGTAATTTCTTTTTTTTAATAATATATTTTCTTTCAATGATAAAAAAATAATGATAGCTGATGTGATAATGTCGCTGTTATGACAGTCGCTCTTATAATACAATCGCTATCATGTGGTCGCTGTTGTCATGGTCGCTGTTTTAAAAGAATCGCGATTGTGAAGTCGCTCTATTGACAGTCGCTGTTATGACAGTCGCTATTCGGAACCCGAGCCATACACTACACACCCCTCCCACCCTCCCTCTCATCTGAGCACCTCCTGGATGACGGGTCATCCCTGCACCCTGCCCACCGCCCTGGGTCAGAAGCAGTGTCGCAAGACACAGCACATCCACAGCAAGGCCGCTTCATTTAATCGGCGACCCCCCCTCTCCGTCCCCCCTTGCATATAAGGAGAGGACGGGGAGAAAATCCCTTCGGGCTGCGTCAAAATTTACTCACACATACTACCCCACCCCCCTGCCCATTCCTCCTCATGCAATCACAACATCATCCATATACAACCATTCTCCACTCACCTCTGTCTTCCGTCCTCTCCCTTCCTTCCTCAACAGACATTCCCCTCTTCCCCAAAGCCCCCTTCACCCCATCCATCCACCTCATCCTAGGACGTCCCCTCATGTTCACTCCCTCCACATCTGCCTTCCATACCTCTTTTACTAGTCTTTCTTCACTCATTCTTTCCATGTGTCCAAACCATCCTAATATTCTTTCATCAACCCTATCTCCCAAATCCTTTTTCACCCCTGTTCTCCTTCTCACCTCCTCATTTCTCACTCTATCCAGCCTAGTAACCCCCACCATACTTCTCAGACACCTCATCTCAAACACATTCAAACTCCTTCTCTCTTCTTCTCTTATGTTCCACGTTTCTGCCCCATACAGTGCTGTTTGGCACAATCACTCCTTCATACAGTCTCCTCTTCGCATCCATTCCCAAATGTCTATTCCTCATTACACTCTTTAATCCACCAAGGCATTTACTCGCTTCTCTCAATCTACATTCTACCTCCACCTTCACTCCACCTTTTCCTGCTACACTTGCACTCAAGTATCTAAAACTATCCACTTCCTCCAGTCGCTCTCCCTTAATGTTCACTTCCAGTCTACTGCCACCTTCACCCCTTGTACATCTCATCACCTTACTTTTACCCACATTTATCTTTAGCTTTCTTCTATCACATACTCTCCCAAACTCTGCCACCAGCTTCCTCAATCCCTCCTCTGACCCTGCCACAAGCGCAGTGTCGTCCGCAAACAACAGCTGGCTCACCTCCCACTTTTCTCCATTTTCTTTAACCATCTCCAATCCCTAACCCACTACCCTAGCATTCATCTCTCGCACCACCCCATCCATGTATAATTTGAACAGCCAGGGCGACATAACGCATCCTTGACGAAGTCCCACCTTTACCTCAAACCACTCACTCTCTCCATTTCTAATCCTGACACAAGCTCTACTACTCTCATAAAAACTCTTGACAGCTCCCAAAAGCTTTCCTCCTATCCCATAAATCTGCATAACCTCCCACAGTGCCTTTCTGTCTACCCTATCATAAGCCTTTTCCAGATCCATAAAAGCCCAAAAAACATCCTTCCCCTTTCCTATAGCTTTCTCACATATCTGTCTTACCACAAAGATCTGATCTACACAACCTCTACCTGTCCTAAATCCACACTGTTCCTCACCAATTACTCCTTCTGTTCCTCTCCTAATCCTCTCAATTAAGATCCTCCCATAAGCCTTCCCTACTACACTTAACAGGCTAATCCCTCTGAAACTACTACATTCACACTTGTCCCCTTTTCCCTTGTAAAGAGGAACTATACAGGCACTTCTCCAGTCCTCCGGTACTCTACCCTCTCTCCAGCAAACATTAAATAACCTCACCAAC
>NC_134798.1:30234045-30244045 GCF_046742065.1 Oratosquilla oratoria
TGTGTGTGTGTGTGTGTGTGTGTGTGTGTGTGTGTGATTCACCATTCACCATGGTCTCGGATCACGGTGTGGACTCGTGATCGACAGCTATTTCCCTCCAGGAAGAGAGCTCAGTACACACACACACAATTCCCCGCCCACGAAAGTTGGTGTAACGATTCATAGTGCAATGATACTGAAGTTATTTATGCCTTGGGCGGGATTCGAACCCGGACCGCTGTGACAGCAGTTTCGATCGCTACCACTGCGCCATCAAGCCGTGTATGTGTGTGATTCACCATGGTCTTGGACCACGTGTTTGACTTGTGATTGGCAGTTATTATCTGCCCATCCCTTGGTGGGATTCGATCCAGGACCACCGTAGTGGCAGGCGAGAATTGTAACCACCGTTCCACGAGGTTGTGTGTATGTGTCTGTGGGTTTGTATGTGTGTGTGGGTTTGTGTGTGTGTGTGTGTGTGTGTGTGTGTGTGTGTGTGTGTGTGTGTGTGTGTGTGTGTGTGTGTGTGTGTGTGTGTGTGTGTGTGTGTGTGTGTGTGTGTGTGTGTGTGTATTCGTGTGTGGGTATATTTTTGAGGGCGTTTGGGAACATGCGTGGAGCTTCATCCATGCATGTACATTTGCAACAACATACAAACTTAAGAAACACAGTCGCTTGAACAAAGGCGGACTCTAGTAGAGAGATGAAAGACTTTAAATTCTCGGAATGAATGAAATTTTTCCTCAGATTTGCAAATGTCCCCTGCAATGGAAACCTCAACAAAATGTAAAGAGACACTGTAGACAACGGCAGAGTTGTAACACTTCTGAAAGTAAATATATATTATATATATGTGGAAGAAATGCTTTGGTCTAGATGGGTGAAACGCAGAGGAGTTAGGTTCTTTTTGGATTTTTGAATTTTACGTTTAGAATGAGAAATAAAAATTCTAGGAATAGACTATGGAAATTGTAATGAATATTGGAGAATGTAAAACAGAAATGATGGAAATTATGACTGAAGCCGACGTGCAAAATAAAAAAAGTTCTGTCAGGAATACTGTAAATTATATACAAATTTAAGGAAAGTAAAGAAAAATGTAAACTGAACAAGCGTGTCCCAAAAAATGTATGCACATAAAAAAAGAGAGAGAGAGAGAACACAAAGGAAGCTAAAAGTGAAGCTAGCATAAAAGAGTGAGGAAGACCACACCGAGATAAAAACAAAAGACATAAACAGCCCCAGACATTCACAGGAACACTTCAGAAGAAGGAACCTACGAGGAGAGCAACGACGCAGCCAAGCGGTTGAGGCCCACCACCGCCACTGCCGCAAGACGACCTAGCACAGTCACCCGGGGAGGCACCAATGGATGCGGAGGAGTTCAGGAGCCGAGGGCGGCAGAAGACTAGGCCCAGCGGCCCCAAGCCCGTGGATCCCCTGTCTTAACGGTGTCACGGGCAAGATCGGAAGTTATGGAGGCGAGGCTGAGGAGATGATAGGTGTACTTAGCCGCCAGCTCGGGAATTCTGTACGAGTGGGTGAGGTCAGGGTGCAAGGTTAAAGGGAGAGCAAAGAAATCTAGGCAAGAAGTGGGTATGTCGGAGGGCAATGTAACGTAGTCTAGAGAAGGAAATACCGAAGGCAAGGAAACATGGGTTAAATTAAAGAAACATGATAAAAAGAAGATTAGAAAGGAAAGATAACGTTAGATTGCAAGAAAGAGCAGGCAAAGGGAAAAGTGATGGTTTTCTGGATACTAACGAATAAAAATTAGTGAGATACATAGTGTGGCATAATTTTGTGAGCATCTGTGTAAGAGACTAAAGAGAAGACGGTGGTGGTGGTAAAACTTATCAAAAAATACACGGATAGATGAAAATGAACAGATATATTGAAACAATTAGATGAATGAATAATTCCATAGACATAGGAGCTAAGTGCACATTAGCAAATATAAATAGCAATATACACATGCTCATCTATATCAATAATTTTTCATATGTATAGTGCCTTCCTTTTTATGACACTGAATTATCAATTACATACAGAGCTGGAAAAATCCACCTCTTCTTCATTCACTGCATCAGTATCTAATGTTTAGTTACTCACGTTGACTTGTGTATATTTCACAACTTCCCTACTCTCCATGTACCCAGAAATTACACATCTAATTTTCTTCTGCCATAGCTCTGGCAAGACAGCTTCTATATTTACTTGAGCTTGATGCAGTCCTCATTTGTTCCCTCGCTACAACACATTTCTGTGATATAAACAAGTACTTTAACGTGGCTTCTGGCGCGCCACTACAGAAACTTCCCATTTTCGTGCAAGAGCGAGCTATCAGTGTCCGTTTTCTTCGCAGGGTTGTAATGATCTCAGGGTTTATATACTTTGGGGATTTACGAGTATCATCACCCTTGTCACAGCAAATCCCCGGCCTCCCTCGTGTGTCACCGGGCCAAGCTAGTTCCTCCGCGCGCGATGCTATTCCCTTTAGTTTCTCTCCCGCTTGGGGAGCGCACAGGCATCAAGCTCTTAAGGAAAGCAAATGCCTGCGGAATGGCTTTGTTACACCTGTCGTTGTTTTATCTCTTGCGACTGCGCTGCAGAGAATGAGTCTGTTGCGGGCAGCACCTGCTGATAAGGCGGAATGCAGTGTGAAGGCCCAGAAGTAATGTTGATTCTAATGACGGAGGCGCTGGAAAGGAAAACAAGGGAACAACAGAGTCACGTCCTGCTCCGATTGCGCGTTGGCATGTGCGCATATTTGCACTTTGCCCAGAGGGAAGTGAGCTGGTTGAAGTTTTCGTAAAAGCCAAACGGAACTAACGTAAAATTGATTCTTAAGGGTGACTCAGAGAAAACGAAGGAAAGAAAAGGAGATTTGTAGCATGAGAGAATCAATAATTTGTAAAAGATGGAGGAGGCGGATTAGACGAAGCAGGGGCGGCACGAAGGGGAGGGCGGTTGAGCGATGAGGAGGAAGAGGAGCAAGGACCGAGCGGATGTTGGACGCGCGATCTATAAGGACGATGTTCCTTCAACGTGAAGAACCAGATTTGTAACACGTTCCCGATCTCATGCGCAGTCTGCAGGGATTTATATCGGATATAGAAAATATCGACTAGAGGCCTCTTAGATGGGAAGATTTTCAATATGAATTTACATATGTATGTATGTATATATATATATATATATATATAGATATATATATGTATATATATATACATATATATATATATATATATATATATATATATATATATATATATATATTACAAAGGCGGAGGATGACGACAGGAGACCTTTTGGTCCATATGAAGGTTGGATGCGAAAAAATATAATAATGATAAATAAATAAATGAATGAAAAAATAAATAAATAAATGAATAAATAGAAAATAATAAAGTAAATAATAATAAATAAAATAAATGTATAGGCATAGTTAAGTAATAAACAAACAAGTAAGTAGTAAATAATAAATTCACATATAACTTATAATAAAAGAGAATCAAGCAAATAATAATAAATAGACAGACAAATGAGAACAAAACAAATAAACAAATAATATAAGATAAATGACAGTCATTACAGCATCTTCCTTAGGTGTTTATCTAAATGATGCTTACAGACTCTAACTGACCTATATTGCACTGCCTCTGCAGGAATTTTAATCTATTCATTAACTACACGGTTGGCGAAGTTGTTTCTACCCACTTCCAAATTGAATCTATTCCCTGACAGATTATGACCATTGTTTCATATCAAATTCTCATTCAGGGTGAAAATTTGGTGACTTTTGATGTTATCAATTCCTTTTAGAATCTTAAAGATCTGTATCAAGTCACCTCTGAGTCTACCCTTTTTTTTTTTTTTTTTTTTTTATTTTTTTTTTTTATTAGGAAAAAAATTCATATGTTTTAGTCGATTTTCGTATGATTTATTTTTGATATTTGGAATTAGTTTTGTGACTCGCCTTTGCACTTCTTCCAATCTGTCAATGCCTTGAGATTCGGTGACCTTACGGAAACAGCATATTCCAAATGTAGACGAACTAGCGATTTATATAGCTTGTTAATGGGTGATGGACTTTTGAATTCAAAAGATCGATCCTAGGATCTTATTTGCTTTCTCAGAGGCTGCTATACAATGCTTAGATGATTTGGGATCGTTACTGATAATGACGCCGAGATTCTTTTCATGATTCACTTTTGTTAACGAATTTCGAAATAACATGTAATTGTACAGTACATACTGTTATTTTTACCTGTGCATTAGCCACTTTTCAGACCATTGCTGTAATTTATCTAAATCTTCTTGAATATCTAATTGGTTTAAGTGATCTTTTGCCATTCCGCACAGTTTTGTATCATCAGCAAATTTGGAAACAATAGTTTCTAGTCCGTGATCTCTATCATTTATATATACTATGAATAGAAATAGCCCAAGAACGGAGCCTTCAGGAACTCCACTCGTAACATTTTTCCATCTAGAAGTTTTTCCATTTACAAAAACTCTCTGTTTTCGATCATTCAACCAATTACTAGTCCAACTTAATAGGCTACCACTTATTCCGTGTGAAGCTAATTTAGTAAGTAGTCTTTCGTGGGGGGAAAGTATCAAAAGCTTTTGCAAAGTCTAGATATATTAAATCTATCATGTTTCTTTTGTCATAATTCCAGGTGACTATGTTGTAGAATTCGAGTAAGGCACACAAGAACGTTTCCGTCTGAAACCATGCTGGCTATCATTTATCAAACGATTACTTTCTAAATGATGTTCGATAGCATCTCTGATGATAGTTTCCATCATTTCTCCTAGGATTGTAGTCAAACTCATAGGCCTGTAGCTATTTGGTTTCTTTTTGTCACCTTTTTTGAATATGGGAGTAACATTAGCTAGCTTCCATTCCCTTGCGACATCTCCGGATATGATGGATTTCTTGAAAATAATTTCTAATGGAACAACAATCTCATTTTTCATTTCCTTTAAGATTCTTGGATGTCAACCGTCAGTCCCTGGTGTTTTATTAACTTTGAGTTTTTCAATACACCTTTCATTTTTTTTATTTATTTATTTATTCATTTATTTTTTATATTTATCGTAGTAAGTTTACCCTAGACTTTTCTCAAGTTTCAGTTTGGAGTTCACTTTGAGGTGATTCATTTACAAATACTAAGCTAAAATAATTGTTTAAGATATCACACATTCCTTCATTTGAATATTCAAGTTGACCGTAAGCAAATAAAAGTAGACCAATGTGATTCCTAATAAACTTTTTATCCTTAATATAACTATAGGATTCTTTGGAATTCTCTTTGGATTTATCAGCGATATTCATTTCATATTGCCGTTTTAGTTTTTTATTGTCTTTTTTAAATCTCTCTGTATTAATGCATAACTTTGATAGTCATTAGATGCACCCGAGAACTTGTATTTCTTATAAGCCTGTATCTTTTTAGCAATACTTTTTTCAATTTCTTTGTCAAGCCATTTTCGGTGAGCCTGATTTGGGGGACGTATGTCCTTAAATGAAATGTAAGTATGAATCATCTTAGTAAGCGTATTTTGAAATATTTCCCACATCTGATCTACAGGTATTTCACTTAGTTTTGCCTCCCAATCTGTAAGCTGAAGCTCCTGATGTAGTCCTATCAACTAAGCTTTACTGAAACTGGGTATTTTAGAAACACAAGCATCTATTCTAAAAATGTTTAATAGTTTGAATCTAAGTTGTAATCGCTATTTGCAATATTTTCACCGACTTCTACATTGGTTATCGTGCTTTCGCGGCTAATGATCAATAGACCGAATAAATTTCTATGTCTTGTGGGCTCTTTTACATGCTGAACTAACTAACTGTCACCGAGAAAATCAATCTAGCGACCACCTATATGGCCATGTTGTAGGGTCATCCAATCAATGTCAGTAAAATCGAAATCACCAATTATTAATAAGTCCCGGTTGCAAAAACTAGACAGTTCTTGAAACAACAATTTGTCGTCTGCTAATGATAATGTCTTTGGCCTATATATTACACCTACATTCATTTTTTGGAACGCTTGGTCTTTAAGTTTTGCGATGATATATATGTTTTCCTAGAAGGTTCTTGAGGGCGAAATCTCTGGTTTCTTCGAAAGGCAAGTTTTAAACGTAATATTATAGATGGTGGTCTATCCAGCAATCATCAGCACCCAAGACAGCCTTGGTTATGTGTAAGTGTTTCCTGCCCTATTACCAGACGATGACACAGTCCAGCATGTGCCACTGTTTAGATCCTGGATGTTGCTAGGTAGTCTTATGGTGAATTGGTAGTCGATGTATTGTGTTTGTGATGACAAGGCTGTGTTCTGCATAAAGGCTAAGTAGGAGGAGACTATTTGGATTGTAATTTCCGATGTCCTTTTTTCCTATGATATTTTCCCATAAGTGATGGTCTTTACCGACTCTTGCATTAAAATCTACAAGTAACAGAAGATGTTCTCTTGGTAGTGTTTTTGTGATAACGTCATGTAGTTGTAGTTAGAAATCATCTCTCAAATATTCATCAGCTTCTAGGGTTGGTGCATAGGCTAATATAAGTGCCATGTTGTTGTTGTCTGTAAGGGAATATGGAAAGTCATGAGTCGCTCACTGATGGCAGTTGGCGTTTGCTAGTGATTACATGAAATACTGGTTTTAATAGCAAATCCGACTCCATGGATTCTTCTCTCTCCCTCGTCCTTTCCCTTCCGAATGATGGTGTAACAAGATCCAACTTCTTCGAGCTTACCCTCACCATATAGGCATGTTTCGCTCAGAGGAGCAATATAAATGTTGAATCTCGTCAGTTCTTTAGAGACGAGCGCTGTTCGACGTTCTGGCCTTTTGGTACCATTTCAGCCTAGTAAAGTGCGGATATTCCATGTCCCAATAGTAAGGGAAATTTTCTGTCTTCCTTGAATTTTGATCGCATTGAGTAGGTAATCCACAGGTACGATTTTCTGGCCAAGCATGACTTGTGACTTCCGATGTTTAGCCCATATTTTCTAGGACCTCCCCCATTCGGGGTGGGTCGCCTTCTCGCCCTCGGGTGTTATGTAAATACATAAAATATAAAACTATAACCCTTGTCATCTACCTTTCTTTCTACCTCACTTGCCTACCAGCCTCCTACAGGGCTCGGCAGCTACCACTTGGTCGTCCAGACAAACCCTTTTCTATTATCCTCTTACAGGGTTCGCTGGAAATACACAAGGAGCTAACTATTAAAACTATTTCTGCATAAACTGGCAAATAAGGTGTATTGCCCTTCAATGTATGTTGTCATCAAAACATATGCCACACATAACAAAGAAATAAGTAACCCTTTCAAAATGCACAAATGTCCGTAACATCAAATATATACTGACTTAAGATAAAAGATAAAAGATAAAAAAACACAGCAGATGAAAAAAGTACAATAGAATTAAAAAATGTAGATCCTGTGAAGGGAGAAGGGTAGGGCTAGGCTTATAATAAATTTCCAGCAAATGGAAGATATCAACCAATATAAAGCTTATAAGAAGTCATTTATTAAACATTTACGTCAAAGTGTGATCAAGATCCTATCAGGTCTATGTTTAGAATGATAAATAAAGTAAAAATAAATCAAACTAATACAGAATATTTAGCAAAAATTTAACGGATGGTCTAAGGACATGAATTCTATTTTGAAGGATTCAGATTAAATAGAAAGATCTAGGGACAAAATAAAAGTTTCTCAGGTTACTAAATTAATAGTATTTGCATTGTTAATACACAATTTGGATTAAATAACCGCATAATAGCTGTATAAAGATTTCAAACAAACAATGAATTTAGGAGAGATAGATTATACATTGATAAAAAAAAAAAAAATTGCGGATATCTTGGTATCCAACACTTGTTCTAAGACAAATGAAAAATGCTAATTAAGGACATGAAACCATTTGCCTATATCACCCACCTTTTATTTCGCATACGCCTTCAACCATTCATATTTCACTAGACCAATTTATTGTTATATGAGTAATAATGAACATGGCATTAGGTAAGAAAATGGTGAAGTTGAAGTACATATAATATATAGTAATATTTAGTTCAACATATAACGCACACATGAAATCCATACACACTGAAAATTCTTCCTTAATCTAATGTGTATTTGGTTTGGATTTCTTGGCCGTAGACTTGTGTCTGTGGCAAAAATGTGAAGTAGTTGTACCCGGTGCAAGCAAATTAAATTCTTTAAGGCGTGAACCGGGCAATTCAGGTTGTCCTTTTGTTAGGGCCA
Organism: Oratosquilla oratoria; assembly: GCF_046742065.1. Lineage (NCBI taxonomy): Eukaryota > Metazoa > Arthropoda > Malacostraca > Stomatopoda > Squillidae > Oratosquilla > Oratosquilla oratoria. The sequence continues at coordinate 30,242,321 of NC_134798.1, forward strand.
GGTCCCGTACGATGTCAGGAAGTTCATCATTAGTCATTAAATGAATACCTTCTCCGGATTGGGAGTTAAGGTCGGAAACGTCGCTGGAAGATGAAGGAAAACTTCCTTCTTGCGTTTCTTCATCAACTGTATATTCTGTAGGTGCTATTGGTATTGAACAACTTACGGGATCATGTGGAATTGGTTTAGAAACTGAGAGAACGTCTGGATACTTTAGAGATGCACGAGTTTTGTAATAAAAGCCGGTGACATTTGCCAAACAAAAATAACAGTCTGTGGTGTGGTTACTTGACTCACGCCATATCATAGGAACTCCGAATGCCATATGGTTGTTCTTCTTCGCCTTCCTTACCCTGTCCAGAAGGCTATCCGTTATTTCCCTCTCATAATTAGGTCCTCGTGGATGATGGGTCATCCCTGTCTCCAGCCCACTGCCCGTGTCAGAAGAACATACATACATACCCGTGTCAGAAGAACATACATACATACAAATACCATCGGCTTTTCTCCCTTACAAGGGGGGTAGCTAAAGTCAAAGGCATAAGTCCACTTCCACGTATTTCATCCACACATACTCCACTCCCCTTCACTACCCCTCACTCCCTCTTTTCATGGTTCCTCCTGGATGACGGGTCATCCCTACATCTCGCCCACTGCCTTGGGACAGAAGCAATGTAGCAAGACACAGCACACCTACACCAAGACTGCTTCATTTAATCGGCGATCCCCCACTCTCCGTCGCCTCATGCAGAAAAAGAGAAGACGGGGAGAAATCCCTTCGGGTTGCGTCTAAATTTAATTCATACATACTCCCTCATCCCCCATCCCCCATCCCCCACCCACTCCCTTCCATGCATCACAGCATCATCTATACACAATCATTCTCCATTAACCCGTATCTTCTGTCTTCTCCCTTCCTTCCTCAACAGACATTCCCCTCTTTCCAAATACCCTTTTTACCCAATCCATCCATCTCATCCTTGGTCGTCCCTTCATGTTCACTCCTTCCACCTCTGCCTTCCAAACTTCTTTGACTAATTTTTCTTCACTCATTCACTCCAAACCATCCCAATACTCTTTTGTCAACCCTATATCTCAACTTCCTTTCCACCCCTGTTCTCCTCCTCACATCCTCGTTTCTCACTCAATCGAGCCTAGTAACCCTTACCATACTTCTCAGGCATTTCATCTCATACCTATTTAAACTCTTCCTCTCTTCCTCTTATATGTTCCATGTGTCTGGCCCAATACAGTGCTTTCGGCACAATCATTCCTTCGTACAATCTCCTCTTAGCATCCATCCCCAAATGTCTATTTCTCAATACATTTTTTAATCTCCAAGGCATATATTTGCTTCCCTCAATCTACATTCTACCTTCACCTTCTTTCTTCCCTTTCCTGCCATATTCATCCCCAAGTATCTAAAACTATCCACTTCCTCCAGTCTCGCTCCCTTAATACTCACTTCCAATTTGCCTCCATATTTTCCCCATGTACATCTTACTTTTACCCACATTAATCTTCAAATTCCTTCTTCCCAACACCTTCCCAAATTCCGTCACTAACTTCTTTAATCCCTGCTCTCAGGAACAGAAATAATGCAACAAAATACGGCACATCCACATTAAGGCAGCTTCACTAACAAGGCAACCCTTCATTCTCCGTCACCTCATGAGTTATCAGTTAAGGGAAACCCTTCTCCACCTACTAATTGCAGGAACTTTT
>NC_134798.1:30249045-30254045 GCF_046742065.1 Oratosquilla oratoria
ACATACATACATACATACATACATACATACATACATACATACATACATACATACATACATACATACATACATACATACATACATACATACATACATACACACATACATACATACAGTACATACATACATACATACATACATACATACATACATACATACATACATACATACATACATACATACATACATATGGACATACATACATGCTTACATACATTAGACTTGAAACCCACTTTCGGAAAAGAAGAGACGAAAGTAGAGAGTGTCGTATATTTCGATCACAATCTGTGATCCTCTTCAGCAGATGGAAGACAGGGTTGAAAAGACATGTATATATATACAAAGATGTGAGGTAAATATGTAGGAACAAGTGGAGGATTCAAGTCACGTGCTCGATGCTGCTCGGATATTGTTGGATTTTTTTCACAGTTAACATAGATGGCAGCAGTCTATTAATTTTTAAGGTGGTAATGGAGTCAGGTGACCATTGACCATTTGATATATTATGATTAGAAAACTATTTTATTAATGGAGATTCAAAGATTTTCCTTCTGAAAGTATATCTATACTTGTAAATGATTTCAACAGCATCCCAATCTATGCTTAATTCTTAATCCTAGTTGTCAGATCTCTTCCAGTTTGTCCCCAGTAAACATCATCACAATCTAGACATGGAAATTTATAAACTCCTGGGATATCTCAACTGTGTTCCGATGTCATAAATTTTGTTCATTTCGTCATCCACAAATTTATGACATCGGAACACAGTTGAGATATCCCAAATTCTTTTTTTGACAAATGTTTCAAAAAAGCAAAAAGGACATTCTATAAAGGGGAACCAAAACAAAAGTTTGAGAAAAAGAATTTACTTGTACTTCCTTTTAATGAAAATCTTATAGAGATTCCTAATATTCTTAAAAATTTCAATGTAAATGTAGACTTCAAGAACAACACAACTCTAAAAAATCTTCTCATAAAGATTTCCCCTGACAATTCTACAGGTTGTGTATATAAAATAACTTGTAGTAAATGTGACAAATATTGTAGGTCAAACAGGAAAAGAATTAGAGGTTAGGATTAAACAGCATTAAAACAGCATAAAAAAGGGCCAAGAATCTAGTGCACTTTCTAAACATGTTTGTGAATTTGACCATCCTATTGACTGGAAAAATGCTTCAAAAATTATACAATGAAAGAATATAACAGAAAGAAATATCATAGAGTCAGGAATTATCAAATGCAATTATGACCAACTCATTAATAATAGTTTAGGATTAGGTAAATTAGATCCATATATTGTCAGTAATATAAATAGTAAATATTTTAAAAGTTAATGTAATAATGATATGTTTCCATGACCTCACCGAGTGACCCAACCTCAGCTTTCAGGCTTCGGAGAGGAGGATAAATGTCTCTCTTGTCCTATTCATACTCTGTATCTCCATTTTTTGTTCTCATCTTTCTGTACTCCTTGATAAGGTGAATATATCACGAAAGCGCTCGGACTCCGTGTGTTTTTCCTTTTCCTAGTGGACTCTGCATATTTGTGATTCACATGTGACTTGTGAAATTTGTGCACATACATACATACATACATACATACATACATACATACATACATACATACATACATACATACATACATACATACATACATACATACATACATACAGTACATACATACATACATACATATATGCATACATACATACGTACATACGTACATACATACGTACATACATACATACATACATACATACATACATACATACATACATACATACATACATACATACATACATACATACATACATACATACATACATACATACATACATACATACATACATACATACATACATATATACATACATACATGCATGCATGCATACATACATACATACGGACGTACATACATACATACATAAACACACACACACATACATACATACATACATACATACATACATACATACATACATACATACATACATACATACACACACACACACACACACACACACACACACACACACACACACACACACACACACACACACACACACACACACACACATACATACATACATACATACATACATACATACATACATACATACATACATACATACATACGTACGGACATACATACATACATACATACATACATACATACATACATACGTACATACATACATACATACATACATACATACATACATACATACATACATACATACATACATACATACATACATACATACATACATACATACATACATACATACATACATACATACATACATACATACATACATACATACATACATACATACATACATGCTTGGTTACGATCAGGCTGAAGATGTATGACCCCCTTGTGAGCACTTTGTACGCCATGAGGCGCAGTCAGGGCCCATGGTTTCAAGACCTGTTCGTGCGATGTTCCATCTCGTGAGTGTGGTTTTTAGCTGAACTTTGTAACTCTTTTTCTGACCACCTGAATTGCAACGTGTATCAGAATGCTGCCCATAAAGAATTTCTCAGGCATGCGAATGAGGTGCCCCGATCATTGTAGTTGACATATATACATACATACATACATACATACATACATACATACATACATACATACATACATACATACATACATACATACATACATACATACATACGTACATATATACATACATACATACATACATGCATACATACATACATACATACATACATACATACATACATACATACATACATACATACATACATACATACATACATATATACATACATACATACATACATACATACATACATACATACATACATACATACATACATACATACATACGTACATACGTACATACGTACATACATACATACATACATAAATACATACATACATACGTACATACGTACATACGTACATACGTACATACATACATACATACATACATACATACATACATAAATACATACATACATACGTACATACGTACATACGTACATACGTACATTCGTACATACGTACATTCGTACATACATACATACATACATACATACATACATACATACATACATACATACATACATACATACATACATACATACATACATTCATACATACATACATACATATATACATACATACATACACTCATTAACAAGCTATATAAATCGTTAGTTCGACCACATTTGGAATATGCTGTTTCCGTATGGTCACCGAATCTCATTAAAGACTTTGACAGACTGGAAAAAGTACAACGGCTAGTCACAAAACTGATTCCAAATATAAAAAATAAATCATACGAAAATCGACTAAAATATACGAATCTGTTTTCCCTAAAAAAGCGTAAACTCAGAGGTGACTTGATACAGGTCTTTAAGATTTTAAAGGGAATTGACAACATCAAAAGTGACAAAATTTTCACATTGAATGAGAATCAGACAAGAAACAATGGTCACAAACTCTCCGGAAATAGATTCAATTTGGAAACTAAGAAACAACTTTGCAACCGTGTTTAATGGAATAAAACTTCCTGCACAGTAGTGCAATGTAGTTCAGTTCGAAGCTTTAAGAATCATTTAGATAAACACCTAAGCAAGATGCTGTAATTTATTTTATATTATTTTTTTTTGTTTTGTTATAATTTGTCTGTCTGATTTTCATTTATTATTAGATTAATTTATTATTTTACTATTACCATTTTGTTTATTATTTAACTATATTTATTTATGTATTATTATTTTATTTGTTATTATTATAGTTTTTATTTATTTATTATTATTATTATTATTTTAATATACATATAAATATACATGTATACATACATTACATACGAACATACATACATACATACTTACATACATACATTATACATACATAAATACATACATACATACATACAAGGTGTACATACATACACATACATACCATACATACGTATATTCATACACACATACATAGATACATGCATACACACATTACATACATACATTTCATGTATATACATACATCCATTACACACACACACATACATACATACATTACATACATACATTACATGCATACATACATACACACATTACATGCATACATACATAGATACATGCATACACACATTACATACATACATACATACATACATACATACATACATACATACATACATACATACATACGTACATACGTACATACATACGTACATACGTACATACGTACATACATACATACATACATACGTACATACGTACATACATACATACATACATACATACATACATACATACATACATACATACATACATACATACATACATACATAGATCAAATCAGCCATCCTGAGTCCACTGCTGAACAAAGGCCTCCTACATAGCATTCCATGATTCACACAACCGAGCCATCCTCTGCCACGTCACTCCTGCAAATCTCTAAATCTCATCTCTCCACCTTCTGCCCGGTCTCCCTCTACCACGCTTCCCATCTCGCGGGGTCCAATCAGTAACACACCTGCTCCATCGCTCATCACTCGTTGGCACTAACTTACCTGCCCAATTCCACTTCCTCTTTTTTACTGCTTCCACAATATCTTTCACTCTAGTCTCCTCTCTCACCCAACTTGCTCTCTTTCGGTCTCTCAGCGTTATTCCCATCATTGATCTCTCCATTCTCCTCTTTCCTTTCCTTAGTTTTGTTTCCATTGCCTTCGTTAGTCTCAAAGTCTCACACCCGTAGATTATTGCTGGTAGAATGCATTGATTGTAAATTTTACGTTTCAAATATAAAGATAGAGGTAGAGAGCCTCTCAGGATCTTATTATACTTACCAAACAGTTCCCAACCAATTGTAATTCGTCTTTTTATTTCACTATCATGATCTTTCGTCACTTTCACCATCTGGCTTAAATAATTATACCCTTCAACTTCCTCAAGACTCTCATCATCAATTACAAACTCTTTACTTTGAACTTTCGTATTGAACATTATTTTGATTTTACTTT
>NC_134798.1:30290122-30295122 GCF_046742065.1 Oratosquilla oratoria
AGAGAAGGTTTTATAAACTTAGCAAAAGCCACAAGTTTATTAATATCTAAAGAAAATAGATACACAAATGTTATGAATGTGTCTACAACCTCTCCTAGGTGTCTCAAGAGATTACTTAACTGTGTATAAAATGTCTATGTTGTACCTCATTGTTAGCTTTCTGATCAAGACCCTGTGGGTCGAAACGTTAAAGCATTAAAATTCTCCCAATATTCCTCATGTACATCCTCCACCTTCAGATACATTTGTTATTGTGTAGTTCATTATATATATATATATATATATATATATATATATATATATATATATATATATATATATTTGCAGAAACCACTTGGAAAATAAAATAAATGAATACCGAACGTTTTCGTCTATTCAAGACATCATCAGGGTACGCTGATGATGTTTTGAATAGACGAAAACGTTCGGTATTCAATTCTTTTATTTTCCAAGTGGTTCCTGCAAGTATTGTTGTCACGTGTGCTTAGTGATTTGTTTTGCATATGCATATATATATACATATGTATATATATATATATATATATATATATATATATATATATATATATATATATATATATATATTGGAAAACTGTAAACACCAGACTCAATTGAAAGGTTTATTTGCCCAACGTTTCGACTCCAGTCTAGGAGTCGTCTTCAGAGGATATAATGGTTACAAGATTGTGAACTCAAATATAAATCGCCAAAGTGACCTGGGAAAGGCTCACACTCCCAATTACATGTTTAGGGCAAACCTCTTTACAATATTAAATACACTACAATTGAAATGAAATATTAGTACCAATTCATATAAAATGAAAATAAAAATACAAATAAAATAAAGCAAGTTATATGGCTACGAACATAAAACAAGTGTATCAAAGCATCAATACGTGACACAAAAGTAAGAACACTAGAACATAGAACAAAGACGCAAATGAAAGTAGACCAAATGTCGGCAATAGAACAAACGACTAAATTAAAATCATACAAATAAATAAGAAACAAGCAAAAATAAATAAATAAATAAATAAATAAATAAAAAGTTAAATGGCTGAAAACATACATCAATAAGTAACACAAACGTAAAAACACCAGAACATAGTCCAAAGACCAAATGGAGGTGGACCAAATGTCCGAAATGAAGAATGGGGGAACAGGAGGAAGAAAAGATCTCAAGAACAAACGACTAAATTACAAACAGACAAATGAAAAAAGATACAAAGAAGATAAGAAGAAAGAACCGAAGAGAAAAAAGGAAGTAGACTAAAGATGAAAAAAGGAGCACAATTATCAGGGAAGGGGAGTTGAATAGGTGCATTGGGGGACCACCTTTGAGAAAGGAGGTCGGACAAAATCAACCTGGTGAATAAATGTCAGGTCGTAATAAGCAGACTGAGACTTGAAAAAAAAAAAAAAAACAGAACAAAGGAATTAGACTTCGTTACTCCTCATTCCTAGATAAATAGGATTGAGGCACCTGTTTATGCAGTTGCTCTTAGTTTCCCATGCTTCCAGGAATAGTCTTCTCTTTTTGTTATTTTCTTTGTGTAGATTTGTCACTCCATCCCAAGCAATCCTGTGCTGGTGTTCTGTAGGGCCGATTTCGGATCTTCTCGACTTACTGCACGTTGGTGTCCTTGTACTTTTGTGGCTAATTCCTTTTGTGTTTCTCCTACGTATTCTGTGCCACAGTCCGTGCTGCCTATGCGGTAGATTACACCGGTCAGTTGTGTATATTCTTCAGTGTCTTTGGTAAGATTTCGTTCATGGTATTGAGGGGTTTATGTGCCACTTGTACTCCGTTGTCCTTTGATATCTGAGGTTACTGCCCTACTAATTTCTTCTTTACCTCTTCAATAATTCCATCTCTTTGGTGCGATATTATCCCCAAAGGATAGAAGCACTGGCTATTGTTGACAAAGATACTACAAAGAGAAATGCTAAGTAGATGAAGAAAATAGCCTGACGGCAGCCAGAATGAAACGAAGAGTACCACTTGGTATAGAAGATATTATAGAAATAAAACAACTGATATCTGAAGATCGGAACTAGAAAGGAAGTAAGAAAGGAAGGACAAAAGAGAAATAGGAGATTCAAAACAAAATATAACAAAAGGAGGGTAAAGACATAGAGAACAAGGTGAGATTGGAAAGAGACAATAAAAGAGGAACAGCAACGTTTTGAGAGAAAGACATAATAGTAAAATGTGCGAGTCGAAAGAAAAGGGGGAGAGAGGACGGGAAAGAAAAAAAGAAAGAAAGGAAGGAAGGCACCAGAACGTAAAGAAGAAGAGGGAAGGGGAGTCAGGTCTAAACCATGGACGGGGAGCGAGTTGGATTTTTTTTTTTCAGAGCAACTGGGTGAGGGCGTTGTACCTTATAAACCTATTTCTGTTTAAAGTCTTGTTATTTTTTTTAATATATATATATATACATACATACATACATACATACATACATACATACATACATACATACATACATACATACATACATACATACATATATATATACATATATATATATATATACATATATATATACATATATATATATATATATATATATATATACATATATATATATATATATATACATATATTCTCTTGCCATTCACAGGTCGAAAACCATAGAAATGGAGATAGTTGGAAAGATCTTTTAAACAACTGGGCGAGGACGTTGTTCCTCGTAAGTCTATTCCTGTTTAAAGCCCTCTTGATTTTTTTTATATTCTCTTTTACTATTCCCAACTTTTAATCTTTACCTCCTATCTCTCGTTTGCTGTTCTTTCATCTTCCTTTTTTCTCAGCCCAAGTTGACCTCCCCGAGGATTACCTGAAATCGATGTTCATGACTTTCACAAACTTTTAGCAAAGGAGGTTTTCTATACGAAATTAATGCCATTCAAACTTCTGAGGCCTCCGCGAACTTCCGAAAAATTGTTTTTTCTTCGGCAGAAGCTTCTTCAAAAACCCAAAACCGTCATCGTCTGCGCCGCTTCTACAAGATCCAACTTAAACAAGATTTATCTGAATGATCACTTTCTTAAACCAATGAGGAGTGCCGTCGACCTTGAGAACTTCATTCTGGTTAACTTCATACGATTTTATAGATATTCGGAAAGATATAATTCTTCAGAGGGTTAAGAACTTTTGTTGCTGGACCTTAGAGATGCAACAGAATCTCTCCAAACATTTCTATTCACCTGAAAAAAGACTAATAACCAAAAAGAAAAATTATTCTTTTTTAAGCCAAGCGATTCTATTTTAGCCTGAAGGATATATTCCAAGATATGTCAAAAAATCATTATGGCTAAAGCCAAACAGCTTAATTCAGATGGAAAACTTTTCTTGTATAAAAAAAAAAGATAAACAGACTTTTAATGTCAAGCTTCATATGTCCTCCACCATACAGACACATGGCCTTCTTTTCGACCAAAAGGCAATGGAATAACAACATATAAAGTTTGTGTGTATTATGACTTTGATGACAGTGGGATTTTAGCCAAATATAGTAGTCTGGTGTTGGTTATAATTAAGGATGCATGAATCAGACCTTTGTAAGAGGGAGATAAACGGAACATCAGGTACTTATGTAAATATACATACATACATACATACATATATATATATATATATATATATATATATATATGCATATATATACATATATATACATATATATACATATATATACATATGTATACATATATATATATACATATATATATTTATATGTATATATATGTATGTATGTATACATGTATATATACATATATACATACATATAAATGTTGAATAAAATATTGACAGATTTTGAATGATGGTAAAGAAAGAGATGAGGAAATAGTAAGAGAATTTAACGCTGACGTTTTGACCTCACAGTGTCTTTATCAAAGCTAACAACATTTGACCACAATCGGACAAAATATACAGACACTGTCTTCTTCATCTCTAGGGCCACCTGGGAGAGCTATGCACAAGTTTTCTTATTTTCTAAAATTATCATATGACTGGTAGGTTTTGCTAGACAAACGAAGCCTTCTCTATTACTTATATTTTCATTGGTATTTATATATGCAGCTTCAATTGTTTTTCTCAACCTTTTTGTACAACCTTTATTAAGAACTACCGTATTATTCCAGTCAGGGAGATGACCTTGTTCTTCAGTGTGTCTAACAATGGAATTAGTTATCCGGTGTGCTTTTACATCATTTTTATGTTCAATTAACCTTTTCTTAAGTCCTCGACCAGATTCTCCATAGTATGCTGAAGGGCAACTTTTACACGGAATTTTATATAGCACACTATTTTCATATGTCGCGTTAGTGTCTTTATGGTTAATGATCTGGCTGATCTTAAGAACTGTTGTCCTTGCAATCTTTATACCCGCTTTCAAAAGGAATGTATCAAAGATTGGACTTATGTCAGTTTTTGGTACAGTTATATAAAGTGTTTTTCTCCAAACAATTTCGTTATTTCCATTTTTATTTTTGTCACTTATTAGCTTCGCTTTCTTTTTTAGTTTATATAATAACCCTTCAGAATATTTAAGTTCAATGAATATTTTCATAATATGTTTCACTTCTGCCAGGAATTCTTCATCACATATTCTAAAAGCTCTTAAAAAGAAAACTATTACTACACCTGATTTTGTTCCCTCACTATGACCTGAAAAGTAATGTATATAATCTTCTTTATTTGTGGGCTTACTGTATACCGAGAATTTGACATCTTTTCCTTTTCTGTGACTGATAGTATCTAAAAAAGGTAGTTTGCTATCCTGTTCCATTTCAACTGTAAATTGTATGTTTTTCTTTACGCTGTTTAACCTTTTTAACTTGTAGGTATTTGTCCCTTTAGGTATTACTACTAAAATGTCATAAAATATCTCATCCATTTGCTGTTCCTACCCATAATTTGTATGTAATTTTCTGATTCTAACATCTCCATAGATAAGTTTGCTAATACTGTAGAAATCGGGCTCCCCATTGCT
>NC_134798.1:30300122-30307622 GCF_046742065.1 Oratosquilla oratoria
CACACACACACACACACACACACACACACACACATATATATATATATATATAGATGTATGTATGTATGTATATATATATATGTATATATACATATATATATGTATATATACATATATACAGTACATATATATATATACATACATACCTCTATATATATATATATATATATATATTGTGTGTGTGTGTGTGTGTGTGTGTGTGTGTGTGTGTGTGTGTGTGTGTGTGTGTGTGTGTGTGTGTGTGTGTGTGTGTGTGTGTGTGTGTGTGTGTGTGTGTATTCACTTGGTCTTTTTGGATCACGTGTTCGACTCGTGATCGACAGCTATTTCCCTCCTGGAAGAGAGCTCAGAGCTCGTAGGCCCGATCTATGGGTAATGCTATGACCTTTCACACACACACACACCCAACTCCCCGCCCACGAGAGTCAGAGTAACGACCCGAAGCGCAGCTGTACCGAAATTAATTTCGGCCCTGGGCAGGATTCGAACCAAGCACTATGCGCACCACCATGCTAGTAGTGCACCGTTCTACCAACTGCGCCACCGTGTGTGTGTGTGTGTGTGTGTGTGTGTGTGTGTGTGTGTGTGTGTGTGTGTGTGTGTGTGTGTGTGTGTGTGTGTGTGTGTGTGTGTGTGTGTGTGTGTTTATGATTCACCATGATCTTAGATCACATATTGATCTCGTGTTCTCACGATCATTTCATTGATCCTAATTCGTCGTATATTAACTATAGTAGTAGGCCTCCGTCAATCGATATCGACTATGGATATTGCGCCGGAGAAAGTCATGATTTTGCTAGCGACAGTGATGGCTGTGGCTGGTGAGCCCGATGCGGGAGTGGCAGTCTCGGCCGCATTTGCTGCATGTGTGCCTTGTTGGAGTGGCTGCTGGGGTGTGTGCCTTCCGCTTGGCTCTCTTTTCACTGGCTGTGGTCAGAATTTGTTCCTCTCCAGACTTCAGCTGCTTGTGAAGAACACTGCGCCATTTGCTGCGGTCGGCTGCTACCTCTTCCCAGTTCTCCGTGTTGATGTCCAGGGCTTGCATGTCACGCTTGCAGACATCTTTGTAGCGCAGTTGAGGTCGACCAACGTTTCTCTTGCCGGAGGCAAGTTCACCGTAGAGGATGTCTTTGGAGATGCGTCCATCTTCCATCCTTCGCACATGGCCGAGCCATCGAAGTCTGCGCTGCCTTTGTAATGTGAATATGGTAGGAAGACCTGATCGCTCGAGTACGTGGGTATTGGTAATCTTGTCACTCCAGCGGATACCAAGGATGCGGCGAAGGCAGCACAGATGGAAGATACTCAGTTTGCGCTCCTGCTTCGAGTAGGTCGTCCATGTTTCGCTGCCGTAGAGGTGAGTGCTGACAGTACACGCGTTGTACACTGCCATCTTAGTTGACGTTGTCAGCTTTTGGTTCTCCCAGACGCGGGTGTTGAGGTGTCTTTGGGTCGTAGCAGCTTTGCTGATGCCCTTGTTGATCTCGGGGTCAAGGGACAGGTTGCCGCTGGAGTTCTTGCTCATTGTGCGAGGTGACAGCGGCATCATCAGCAAAAAGCATGTCCCTGATGGTTATCTCAGTCACTTTGTTTTTTGCTTTCAGTCGAGCCAGGTTGAAAAGTCGACCGTCAGATCTTGTGCGAAGGTACACTCCTTCTGTTGATGTTCCAAAAGCATGCTTTAAGAGCATAGCAAAGAAGATGCCGAAGAGGGTTGGAGCCACTACACATCCTTGCTTGACTCCACTCTTGATGTCAAAGGGATTGGACATGCTGCCCTCATACTGGATTGTTGCCTTCATGTCATCGTGAAAGGACCTGATGAGACTGTGGAGTTTTGGAGGGCAACCGATCTTTGGAAGGATGTCAAACAGCCCTTCACTGCTGACCAGGTCAAAGGCCTTAGTCAGATCTATAAAGGCTATGTAGAGGGGCTTGCGTTGTTCCCTGCATTTCTCCTGAAGTTGACGAAGGGAGAATATCATGTCCACTGTAGACCGTTCTACTCGGAAGCCATACTGAGACTCAGGGTAGACGCGCACAGCGAGTTTCTGGAGACGCACAAGCACGACGCAGGCGTAGAGTTTCCCAACAATGCTCAAGAGCGAGATGCCTCTGTAGTTGTTACAATCACTCCTTTCACCTTTATTCTTGTAGAGGGTGACAATCTTGGCATCTCTCATGTCTTGCGGCACGGCTCCCTCTTTCCAGCACTGGCATAGGACGTCATGGAGGGGCTGCAGTAGGGTGTTTTTGCAGCACTTGATGAGATCAGGGGGAATACCATTATTGCCAGGTGCTTTGCCGCTTGCTAGGCTGTCGATTGCTTTGCAGAGTTCGGTAATGGTTGGTTCAGCATCTAGTTCTTCCATGATGGCCAGGGGCTCAATGGCATCCAGGGCTGAGGGGACAACGGTGTTCTCTCTGGAGTAGAGCTCAGAGTAGTGCTCCACCCACCTGTCCATCTGCTTGCCCTTGTCGGTGATCACTTCCCCACTGGTAGTCTTGAGGGGGGCTGTTTTGCTCTGTGTTGGGCCTAGAGCTGTCTTGATGCCTTCATACATTCCTCTGATGTTAACCGAAACACATGCATAGACATAAATCCAGTGTCATAACTCACTAAGGCCAAGTAATGTTAGCAAGAACAACCATGACGTCGCCTCAGCTGAATGAAATCGCCTGGCATTAGCCAGAAAATCCATTGATTACCCTATCACGGTTAAATGCAACTAAAGCTGGTGCATTACATATGATGCCAATCAATACTAAAATAACGTAAAAAATATATTGTTAGTTTGCCACTGTGGTGGGTTTGCTTCCATCTTGCTCCATACAGCCTGGGTCCGAGTTCAATTCTAAAGCTGCCGAAACGTGCAGAAGACTGGCATCACGATTCTGTGAGGATAATCATTTGTGCACTAGCTAGGATTGACATCATAGACGAAACTCCGCATACACTGACGACTGTCGAGGATTGGCATGAGGACGTAGTCGCCTGCGTGTGTGAAGTCATTTTGCGCCAGTCATCTGCCACTTTCGTTCAGTCTTGGGCACAAAATAATGTTTTCTTGGGCACAAAATAATGTTTTATTGCAGCAAAAAATATTAAATAATCACCACATCGAATGGTCTAGGGCTAACATCACAGTGAGGTACAGGAGTCTACCTAAGAGAAACGTAATCAAATCGTGTTAGTTTCAGGCACATATACAAAGAACATAAAAATATCAAATAAGATAAACTGTTAAATTATTTAATTGCCAAGTCGTACCCGCCAGATTGACCTAGTGGTATCAGATAGAAGGAGGAAGGTAAGGTCATGTGCCTATCACTCAAGCTACTGGAATGAGCCGTCCCTACATGCACAAAATTGGCGTCAAAGACGCTAATCCTTTACCGGCCTCACGCGGATTTATAGCCTGACGTGATTCCATGTGGTCGAATGATTCTATCTGACGATTGGAATCAAGAACTCACATACGGTGAGGATTTTTTGGAGGACTAGTATCTTGACGCCAAATCTCACCAAATCGTGATGTCAGTCCTCTGCGTGTATGGGCACTTTGACACTTACCGGTGACTGTGACTTGAGCACATATGTCATACGCGATGCATTTATCAAGCCTCTCCTGCCGTACGATTCACCTTATTCACAGCACTTTTCTCGGAACTACAACCAACTCTGTTTAATGCCTCGTTTCAAATCCACCAATGATGATATTTGCATGAAACACAAAGCTGACCTCATGTACCTTCAAGTCCTGAGCGTTTGTGAACTTGACAATTTCGAAAGAGTGATTGGTCAATTCAACAAGTCATAGCATAAGCTCCACGAGGCAACATGTGCCCCGAAATGTCTTCATTTCGTGCTTGATAAAATAAAGTTCACATATTGAAAATTAAATTTTAATGTAAATGTATTTTTCAAAAACACCAGTACAATAAAATTTTGCTCACTAATAATGCATAATATACAGAAAGATTATGCATTTACACAATTCCTTGCAAAATATGTAATAAATTCTATATAAGTCAAACTACCAAACCTTTAGATATAAGAACTGAACAGCCCAAGAATAATGTAATGAATGGAAACAATTCCAGTGGCATATTTAAACATACTGAAGTATACATATACGACTGAATGGTTCCCAGTGATCAATTAATATATTTTTTCAACCACAAATCACTTCTAATTCCATGGCATCGTAGTCGAGACTGAAGAATCGCTCGATGGAGGCATCCGTTGGAAATTGAAACGTGGACGAGCCGAGGATTCGAGCCCAGCTAACCCGTAACAAAGTTACAGTGACTTAAACCAATACGCTATCTCTTGATTGCGTATTGGTTTAAGTCACTGTAACTTTGTTACGGGTGAGCTGGGCTTGAACCCTCGGCTCGTCCACGTTTCAATTTCCAACGGATGTCTCCATCGAGCGATTCTTCAGTCTCGACTGCGATGGCATGGAATTAAAAGTGATTTGTGGTTGAAAAAAGATACTGAAGTATATAATCATCCTGTTGACTGGGCCAACGCCCAATCAATTACTTTTAGTAGTAATATGATGGTAAGGAACTTATTAGAATGTACTCTGATCCACACCATTAAAGATCATAATATAAATCTACACCATGGTTTACGCAAGTTGGATAACTTTGTGTCAACAAATATGTAAATCACTAAGAATGGAATACATGCACTTTAAGTGGTTTTATGTGACCTCGAGACGCCCCCATCCGTTTCTATGGTGTCTACCTAAGCGTCAATGACGTCACCTACGTCACTCTAGGGTGTGGTAATTATTATTGGGAATATTAGTGCTAGCCTCGGTTCGGGAAAATTCCCTGGAGATGTTATTTTCTTTCGATTCAGGAGCCTTCCCTGAAATTTCGAACCACGGCTATCGTAACTTTAAATAGTATACGATTAAACTCCCCTTCCTTTTATTTGTTAAAACTATGGAATAATTTTGGTATGATAAATTGGAAAACTTTGAGAAATTACTTAAAATGAAAGTTAACCCGTGGCTTCGAGCTCTTTTCGAACGCGCAAGAGTCCCACCGAATACGGCTCACTATCATTGGGTCAGAAGACAGATCACCCAGAGCTCTGGTTCCTGACAGACCACTCTTAAAACCTGTCGGCAAGGGACCTTACGTCTTCATATCAGAAGCCTTCAAATTCAACCTAATTCAAACCTACAAAGTTTGAGAGCCCTACCAAATAAGTTCTCAGACTTTCAAATGTATTTATTGAACCGTAATTACCATAAGGGCAGCCCTGTAAAACCTGCGGTCCAAGGGCCCCATGTGGCCCTCAAAGGGTTCCATTGCGGCCCTTTCTCCTAGAAATAAATAAGCTATAGTGCGGCTCTCATATATATATATATATATATATATATATATATATATATATATATATATATATATATATTTATATATAGAGAGAGAGAGAGAGAGAGAGAGAGAGAGAGAGAGGGAGAGAGAGGGGCGGCAGAGAGAGAGATAGAGAGAGAGAGAGAGAGAGAGAGACAGAGAGAGTTACCAACTAGAGCCCACCGAAAGTTTGACTAAATTCATATTCTTGTGTACTAATTTCACCATATTTTTTCTATTTCGTTCACTAAGGTACATCTTTTAACTATAATATAACAGAAAATAACTTATTACTTGGATTTTTTTAATGATTAGATTGAGTGATCCTTGGCTGTCTGTCTATGAGTCTGACACGTATGATTCACGTACTGTAGTATGGTACGTGTGTTCCCGCCTGTCAGTACCGCTGCCTCACCAGTCTCCGTTGTGACTTCATTTGTTGTGGTTGATTTGTGATTACCGGTACTGTAAGTCTAACTCTAAGTAAGTTGTTTATGTTGCAGTTTTGTGATTGACTTTAGAAAATTTGCAAGCAAAATATTTTGTGTGGTTTGTGTTAGTACAAGTGAGTGCTAGTGCAAGTGTATCATGTATTGCAGAGTATGTGCGCAGATCTCCGGAGAAGTGAGATCCAGTTCGTTGTGTATGTATGCGCGTGTGTGAGTCCTGCTCCGTTTCTGTAATGCTTGTAATGTGATCGCTCGTGTTTATCATCTGACGAAAATACCACGACAATTTTCATGGCGATGCCGATAAAGTTGTGTGCTGCCTGTAATGATGATTGTATGCTTGACTGTGGCGATATACAACAGGGAGTTGAGTGTTGAACTTAGGTGAGATAAGGTTGTTCCGTTGTGAGAGATTGTGTAGACTCGTAGAGAGAATTTTGGTGATTACGTTGGTGCTAGTATTTCTGTGTTTTTAGTAAAGTTTCGTGTTTTGTCTAATCTACATTTTGCTGTTTTGCATATATTATCTAATATTTATCATCTGAATAAACGTTAATATTGTTTATGTTGCAGTTTTGTGATTGACTTTAGGTCAGCAATTTGGATTAAATGTATAGCAATCTAACTCATTTAATTATTAATGTACAAAATACATTTATCCCCATGAGGTCAATACGGAAAAATATTAATACTCCCAAATGGATGACGGACAGATTGAAACATGAGATCGCAATGAAAAGAGGACTTTACGTAAAAAAGAAAAAAAATGGGAAAACACACATTAGATTAAGATATAACGAAATGGCAAAGCTGGTTAAAAAGAATACGCGTACTGCGAAACGTAGTTATGAAATTAAGGTTGCTAGTCAGGCAAGATCCAAGTCAAAGGGTTTCTTTTATCTCTATAGAACAAAAAATAAAGAATAGGACCAACAAAAAACGATGAAAATGTCTTCATAGAATCGTAGGAAAAATGAGTGAGGAGTTTAACAATTATTTTCTATCGGTGTTTACTAATTATAGCTTAAATAAAGTACCTGACAAAACTCTCCGCTAATGCAAGGAAAATGATGACAATGTTTGGTAGCATATATGTATGTGAGCAGCTCTTTTCAAAAATGAATCTGGTTAAAAACAAGTCTTCACTTACTGATGAACATTTGGAAAGTATCCCGCGTGTAGCTACGTCATCCATACAGCCTGATATTGATGTGTTAGTGTCCCAAATGCAACATCAACCATCTCATTAGGGTAACCTTTCATTTGTAAATTAATGGTCAGGAAAATGTCTGTGTTTGATCATTCTTATGTTAATGATCCCAGTTAATCATTATTAAGTTATTATTTATGTTTGTACATTATAATAATAAGGTACAATAGCCTTTCATTTGCTCATTTATAGCAAGGAAAATACATTTGTTTCGGACAATTCTTATTTTTGTGATCCCAATTTAAATAAAATCAATAAAAAACTAATTATCAATCTCACATAATATGCCTTCGATCGTAGTAAATGATATGAAATAGTAAGGTTATGTGGCCTTCCATACCAACTGAGTCGTGACTAGTGGCCCTTTGGGAATAAAGGTTGCACATCCCTGCTTAAGGGAATTCCCAAGCGGGAAACGCGTCTTACCAAAACCTTTCCCGCATTCCTCTGTGAATGCACATACAT
>NC_134798.1:30310122-30317622 GCF_046742065.1 Oratosquilla oratoria
AAGAAGTTGTTGACTATCGAGAAGAAGCGGAATATACTTGTTCTTGGTTTTCTCGGGGAAGCTGGAGCATGAGGATGAAAAAAGAGGTGGAGGGAGCGGTGGGAAAGTGCAAAAAGAGCATGGAAAAGTTGCAATGGAAAGGGGCGTTAGGACATGGCGGTGAATGGAACATGCGGTTGGGGACGAAAGGATGTGAAACAGGAAAGATAAATCTGGTTGATATGTAACCGAAAAGGACATAACGGAATGGGTCAGAGATGACACAGGAACAGGAATTGTGGAAAAGTGTGAGGTTGATTTGGAAAGGAATGGGACTGGGAGGGAGGGAAAGGATTATAAAAACGAATTGATGGACACCAAGAGAAGACGAACAACATAGGGCACTCCGTGGGGAGTGAGTTTGCACCGTCACTTGATCTTTGGCTCTATCTTGTCTTAATTTGTTAAAAAAAAAAAAAAAAAAAAAAAAAAAATATATATATATATATATATATATATATATTTGTTAACAGTAGAAGAAAGAAGATACTTATGTAATTTTCTTATACAAATACCAAGAAAATGCATGTCCCTAGTGTACACTGAGTGGTGGGTTATTTGCTTACTTTAGATCGCGCGTAACAAGATCAGAATTCGAGTTCAGGACCAGCGACTACCAATGGGTTTTATGTGGCCCGGAAGTCAGAGCACATAGAGCAAAGTCGATGATCTCGGTTGCCGCTAAGCGCCTTCTGGCGTGAACTTACAATGATGGGTACTTCTTTATGACACTTTTTTGTGCCATAGTTCAATTTTATTATCATAATGATATTATGGGTCATGCTAGAATAAGACTCGTGGCAGCAGAAGCATGATTAACTTTTTCAATACTAATCAAATGTTCGCGCGCATTAACTACCTGACGTACGATGATGCATCACAATACGTGCAATATAAAATATAAAGTTATAGCTGCTATACCCCTTCTATTTCAGCCAGAATGTTTGTAACCACTAAAAAGGGATCAAGCTAGTTCACGATATAAGAGGGTCACTCAACTACAACTACAAAATAAATATATTTAGGAAGCCGACGCTGGCATCCTCATATACTGACTCGCGTCTCATGACGCCTAAATAGACGTCATTTTATTTAAGGGGTTAACAGCAACAACAACAACAACAGTAACAGCATCAGCAGCAGCAGCAACAAAACCAGGTCGGAGGCCAAACAGCAACAAAAGGCCCCTGCTACCTGTCATTACGCATGTGGCACCAAATCCTTGGGAACAGCTTCGGTTACCCGGGCGAGTACCACAACCCTTTTTTTAACAACAAGCACCTGGCTTCGACAGCTTGGCCTGCGGCGCTACTCACTTCGCTCGCGGGGGCGCTTCGTGCCCCCAAGGGCTACGCCCACGTTTTTTTAATGTATGGTTTGGTTAATAAAAGAGAAAAAAATATAGGTTTTTATTCAACATCAGTAATCAGTAATAACGTGTGCGGCTTAATAAGTGCGAAATACCTTTACGTGAGTGTACTCTGAGATGGAGACACGGGTGTTCCCGTTTTACCGTAGAGAGGGTTAGACATTGAGAGACCGGATTGACATCTGACAAAGTTTATCTTTTATTGTATATAGATACGCCTTCGCATTATTTCTGCATCGAAAGGTGATTCTCCGGTGATCATCCCTCGTTTCTTATTATTAGTCGGAGACATAGAGAGGAACCCTGGGCCCATCACAAATTACACATGTCCAACATCCTCCAGAACCATCACTTCGAAACGCCAGACACGGGGCTCGGTTCAGTGCAATTCGTGCAAAAACTGGACTCACATAACTTGCAAAACACTTGCTGACATAAAACAATAGACACACAACTGGACCTGTTCTACATACCAACCCATAACCTCGCCCCCACCATCCTACCCCCAGCCTTCTGCTCAACCGCTCCCATATCTTACAATTTAAGATTGATAGTATCACCCAAAAAAAAAAAAAAAAATAAATAAAATAAAATAAAACTCAAACACCTCCTCAAGCAACACAACATACACGTTGACATCACACAATAAACAAAACTACGACACTGAAAAATAAAACAAAAACAAAAAACACCTTCATTCTATAATTTCATCACCATCAGGCAAGACCGAACCGACGGCAACGACGGTGAACTCATCACCCTGATCCACCAATCCATCTGTTTCGTGGACACAAGTACCACCACCAAATCCCTCCTCCCTCCCACAGACAGCACCACTGAAACCCAATCAATCCAAATCCGAACAGGTAACAAATCCACGATCACAATAGTTAACATGTACATACCCAGTTCAATTATCCCCCACAGATCCAATCAACTTCTGGCCTAACCTTAACCAATTTGCCGCCATCCCCAACCTTATCCTGGGTGGTGATTTCAACGTAGGCCTGGTATGTCATCAACACTGATACGGACAGAGGATCTGGTTTGCAGACACAACTTGACTCATTGACCATCATGAGCAACACCCATAATTACACATATATCCCCCTATCTCCTTTACACCCCCCCTTCTCCCCTGTCCTCACTTTCTGTTTCCTCTGTATAACCCTAACAATCTATTGGAAAGCGGTCGGAGACCTGTTACTACTACTACTACTATTTTTTAACTTTTATTTATTTATTTATTTATTTTAGCGACCGTAGTCCTCGTGAACTGTGTGGTAAAAGCAGTTAGGATATGTCCCCCAGAGGCACAATTCATTGGCCCTTCTATTGCCAATGGCTGTGGTAGACTACCCTTTTATATACTTTAATGAAGCGTAATAAAGAAGTTCATCTATCCTACTATCTACTACAGTCTTATATATATATATATATATATATATATATATATATATATATATGTATACATATATATATATATATATATACATATACATATACGTATATATATAAATATATATATATATATAAATATATATATATATATATATATATATACATATATATATATATATATATATATATATATATATATATATATATGCATGTATATATATTTAACGATCTCCATCCTCGTAGAACAGTGTGGTGGAAGCAGTCAGGGTCTGTCTCCGACAGGCTACTACTACTACTACTACTACTACTACTACTACTACTACTACTACTACTACTACTACTACTACTACTACTACTACTACTACTACTACTACTACTACTACTACTACTACTACTACTACGATTTTTTTTTTTTTTTTATACGACCTCCATCCTAGTGGAACTGTGAGGTGGAAGCAGCAGGGTCTGTCTTCCACAGACACAGTTCATTGGCCCCTCTCCCGCCAATGACTGTGGTCGACGACCCTTTTATTTATCCAATTATTTATCTATTTATTTTTAATAATGCCTAGTACAAAAGTTCATTTACCCTACTGTCAACCACCGTCTGCTCAAAATCTAGGTTTTGTATATTACTACTACTACTACTACTACTACTACTACTACTACTACTACTACTACTACTACTACTACTACTACTACTACTACTACTACTACTACTACTACTACTTCTACTACTACTACTACTTATACCACTACTACTACTACTACTACTACTACTACTACTACTACTACTACTACTACTACTACTACTACTACTACTACTACTACTACTACTACTACTACTACTACTTCTGCTATCACTACTATTACTACTACTACTACCACTACCTTTATTTCTACTACGACTACCACTATAAACTTTCCATTTTACTACTACTGAAATAACAAAAATATTGAAAAATGGAAAATAAGTTCAAAGAAAGAATGGATAAAAATCAATGCAGGCAGTGAAGACTTTATATATATATATATATATATATATATATATATATATATATATATATATATATATATGAAAAAAAGAGTCTCACGGGTCATGTTCCGAGTTTATTCCAGACCAGTTTCGCTTGTAGCTTCTTCAGAGGAATGTTCCTCTGAGAATAAAACTGGCAGTATACAGAGTGGATTGACTACGCGTTCCGTCTTAGTGGGGGGTCCGTTGGAGTTTACAATAAATTATTGTGTGAGTGCGGAAACAGTATGTGTGAGGTGTTGTTCTATAATGTGTCGTAATATTACATTTTATAATTTCACGAGTATGATATGACTTATGATAAACCAATAAACCATGACATGAAATGTAACTCAATCTAACAAACCAGAAACCAAACAGTTATATGTTTGATTTTTGGTTTGTTGGTTTCAGTTAGATTTCACATCATGGTTTATTGGTTTATCATAAGTCATATCATACTCATGAAATTATAAAATGAAACATTACGACACATTATAGAACAACACCTCACATATACTGTTTTTGCACTCACAACAATTTATTGTAAACTCCAACGGACCCCCGCTAAGAGGAAACACGTAGTCAACTCTATGTATACTGCCAGGTTTGTTCTCAGAGGAACATTCCCCTGAAGAAGCTGCAAATGAAATCGGTCAGGAATAAACATGGAACGAGACCCGTGACTCTTTTTGCCTCCTTTATTCAACTTGTCACAATGTCTCAATATATATATACGTACATATATATATATATATATATATAGATATATATATATTTATCTAAAAGAAATAAAAATAAAAATAGAAGTTGTGGTGAAGGACGACACGCGTGAAAGATGATATCGGATGTAAATCGCCTTCTGGGATGCCATAAATAAATGCACTTACCTCGAAAAGAGAAATTAATGACAGGCTATATTTCCTCTACTCTTGTCTATTTTAACTTCGTGGGAATTTATCGGATTCAGGAAATCAATGTAGAGGACGGACAGGCTTCCCAGGTGAAATAAACAAATGTTGGGAGTTGTACATAGAGTTGAACAAAATATTCAACTTTTGAACGGGCTAAGGTTCCTTTGCGTTGAATAAAATAGTTTTGAGTTTGTCCTCCCCCCCCCAAAAAAAAACCCGTATAAATATACAAAATTTATCTTCTGCTTCAAAGTAGGTTAATTATGACATAGAATTATAAACCAACGGTTCAGAGTCAATATGGAAGAAAACTTTCGCCAGATTAATGAAGATACAATTTTCTGTTGGTTGAACGACTCCAAGAAAATAATTCCTGCATATCCATTAATTTATCTATTTATTCAATTATAAATCTATTTATTCAATTATTTATCTATTTATTGATAAATAATCTATCTATTTATATATCTATCTATCTATTCGCATATAGTTCGATTCTAAAGGGAATTAACAACATCAAAAGTGTCAAAGCTCTCACACTGAATGAAAATCAGACAAGAAATAATGGTCTCAAACTGTCAGGAAATATATTCAATTTAGAAGTGGGTAGAAACAACTTCGCCAACCGTGTGGTTAATGAATGGAATAAACTTCCTGCAGAGAAAGTGCAATATCGTTCAGTTCGAAGCTTTAATATTCGTTTAGATAAACACCTAAGCAAGATGCTGTAATGCCTGCCATTTATTTTGTATTATTTGTTTGTTATCATTTGTCTGTTTGTTTATTGTTATTTATTTGATTATTTGTATTATTGTTTATCCATTTATTAATATTTAAGATTTACCTCTTTGTTTATTACACTGGGCAGCAAAATTTATCAAAATACCTGTCCCACAAGCAAAATGAGGTGAACTTGATAGATTTTTTCTGCTGATTTTAAATATGTTTTCAGAATTATTCTATCAGGCATAGTTTTTTCTGTGATAGCATATTGATTTTTTAATAATTATAAATAATAAATGAGGCTGATATTTCAATGAAACTTACCTTCAAAATGTAGAAATATATGATTTTCGAGTGTATTTTGCTCCTGAGAGATCCCTTTTTTGTGTCCAACAGTAATCAGCCAACATTGAAAAGCTCCGCTTCCATTGATTCCGGGTTTCCATGTACAGAATGCCCTGGTGAAACCTGTCACCGTGATCGTCACTGACGGTGGCAAGATTTGCAGGAAAAATGTTCAAGTGAGAGTCTAGGAAGTGGGCTTTTAGGCTCATATTACATCCCAAGGCCTTGTAGAATGTCAATAGATCTTTTACGATTTAAGAATAGTTATTTGCTTTGTAATTCCCCAAAAGCTCTGCGCAAACTTTCTTAAATGACAGCCGTGCAGCTTTTTCAAGATCACTTAGCTCTTCATCAAAATTCTGGTCTCTCATCAACTCCCTAATCTGTGGTAAGATAAAATTCCCTTCTTTGAGTTTTGCCTCACTCTATGAAATTTATTTTTAGATATGTGAATCCCTTGCCAGTTCTATTCATAATTTTAACAAAAAATTTCATCAACCCTAGCTTAATCTGTAAAGGAGGCAGATAATTTTTCTCTGAATCAACAAGAGGAGAATTGACAAAAAAATTCTCCCCTGGGGTCAGAGATTGTTTTGGCCACGCATTATTTTGATAATGATTTTTCTTATTACGACTGTCCCACTAACAGAGAAAGCAACAAAAAATGTGTACAACCCAGCTGCATTCCAAGTAAAATTGCCACAACCTTTAGATCACCACAGACACTCCATTTATGTTCTTGTTACATTTTTTTTTAATAGAAGCTTCATACTCTCATATGTTTCCTTCATATTAGGTGCATGGAGCAGAGGAGCAGAAGGAAATATATTTCCATTGTGGAGCAAAACAGCTTTCAGGCTCACTTTTGAAGAGTCAATAAACAAGCTCCATTCATTCCTGTCATATACATGGTTAAGTTCCTCCATAACAGAATATATATCATTGAAAACACGACAGCATCCTCAAGTGAGAAAAACTGTTCAAAATTACAATGTTGCTTACAATAAAAAATAACTTTGGATTCTTTGTGAAGAAGATTCTAGCACTTTATCGTGGAAGCATGAAATTCAGATTGCTATTTTGATAAGCTTATATCCCGCACAGAATCATTCAGATCTCCCTGACTTAATAGAAGGATTCACTTGAAGTACAGATTGGATGAAAGTGCATGTCTTCTTTTTATTTTTCTCTGATCTCCTCACTTGACTCATCATCACTTAGTACCATTTGTTTTGGAGGGTCAGGTATAGGAAAGATTTGACTGTGCGGTAGTGGTCTCATAGCAGATGATGAATTAGGATATTCTACTATATGCTTGTATATTGTATATCATACCTTTTATAATTTTAATGCAGAAGTAGCAATCTGAAATATGATCTTTTGGTTTTCTCCAAACCATAGGGATGGCATAAGACATATGGAGTGACCCTTTCGCCCATGCAGTAAGAACCCTGACACAGGTTACACAACACACATAAGGGGCCCAGGTTTTATTTATTTATTTATCATTATTTTTTTCACATCCGACCTAGTTATGGACCAAAATGTCACCTATCGGCATGCTCCTCCTCTTGATTAAGGATAGGAGAACTTTAAGAGGTCATAGGAACAATCTAAGAAAGACCTAAGATGTTATGGCCCAATCTGGAACAACAAATTAATTCAAATCTAAATATGATAATTGGAAATCAAAG
>NC_134798.1:30327622-30337622 GCF_046742065.1 Oratosquilla oratoria
ATAACGTTTGTTTCTGCATTACCTTGCATTTACTTGTGTTAAATTTCATTAGCCACTTTTCAGACCATTGCTAAATCTTCTTGAATATTTAATTGGTTTAAATGACCATTGCTGTAATTCATCTAAATCTTCTTGAATATCTAATTGGTTTAAATGATCATTTGCCATTCCGCACAGTTTTGTATCATCAGCAAATTTGGAAACAATAGATTATAGTCCATGGTCTATAGCATTTATATATACTATGAATAGAAGTGGCCCAAGAACGGAACCCCGAGGAACTCCACTTGTAACATTTTTCCATCTAGAAGTTCTTCCATTTAAAACAACTCTCTGTTTTCGATCATTCAACCAATTACTAGTCCAACTTAATAGGCTACCACTTATTCCGTGCGAAGCTAATTTAGTAAGTAGTCTTTCGTGGGGAGCGGTATCAAAAGCTTTTGCAAAGTCTAGATATATTAAATCTATGTTGCTTCTTTTGTCATAATTCGAGATAACTGTGTTGTAGAATTCGAGTAAGTCACGCAAGAACGTTTCCGTCTGAAACCATGCTGACTATCATTTATCAAACGGTTACTTTCTAAATGATGTTCGATAGGATCTCTGATGACAGTTTCCATTATTCTTCCTACGATTGAAGTCAAACTTATAGGCCTATAGTTATTTGGCTTCTTTTTGTCACCTTTTTTTGAATATGGGAGTAACGTTAGCTAGCTTACATTCTCTTGGGACATCTCTGGATATGATGGATTTGCTCCATACAGTGTTGTATATATTTTTGTAGATCATAGTTATGTCTCTAGCGCTCATTACCCTTTTCCAATCTTTTAAAACTAACATCTTTGAAGTAGATAATTGACCTGCATAGCTGAGTGCGCAGATAAGGCAATAAAAAAAACGTGCTGGTCTCGCATTCGCTTAATCATGGGTTCGAGTACTGCATTTCTCTCATATTCCCAGCAGTGACCGTTCCCTGCGCACTGGGCAAAGGTGACGGCATCAGCCATAGCTATGCGCCCCTTGATGTAGGTTCATCTCCACCTCCTAGCTTAGGTGAGTGTTCGTGTGCAGATTTCCCAAGACGGATAACATAAGTGCAGTACATTTTTTTTTCTTCATCTTATCATTCTCCTTCCTTCTTGCGCTGTGCGGGGGTACTGACTACATAAATCTAAACAGTCGACATGCTAGGGACTTTAGTGACACCCCTACAGACCTGCCTCACGTAGGTTTCTGATGACTTTCAGATTATGCTACGAGTATTAGTCATTTCTACTGCCCTTCTTAAAAATATTTTCTAACACCTTTATGAATCCACTTTTTCAGTGCAATAGCTCTCAATGATAGAAAGGCTCGTTGTTACTAACAAAGCATATTTCTCCCTCCTCCCTCCTCCCTCCTCCCTCCTCCCTCCTCCCTCCTCCCTCCTCCCTCCTCCCTCCTCCCTCCTCCCTCCTCCCTCCTCCTCCTCCTCCCTCCTCCCTCCTCCTCCCTCCTCCCTCCTCCCTCCTCCCTCCTCCTTTCTTCCTCCTATCTCCTCCCTCCCCCTCCTCCCTCCTCCCTCCTCCATCTTCCCTCCTCCCTCCCCCCTCCTCCCTCCTCCTCCTCCCTCCTCCCTTCTCTATCTTCCCTCCTCCATCCTCCCTCCTCCATCTTTCCTCCTCCCTCCTCCAACTTTCCTCCTCCCTCCTCCATCTTCCCTCCTCCCTCCTCTATCTTCCCTCCTTCCTCCTCCACCTCCTCTCCTCCCTCCTCCATCTTCTCTCCTCCCTCCTCCCTCCTCCCTCCTCCCTCCTCCCTCCTCCCTCCTCCCTCCTCCCTCCTCCCTCCTCCCTCCTCCCTCCTCCCTCCTCCCTCCTCCCTCCTCTCTCCTCCCTCCTCCCTTCTCCCTCCTCCATCTTCCCGACTTCCCCACTTTCTTGTCGTCCTACCTTCCCTACCTCTCCTCCTCCTCTTCATCCTCTTGTACATACCTACCTCCATCCCCATGTCTTTGAACTCCTTTGAAAATCAGTCCTCCAGACACATGCCTAAGACGAGTATCTCATCTTACACGAATCCTAAGTTACAATCTAGACCAGTCTCAAGAGCTAAGGAAAAAAACAACAACATCTAGAAGACCATTGCTTTCAAGCCTGGTGCCACTGGACGACCATATGTCTTATGCAACAGCGTCGTCTTGGAGGCGGGGGTCCATTAGCACGTCAAATGTGGCACTTGGGGCGAAAGGACCGCATTAGCCGCGTGGAGTAGAGTGCCGTCTTGGGAAGTGACCGTCTAGAAGGAGGCGGCTAGGACTTCAGAGAGGGCGTGGCAGCAGTAACGGCATACGGTCTTAAACCCAGAACTCAGTTCCATGTGTACTTCATGATAATTAGAACGTACAACGGCTCTTTTTGTGGCAATTAGTCATCTACTACAATAACAGCGTCTCTCTTCATCTTCCTTTCCTCTTCCAAGTTGTTGGGAGGACTCCACATCTTGATTTACATAACTGGATGCCATACCACTTTCACCCTAAATGTAAATAAATCCAGCGTTAGTGATGATCACTGGTAGGCGTAAAGATTCGAGCTCAAAACTTTGCATACGAGGCTGGTTTGAAATCACATTATAAAAACGTTTATACTTCATAAATCTACATCTCACTTGAGGCCATAAGATTTTACTTGATTTAGGGAATAATCATATTGTATTACTTAATGTTACATAACATTTCATAAACAGGTAACACTATGGAGACATATCCAGGTCATTTTGGCTCCGCCCGAGGTACCTTTTATTTCGGCGGACTCTAGATGGCATTATTTAGCTCATATGAAGACAATGACACTCTCATAATGTAAAAACAACTATATCAGTATATGTCTGTACATGTATTCACTACAGCAAATACGATAAGAATACTTTGAATAATCATTTCGGCTTGGTAATACTTATGCTCATTTTACTCTAGCCAACGTTACGTCAATTCTTTGAAGACAGCTGGAGTCACAGTAAAGGAGGGTTTGAGAGAACATCCCTTAATCCATTTGTTATGGTGATGCACTTTGCATAGCTATATCTAGACATCTGTCCTTTGATTCAAACACACATGCATACATATACATACATACATACATACATACATACATACATACATACATACATACATACATACATACATACATACATACATACATACATACATACATACATACATACATACATACATACATACATACATACATACATACATACATACATACATACATACATACATACATACATACATACATACATACATACATACATAAATACAAACATACATACATACATACATACACACATACATACATACATACATAAATACAAACATACATACATACATACATACACACATGCATGCATACATACATGCATATATACAGGTACAGTTTGATACCATGCCCCTATCATTCTTAGCTAGTGTTAAGTACTTACTTTGCTTGTCTTCTTTTTCTCCCAATGCTTTGTGAGAAAAAGGAACCCGAATGCGTAAGTCTTCCTAACCAATGTACAGCCTCTTCGTCATCAAGACTCCTATTGACATACAATCCCCCCCCACCCCCACCCCCGGTAGCCACACATTGTAACTGTATGGCTTGTGGCTCCAGGCAAAATCTGTTAGGGATCTCGGAGTAGTAGAAGGCCCTAGATGTGCTGAATTACGGCCCACCAACGTGTGATTATGTCCTGGTTCTTCACCAACTCCTGACCCACTGTCATATGGGTGTACTGGCTGGGCAAAGGTTACGGAAATCAACCCAGAATGACAAATCAACTGATGCCTTGCAGGTATACAATCCTATAAATATCTCATAAATATCTCAATTGCCAGTTGTTGTTTTTTTACAAGTTTTCATTTTTCTTCTCAATACACTAACGATGTCCAACGGCAATGGGGCTGGGGTGACGGTGGCAGGCTTTTGATGTGGCTTGAAGTCTCTAGCCTCTCCCCTGCACGTACGGCGAAACTTGGTGATGGTTGGCTGAGAGGCACGAAGTAGGGGGCGTTGGCTCCCTGGAGCAGCACCTTGTATGACCCGCACTGTCCACCCCCGAATGGTGAAAGGGCATAGAAAAGGTTGTCCGCACCTAGATCTACCCGTGGTGGGTATGCACTCCCACTATTGCATCACGTTCACTCGGATGCACCAACAACAGATATAGAAAAGCAATGAGGATTGGTTCCTGGAATATCAAGACACTACTAGCCTCTAACGGTAATACCGACCGATTCCCTAAGCGCACAGTTCTTTTTGCCTATGAACTGAGGAAGTATGATGTTTATATTAATGCCCTTATTGAGACTCATTTTGCAAATTAGGGATTCTTGAAAGAAGTGGGTGAAGGTACACTTTCTTCTGGAAGGGACTATCTGAAACATCATAGCGTATTCATAAGGTTAGTTTTACTCTAAAATCCAGTCTCCTAGATAACATCATAGAATCCTCTACGGGCATCTCTGAATGACTTATGACCCTAGGAGTCCCCCTAACCCAGCGTTTCTTAACCTTTTTCGATCTCAGCACCCTTTTGGTCAGGCCTAAACAATCCATCACCCCCTACCATTGGCTAACACCTGGTTACTATAAAGATAAAGTAAAGACGTATGTGACCTTCCCCAGCACCCCCTGAAATTGATTTCAGCACCCCAGGTTAAGAAACGCTGCCCTAACCAAAAACAGACATGCAACCCTTCTCTGTTGCTATGCCCCTACATTAGCCGCACCATAGAATATCGAAGACAGCTTTTATGAGCAACTGGATGAAGTCCTATGAACAGCTCGATGCAATGATAAGATCCTGCTGTGTGGGGAATTCAATGCCCGAGTTGGCTCAAACCACACAGTCCGGGAAGGTATTATTGGTAGGCACGGGATAGGCAAAAAAAAAAAAAAAAATGCCAATAGACTCCGCCATGTGTGAGCCTCTGTGCCACCCACGAACTTTGCGTCACAAATACCACCTTTCAATTAGCAAACAAGCACAACACCACGTGCTTGCACTCACGTTCCCATCACTGACATCAAATAAACTTCATAATAACTCGGAAAAGTGACCTCAGAGATCTCAAAATAAACAAGGCACTTCGTGGGTCAGAGTGCTGAATGGATCACCATTTGCTTCGCGCAATTGTGAATGTTCATATCCGACCACTTTTGTAAAATAAAGTAAAAAAGAAGAAACTAAACACTGTGCCCTTAAGTAATACAGAGGAGGTAACAGAGATACGTGGTACTAGTCCACTAAATAAGCCAACTACCCAAGTCCTCGGCCAACACTGAAGAAGAAATAAATCAATCTTGGCAATCCCTTGCTGAAACACTTTACAAAACTACTAAAGAAATATTTGGTAGCTTAACTCGCAAATATCAGGACTAGTTTGATGAGGACAATACAGAAATCATAGACCCCTTAAACAAGAAGAACAAAGCACACACTGCTTATGAACAATCCATCCTCCATCCACCTTAAAAACAACTTTAACGCAATAAGATCAGAATCTCAAAAAAATATTCAGACAAATACGAAAAGAGTGGTGAACAAGGAAAGTAAATGAGATTCAACAGCATGCTGACAACAACGACCAACAGTTTCATGATGCAATGAAAACAACAAATGGCCCCATCTAATGTACTACTACTCTACGCTCAGCAGATGGTAACACTCTGATTGAGGACCTACCCAGCACCCTTCATAGATGGGCTAAACACCTAAGCACCGTCTTCACTCAGATCAACCCTATCAGCCCAAACTTCTCTGATGACCTTCTAATACTGCCCAAAATATATCAACTAGACGCTGCACCTCAGGAGGTTCCGAGACAAAATAAAATAAAAATCAACTTATATATTTGACTTACAGTATGCCGATGACGCAGAGCCTCCGGTTCCTACACATACCCACATATCTTCCTTCAACAGAACATACAGTAGATACAATGAATAATATTTACTCAGCATGGGTATGTGTGTCAATGCTGCCAAGACTGCTTTACTAAGCTACGAATATAACCCAACAAAATAGTCAAATGGTTACCGCCTTCTCAGTCGAGGAACATGTTCTGGAGAATATGCTAATCTAAGTACCTAGACAGTTTTCTATCCTTTTCCTGTGAACTGGAGAACGAAATCTAAGCTAGAACAAGGCAGGCCTGCAAGTTTTGGCAAACTAAGGAAAAGAGTCTTCCAAAACCAGAATTTATCATATAACACCAAATTTATAGTATACAAAGTCGTCTGTCTATCCATACGTAGACTCTCTACAAGTCTCAAATTCGGGCCCTGGAGGCTTTCTACACCCGCTGCCTCCAGGTTATTCTCGGCGCCACATAGCGTGACCAGATCCCACATGTCTCTATCCTGGCCAGGGCTAATTCCATCAGCAATGAGACAATGATTGTGACCCGCTAGCTCCGTTGAGTGTATATATGCATGTATACACCCATTGCTTCGGAGGATTCCCTGACATAACCCGTCATTGTTGTTATTGTTATGGACTTTTTACCAGCACATTATCCTTGAGGGCAATTTCACCCCGACCTACCACTGCTATGTACTAAATAAATCATGTGTGTGAAGCTTTCCAGCACCTTAGTGTCATTGCTACATGTGTGGACTGACTGATATGTGGTATCCAGTTAGTCCCTAAACGCCTTGACTTTGATCTTAGTTCAGGAAACCTGGAGTCCATGCGATTGGTCTTTCTTATGGAGTGACACGTGGGCTGCAGCCAGGACTTCCAACGACTCAGGAAGAAAGCATCATCGACCAAGACAAGTTCTGTGACGGTGATCGACAACTCTTTCCAATATGTAATCCTTGCAGGAATTGAAAAATTTTGAGGCAAGTACGGACCCTTGTGGCCACATCTCCATATTCCATAGTAATCTCTGTCTAACAGTGGAGGCCAGATATTCCATGATTGGTAGAATTTCCTAGAGGACCCTACGATGTACTAACTCAAACGCCCTCATAAAATCAACAAAGGCTGCATGAAACCCAGTTGAAATTTATGCAATCTTTCCACAATAAGACAAAGCAGTCGAATCCGATCAGTTATTAACTTCTGGAAACAAATCCAGACTGCTCAAGCCACTCAAAATTTAGTGAACGAACCAGTGCTAGCAATACAGGGGTTATCTTCCCCAACACAATGAGTAACTTACTACTATGATTGATGTTGTAGTTCTCTCGGTGCCCTTACAGATAGAGACAAATAAACCTTTTTCCATTCAGAGGGATTCGTACGAGAATGCCAGACAGCAGTGCTATATGCATTCCACGGATGATAGAAACCCCCTGTGGAGAAAGTGGGGTTGGGGAGGAGGTTTCTATGTAGATATAAGAGATATATAAGGGCCACCTATGCTTTTTTTTATGACGCTTGGAGCGTTCTCCCCCGGCACTACTTAATTACGCTCTCATGTTGCAGAAGCCGTTTATCTTTCTCCCTTAAACTTACAGCCTCTTTGCCCTCCCTCGAAGAGGTGGGGTGTCATGTATTAGTAGATTAGCAACCTCCATCTGAACATCAGTATAGAGAAGTTGGCAGGTTGCATCTATGATCAACTGCTCAAAATACTCGGCAAAAAGACAACACGCCTTTACGCCTGACGCTAATTACCAATCTGCTATTTAGAGCATGCTGATCTAAATCACATATTTTGAATATATTTAATTCAGGGCACGGCAAGCAGGTCTAAGATAATTTGCTTTAAGATAGCCTTGGACTTCCTCGGTGATTTCCTTGACGCACCTATGCTTTTCCGTACTCTAGTCTACCATTTCTGAGTCCTGTATCGGTCCAGATATCCAGCCAGTCAAACAGCACAGCCTACCTCTATTCTCTCTATTGTTTCTCAGGGAAAACTAATGTAGTTTTTAAGACAGCCCTAACCCACTCATCCCACAAAGCTCCACCTGATAATGATAAAACTATATACTGTGTTGTGGGGTAAAACCCCTCAAAAAAATAACGTAGACATAGCTGAGTCAGTCTAAATAGAATTGACCTAGTCCTGTCTAATATCCTCAAGTCTTAAGTGAATAAAATAATTTAGAGAGAATCGATTTATTAGAATGCTGCAAGTAGGCATAAACCCATTTATTTCCCTTTCATCTGAGTCTGGATTATGAGAACCTTTAGTGCAACACGAGCACAAACAGGTTAACCCCCGATAATTCTTGGTTTCAGTCGACAACAAATCGACAGAATCGTTGAATAAATTCAAGGTCATGGTCAATTAGTTGACGGTAATCGGCAAGAAATCCGACGGAGCGTCGATTCTTCAGCGCCACGGCCAATTTGTTCTGGCTGATAGCTCCACGTGACCTTGGGGACTTGTATGGTGGGTAGAAGTGAAGCATTAGAACCATCCTTAAAAAATGCAATTCAACAGAATGAATGCATCTACGGATTATATTCTAGCCAACGTCAGACTGTTTTGTTTGACTGGGAGAAACTCCGCCTTCAAAAAGGTTTAATGTCGAGAACTGCTTTAGGACACTATATCCCACCGAAGAACTTAATCTGCCGAATGTCAGCTGGTCTTATTCAGCTGAAGGGGGATCACGATGGGGTACAATGGGTCTCCATCTACCGAAACTCAATTAGTCCTTCAAATAAATTTAACCTTCTGGTGTCTGCCAGGACAAATTCCGCAGAGCACATTAACAAGACCCACAACTAGAGCCCCCAATATGGGATACTAGCTTTATGAGCTGCATCAAGTAAAAATTTCAGTGGCTTTGAAAATGTATCTATAAAATCAACCATGCAATATTCTTATAACCTTAATATAGATAGTTATTTCTTCTTACTTCAGTAGGACATCCTTTCTACAACCTTACTTGTTCTTTTTAACACCACTAGGACAAAACATGATGCTGTAAGCTTCACAAGCACTGCATTTTCACCTTGTTCGGTAATATCATCAGTTCAAAGAACTCTTTTGCAACCAAACAATTGATTCCCTTCACGAAAGTAGAATATGTTATAGGTTTTATATAACTCCAAACAATTTCAATTACAAAGGATTACAAAGGCGGAGCATGCCGTCAGGGGACCTCTTGGTCCATATCTAGGTAGGATGCGATAAAAAAGTTATAATGATAATAAATTATTAAATAAAAACTATAATAAT
The DNA here is from genome assembly GCF_046742065.1 of Oratosquilla oratoria. Taxonomy (NCBI): domain Eukaryota; kingdom Metazoa; phylum Arthropoda; class Malacostraca; order Stomatopoda; family Squillidae; genus Oratosquilla; species Oratosquilla oratoria. The sequence continues at coordinate 30,336,795 of NC_134798.1, forward strand.
GTAAATGATAAATAAAATACATAAATGCACTGAACTGCCTCTGCAGGAAGTTTATTCCATTAATTAACTACACAATTGGCGAAGTTGTTTCTACGCACTTCCAAATTTAATCTATTTCCAGACAGTTTGTGACCATTGTTTCTTGTCGGATTCTCATTCAGTGTGAAAAATTTGTCACTTTTGATGTTGTCAATTCCCTTTAGAATTTTAAAGACCTGTATCAAGTCACCTCTGAGTCTACGCTTTTTTTTTTTTTTTAGGAAAAACAGATTCATATGTTTTAGTCGATTTTCGTATGATTTATTTTCTATATTTGGAATCAGTTTTGTGGCATTTGTGTTAAATTTCTTTAGCCACTTTTCAAACCATTGCTGTAATTCATCTAAATCTTCTTGGATATCTAATTGGTTTAAATGATCATTTGCCATTTCGCACAGTTTTGTATCATCAGCAAATTTGGAAACAGTAGATTTAAACCCATTTATATATACTATGAATAGAAGTGGCCCAAGAACGGAACCCCGAGGAACTCCACTCGTAACATATTTCCATCTAGAAGTTTTTTCCATTTAAAACAACTCTCTGTTTTAGATCATTCAACCAATTACTAGTCCAACTTAATAGGCTAACACTTATTCCGTGTGAAGCTAATTTAGTAAGTAGTCTTTCGTGTGGGACGGTATCAAAAGCTTTTGCAAAGTCTAGATATATTAAATCTATATTGTTTCTTTTGTCATAATTCGAGATAATTTTGTTGTAGAATTTGAGTAAGTTAGTCACGCAAGAACGTTTCCGTCTGAAACAATGTTGACTATCATTTATCAAACG
>NC_134798.1:30342622-30357622 GCF_046742065.1 Oratosquilla oratoria
ATATATATAAATATAGATGTATGTATCCCACACTCTCTCCCAGACCTGCATGAATTCTCTCAGACAAACACGAGGGGAAACTGCGATCTATGATGTGGGAGCTGGACACTGGTAAGCCAGGGGATGAATACAGAATGTTAATTGAGAGAAATTTAAGCTACCACAGAGGCCGTGATCTAGGGCAGGCACAGGTGAGGACTGGGGAGTCTAGCACTGTCCATCTAAGTCACCCAAGGACCAGAAGTCCCACCCGAGATGGTCGGCAAAACATGTTGCGTTTGTGCCTCTGCACAGCAAAACTGCAGGCAATGCACATGCGCCAAAAGTGGAAAGAAATGCACAAACTGTAGAAGAGGAGGAGAATGCAGAAATCAAGGGAAGCAACAATCGCCGGAGGTGGGGAGTGATCAACTGGGAAATGTGGAGAGGGAGGAGGATGGGAGTGATGCGATGGAGATGAACGTGAATAGTGATCTTGGGAGTGAGAGAGAATTACAAGAGGGAAGAGATTCCACGAACTTAAGGCCGGAGGACGCAAACCCATCTCATTTAGAGCGGCAGGGTGAGAGAGAGGAGGGCAAATTCTGGCAGACATGGCAGCAGTCCAGGGCTAAAGAGTGGCTGGACGACACCTACAACAGGATAATTGCCTTTTCTCCAGGAAACCTCTTCACCCCACCTAAATGCAATGCATCCAAACGCCTAATAGAGGAGATGACCGATCTATTAAGAGCATATATAAATTCATCTCCCTACGCCCCGATGGTATTCAAAACGCTAGCTATCCTCCCACACCTTACATGCCAGAGGACCCACAGGAAATCTAAGCACTCAGAGAATGTCCAGGCATTGCAACGGAGGATGGAAAAGTGGGAAAAGGGAGAAGTAGAGCAACTGTTGATGGAAGCGGAGGCTATTCAAGATAGACTCAACAAGGGCATCAACAGAAAGAAAAGTCCAGGAGACAAAACCAGGAATTTTGCTGACAAGATGAGGCAGGGAAAGGTTGCGGCTGCCATGAGAACGCTCGCAGGGGAGAATGAAGATCCTGGAGTTCTACCCCTAAACGAGGAAACGATAAAGATCCTGAAAGAAAAACATCCAATAGCAAGACCAGCGAACCTGGACTCTAAATTCAATGGTGACTACCTCCCACCCCACAAGGTAGTTTTTGACAGCATCACAAGAGAAAGGATCTGGAACCTTGCTCTACACACCCAAGGAGCGGCGGGACCATCGGGATTAGATGCGTCTGGATGGAAATGTCTCCTTAGCACCAGCCTATTTGGAACGGCAGCTGTGGGACTGCAGGAGGCCATCGCTGGTTTGGCCAAGAAACTGGCGTCTGAAGACTGTCAGCACCTGGAGGCATACACAGCGTGTAGACTTATCCCGCTAGATAAGAAACCTGGCTGTCGCCCGATTGGTATAGGCGAGGTGCTAAGAAGAATAATAGGAAAAGCAATTATGGAAGTCGCGAAGGATGAGGTGCGAGAAGCGGCTGGCAACCTGCAGGTGTGCGCACGGCAACAGGCGGGTTCCGAGGCTGCAGTCCACGCCATGAGAAAAATATTCGAGGAACCAGACTGCGAAGCAGTCCTATTAGTCGATGCATCAAACGCATTCAACAACTTAAATAGAGAGGCTACCATACACAACATCAAAATTAAATGCCCAGTGTTGGCCAAGTATGTGGAGAACACATACAGAGAACCAGCAAACCTAGTTGTCACCAGCAGGGCGGAGAAGAAAGAAACGAAAGTGGAGATCATCAAATCAGCGGAAGGCACCACTCAGGGAGACCCGGTGGCCATGGCAATGTATGCGCTCGGTCTTATGCACCTGCAGCAGAAGATACAATATGAGGACACCGGGGTCAAACAGGTAGCATATGCAGATGATCTCACGGGCGCAGGAAAAGTAGCTGACCTAAAAAAGTGGTGGGATCTGGTGTTGGCACACGGCCCGGGCTTAGGTTACATTCCGAATGCAAAGAAATCTGTCCTCATAGTGAAGCCAGAGTACTATAACAATGCCAGAATCCTCTTTGAGAACAGTGAAGTTAAGGTAACAAAAGAGGGGAAAGACATCTCGGTGCAGTGATCGGCTCAGAATCCTTTAAAAAGCAATATGTTGAAAAGAAAGTTAACGAATGGGTGGCGGAAGTTAGGATTCTAGCCAACTTTGCAAAGACTGAACCGCAGGCGGCATATGCCGCATTCATATATGGTGTGAAACATAAGTGGAACTACATATTAAGGACGGTACCGAACATCACCGACCTACTAAGACCCCTTGAAGAAACCATCAGAAACGAGCTAATACCGGCCATCACCAACGGACGGACAATAAACGAAGAGGAAAGAAAACTTATGGAACTTCCACCTAGATTGGGAGGGCTAGGTATCTCCAACCCGCTAAACCTTGCCGACACAGAACACCGAAACTCCATGAAACTCACGTCCTCATTGACAAACAACATCGTGTCACAAGATCAACGGAAGGAGACTATCATGGAGGAGGTTAGGGAAATTAGAAGAAACATTTCAAAGGGAAGGGAGGAGAGGCAGAAGGAGGAACTTCAAGCACTTCTAGCTCGGCTATCGAATTATATAAAAAGAAAGATAACAATGGCGCAGGAAGTTGGGGCGTCCAATTGGCTGACAGCACTACCAATCAGGGCAAAGGGATTCACCCTAAACAAAAGAGAATTCACGGATACCATTGCCCTGAGGTATGGATGGCCATTAGGAGGGCTGCCTAACAGATGCTCCTGTGGTGTACAATTTACTCCAGACCATGCAATGATATGCAAGCAAGGTGGATTCATTTGCATGCGACACGATGAGGTAAGAGATCTCACTGCCCAAATGCTTCAGGAGGTGTGCAAGGATGTGACTATCGAACCAACATTACTCCCACTAGGAGGGGAGAACTTCAGATACCGCACGTCCAACACATCAGATGAAGCAAGAGTGGATGTCAGCGCAAGAGGTTTCTGGACACGGGGACAATTGGCTTTCTTTGACATGCGAATATTTGATCCGATGGCCCCCTGTTACAGCAACCTAACTATTGAGGCATCCCACTCTCGGAACGAGCATGAGAAGATCAGGATGTACGAGGAGCGCATACAGAATGTAGACCAAGGCTCATTCACTCCTATAACCTTTACGACTTCAGGTGGGATGGGTCCTAGAGCAAAGGCATTCTACGCTCGGCTGGCTGAGGTAATGGCTGAAAAGAAACAACAACCAAAAAGCAGCATTGTTTCATGGATGAGATGTAGACTATCATTCTCACTCCTAAGATCAGCCCTCTTGTGCCTGAGAGGTACCAGGTCCCCACCACCCAAATCAACACATATACAAAACCTGGATTTTGAGCAGACGGTGGTTGACAGTAGGATAAATGAACTTTTGTACTAGGCATTATTAAAGATAAATAAATAAATAGACAATTAAAAAAGGGTCGTCGACCACAGTCATTGGCGGGAGAGGGGCCAATGAACTGTGTCTGTGGAAGACAGACCCTGCTGCTTCCACCACACAGTTCCAATAGGATGGAGGTCGTATTAAAATTGTTAAAAAAAAAAAAAAAAAAAAAAAAAAAAAAAAATAGTAGTAGTAGTAGTAGTAGTAGTAGTAGTAGTAGTAGTAGTAGTAGTAGTAGTAGTAGTAGTAGTAGTAGTAGTAGTAGTAGTAGTAGTAGTAGTAGTAGTAGTAGTAGTAGTAGTAGTAGTAGTAGTAGTAGTAGATGTAGTAGTAGTAGTAGTTTAGTTGTAGTAGTAGTAGAAGTAGTTGTAGTATAGTATAAGTATTACTAATATTTGTTATTACTATCATTATTATTACTATCAATTATATTAAAGTGTGATAAGGATCGGTAGAGATCCCATTACGACTGCTAATTTTTTTCCTCCTGTCGATTAAAGTTTTCATTATTAACAAATATATACATAAAACACAGCACAGGTAAAATACAAAATAGCTCACGGAACGATATGGTCCACTAGGACAAAACTTCAGCAGATCATTGACACATTTAGTTAATATTTGTTAGGAGCAAAGAAGTCGTACATGAACCGTTTCTAGATGTATTGACTCGACGTTGGGATGTAAACTTGACTTTCTTCCCAAATGATCATTTGTCTTTTGATTTTCATGTGGCAGATGCTCCTGAATTTTTTTTCTACAATTGGCATTATAGAAACACCGTTTATAATATATTACGATTTAATTTCATTACGAAGTATTTCAAGTTATGCTTTGTAGTACCTCGATATATCTGAATGATACTGCCTTAAAGCTAGGTAAGTTCCTGATACTCTAGTAATATTGATAATTTCTCCACATCAACAGGTCACTAGTTTATAATTCTTCTGTTGGAGTCTCAAGTGTATCCCTTCGTAATATGATTTTTTTTTCGCATCCGACCTAGATATGGACCAAAAGGTCTCCTGTCGGCATGCTCTGCCTTTGTAATTCTTTGTAGGTCCAACTGAGTCATGTGTCTTACTTTGCTGCTGCTACTTAAGTGGATGTAGATTTGGAATACCTATGCTCTCTTGAAAAATCAGGCACATTAGATTTTTCTTAAATCAATTGATAAACAAATGGTTAATGAGTTCATGTATTCCACCACATTCTTAGACATGAAATACCATCGTCTTCTCATGGAAACTAATCTTAAGGTACCAACCAATCTTGATATTTGTGTTACCATACTGAATCGTGTCTATGCACCACTAGAACGTTAAGATCACATTGAAGCTAATCAGCAGGTTCTAGACGAGCAATTGATAGAATGAAATATAGAGAGAATTCAATTAATTTGATTGGTTGGCCGAGATCTTCAAAGTGTCAATTAGGGGACAATTACCACCGATTCCTTTCAGTTGAGAATGACCAGATTATTGTTATGGGCTGTAGTTTGACCTTGTGGACAGTCTTGCACCACTATTATATAACTTTATGTGTTGATTTAGTTAGTCGATGGTGTTGAAGGACAAGTTTATAATATGTGACTAATAGCAACTGATTTGGCCATGATTGCTGATCATTTTGAAAATGAGGGTGAAGATGAGAAAAGAAAGAAAATGCATGAAGACTGTTTATGTTAGGCAACGTCAGTGATTGATAGAGAAGTTTGGACAAGAATTAAAACTGGGTGCCAAAAGCAACGAAGTTCCACGAATTAGTGGCAAAAAAAGGCAAAATGGGAAATCATATGAAGAGTTGATAAGTAGTAAGGGTCTCGAAAGAATATCCGAGCTTTGCTGTATCTAAGGGGTAAATTGAGGCTTTATATAACTATGAAAGATGATGAAGCGATTGATGAAACATTATACAACAGTTGGTTTTGAAGTTGGTGTTACATAGACCGGTAAAAGAAGAAATACACAAAGATTACTAAATCTGAATATCCGATAAATCTATATGTAGAAGGAGTGTTTACTAATGAACAATTTGTTTGGGTAAAACGCTGTGAAGGTTTGGAGCGAAACAGAAACCGATACCACACTTAATTGGAATGTTCAAATGTACATCGCTAACAGATAATAACTTTGTTAAGTGTTTGGGCTACAAGAACGGTTATTTATGAAGAATCACTCATGTTGTTTGATGAGTGCACAGGACATTTAAGTGTATGGTTATAGTTGTAAGCATTATGCAGTTAAGTATTAATCGAATTTCTTTGCACCGAAATGCTGCTACTACGTGTATGAATATAATACATTTTTGTATATCTCTCTGATACCACAATTTGAACAGTTATACATGTATAGGTGCCACGTGTAGGGATAGAAATTTGATGACGAATATTGTGAGAAGGTGTGGATGGAGAGCAAAAAACTATTGTGTAAAAATGTGGAAAGACATGTTTATGAGGCTGCTACGGTAGTGGATGATATTGGGTTATCGAGAATTAATTATTCTCATTCTATCAGTGTAATTAATGAACTGCATAATGAAATCACAGAACTAAAACTGTGCGTATGCAGAGGTATAACATTAAGTTGTGTACTTACTTTTCAACAGTTCATAGTGAATAATATATATATATATATATATATATATATATATATATATATGTATATACTGTATATATATTTATATATATATACATATATATATATATATATATATACATATACATATACATATACATATACATATACATATACATATACATATACATATATATATATATATATATATATATATATACATATATATATATTATATATATACATATACATACATATACATATACATACATATATATGTATACATACATATATATATGTATGTATATATATATATATATCAATTTAAATATACATAAACATATATATATATATATATATATATATATACATATATATATTATGTGTATATATATATATATATGTATATGTATATGTATATATATATGTATATATATATATATGTATATATATATATACATATATATATGTATATTTATGTGTATATATATATATATATATATATATATTATATATATATATATATATAATCACGAAGAATCCACAGTCGGAATAAAAGGAAACTTTAGAAGAAAGTGTAACTTCTATATTTCGGCTAATAGCTATAGCCCTCTTCAGGAATGTACAGATTACAAGAATCTGCAGACACATAAGTACAATTGCACTTTCCTGAAGAGGGCTATAGCTATTAGCCGAAATATAACAGATACACTATCTTCTAAATTTTCCATTTATACCGACTGTGGGTTCTTCGTGATTATTACTTACAAATGTGCTACAACATTTTGTCTAAGTTATATATATATGTATGTATATATATATATATATATACATATATATATATATATATATACATGTATGTATATGTATATATACATATATATTTATATATATATATATATACATGTATACATATTATATATATATGTATATATACATATATATTCGTAAATAGCTGGAGTCCAGGAACCATTATTATGGGAGAAAGCATACGTCGAGTCCAGCGTATGCTTTCTCCCATAATACATATATATGTACATACATACATACATACATATATATATATATATATATATATGGATGGGACTATTCGCCGCAGACTATTTGCCACCGACGATTCACCAACAGCGTTTCGCCGACAGGTAAAGTTCGACACCAGATATTCGCCGACGGGATCAGTTCGCCTTTGGCCGGATGTGAAAATAAAGGGATTTAGAGCAGGGTTTCTTTTTGTCATTCATTTTTTCTTTCATCAAGTCACCTCTTACAAGAGTCATCCATTATTACCAGCTGGTTTGGTGATGCCTGTAGTCCAGTCTACACTGTGGGACTGCACCATACGAGGCTCGTGGGCAGTCGTCAGCAGGTTGACCTCGCGTATATCGACTCATGTGATAGCGAGGATGTTTTTCGTCGTGAAGTACTTCACGTCACCCCTCTCAAGTCGTTCGTTCTGGTCACGCTGTGGCATATGCTTCCGTTTACGCCTGGGAGTGCCACACACTCCTGTTTTGTTTTTATGCAGAAAATCATCCAACATAGGACTTGTGTACCAATTGTACCAGGAATGTGGTGACGACCTGGCGAGTAAATGCCTTTGGGGGTTAAAGAGTGTAATGAGAAATAGACATTTGGGAATGGATTCTAAGAGAAGATTTCTATGAAGAAGTGATTGTACCGACAGCACTGTATTGGACAGAAACATTGTACATAAGAGAGGAAGAGAGTCATTCTTTTAATATGTTTGAAATGAGGTACCTCAGAAGCATGATAGGAGTTACTAGGCTGGATAGACCGAGAAGTGAAGAGGTGAGGAAGAGAATGGTGGTGGAAAGGGAGTTGAGAGATAGGGCTGATGAAAGAGTATTGGGATGGTTTGATCACATGGGAAGAATGAGTGAAGAAAAAGTGGTGGTGTGGAAAGCAGAGGTGGAAAAAGTGAACATGAGTGGGCGAGCTAGGATGAGATAGATAGATAGGATAAAAGGGGCATTGGGAAAGAAGGGAATGTCTTTTGAGGAAGGACGGGAGAGGACAGAAGACAGGGGTGAATGGAGAAGGGTTGTATATGGATGATGCTGTGATGCATGAGGGGGAGTGGGGGGATGGGGTGAGGAAGTATGTGTGAAAAATAAACTGATGCAGCCCGACGGGATTTCTCCCCTTCTTCTCTTTTTCTGCATGTGGGGGACGGAGATGGGGGGAGGGGGGTGTCGCCGATATAATGAAGCGGCCTTATTGTGGATATCCTGTGTCCTACGATACTGCTTCTGACCCAGGGCTGTGGGCGAGATGCAGGGGTGATCCTTCATCGAAGAGGAGCCAAGATAAGAGAGAGGGAAGGGGGTGGATGGGAGTGGAGTATGTTGAAGATGGAATGGGTGGGATTGGTTTTTGTGCCTTTGTTTTTTGGCTACCTCGCTTGTAAGGGGGAAAAAGCCTTTGGTATATGTATGTACATACCAATTATTTACTCCTTCCCAGATTCATTTACTGTACATTGAAATGTTTTTATTTTATGAGATGATAATATAAAAGATATTTTAGATATTATTACAAATTATTTTGGGGTATTTTCACAGAATGAACAAGACGACGCTTTTCCATATACCTTACCACTGTATTGATACAACTAATGTGCCAAAGTACTACTGTGACTTTGGATTTGAGGCTGTCTAGAATGTAGGTCAGTCCAAATAGTGTTTATGTAATGCAACAAATCAGAACGTTGTTACGGGAGGCACTGTATGAGTTTTTCACAGATCCCTGATTTCTTTAATGTTTTCATTGATATTGTGTTGCTATTATCTTGTAAAGAAGTGTAACCACTCATAGCGAATTTGTATTACTTATGTGGTTACTACGTTATCAGCTACTATCGTAGATTAAGTAGTTATCATAACCATTTTCCAACTTGCTACAAGTAGGATAATTCCCACTCCCCACTTTTTAATTTTCCTTGCATTTGTATTTTTTTTTTCAAATTTGTACCCTTTAATAGAGGCAGTGATTCCATTGTTCTGCTATAACTCAGCGCTTATTGATACATAACTGATCAAACTGTCACGGATAAAGACGCGAATGGCAGGAGCGGTCTAAATCTGTTGTCATTTGTAATCGTCCTAAATGTCAAGCTGCCAAGTGTTGTGAGCTTGTCCATGTTAATCGTCATTTGCCGTGCTCTAGTTTTCCATATTTTCTGTCCTTACACTATTCCTTCAATGTTGCTTAGCAACAATGGGATTAAGCTTAAGAATGAGATCATAGCCAACATTTGCAAACAATACATCACCCACATTTTTGTAACTGCTTATCAGCCCTCCTGTAACGGTGTGGTGGAGCTGACAAATAGGCTACCTCATGTCAGTGGCTGCACTAATAGCACTGTCAATGTATCAACGAGAAACACACCTCATTATGTCCTTTATGGTTCTGAGAAGAGGTTTTACTTCCGTCTGATCTTTTGGATAGCCCTATTCGTCCTCTCTTCCATTCTAAAGATTACAGTCATCTTCAGTGCCATACATTGCATACCATTTATGATTCTGTCTGATGGAAACTTCAGGAGTCCAGATCAAACATGATAAAGAAACAACATAGTGAGGCTATACCTGTTTCCATACAAGTGGGTGAACATGCATTTAAACAAATGCCTGAGCGCCAGTGTAAGCTTAACAACAAACTTAAGGGTCCTTTTCTGGTTATTCTGGTGACGCAGAGGCTTTATCCCAATAAGTTCATGGTTGTATACCCATCTCAGGGACTTAGTGAGATGCTGCATTCTGATAGGCTTAAGAAGACACAGGTGCCCATACCTACATTCCCCCCCCCAGGGCCCAATGTTTCCACTGTTTCACCCCCTGTTCATCACTCGTATCATCTACGTTCAAAAGGTACAATGCTTTAATGGTTGAGGGAGACAAATATACATATGTGTCACTGTACCCTTTTGTTACTGTAACCACTATCTATTAAGATTGTAAATTGTGTCAATAGCTATGTGCAACCTCAGTTATGGTTGGCATAACCAAGGGGTGTGTGATCTATGATTTTCTATAGCTATTTTGTGTATGCCAGCCAAATGTATGGTGCTTCTCTATTTTCTCATTTATACTATGTATTATTATGAAATTCTTGTATATATTATTGTGTATTGTATAATGTCCCGGACGTCCGACAATTTATGTCATGTTCTTTATTTCTATATTTTACCTACTGGCGTCAGTATGTGTTTGTGTTTTTGTGTGTTTTATGTCCCAGTATATTTATATATGTATGTCCTTTGTCTATTGCCTTATTTTACGTGCCCTTGTGTTTGTTCCTTACCACGAATATTATTTCCTCGATGAGGGCACCGAGAGTTGGTGGCTGGGCTATGTAGTGGGAGCCTGTATATTTGTAATATTATATAAAGATGTATAAATGTAACTGTATGAAACCATCTAGCGAGTTCCTGCTAATTGATTTGTATTCACGTGGATGAGCGTGCCGACGCGGTATGACGTCAGTATTGTACCAACTGTAGTTGAGATCATACGTTCGCTCTATATCGTGCCATACTTTTATATCAATAATACCTTTACAAGTGTCTGACATTTAATATCCACCATTACATTATCATAATTATTGTTATCCTTATTATTATATTTTTAAGTTGATGTCTTACTTTTCAACGTACAAAAACTTTACTGGTAAATTACGTTGTTTCGTTGAAAGTTTTTAAAATTGCACATGTAGTTTGCTAATTCTCATACAGTTAGGACCCTGTTTACGCCGAGATGACAAAATCACAATATCGTCTGACACGTGTCACAATGAGATACATAAAGCTTACCATAACATTAAGATAATTCTGGGTAATGTTTGGATAATTAAACATGAAGACTTAGTGTACCTCGTTTAACCACTTCCGTACTACGTGGCTCTTTTCCTTTTAATATACCTGCCACCTGGCTATTTTATTAATTGCTATTACTCTTTTCGACAGTGAATGTCTTAATCCATTTTAAGGACCATTCGTATTGAGGGCCAGAAGGTCTTTTCTTCTACGAGTTCACCGAAAGACGTTTCGGTAAATTTTCTTCTGTTCTTTCTTATAATGACGCCAATTCTATAGGATCCTATTATAGACAAATTCCTTTATGTATTTACTGATCTATTTAGGAATAGACTAATTTATGTGTTTATATGTTAGCTCATTTATTCATTTCTTATTCACCCACTTATTCATTCATTCATTCATTCATTCATTCATTCATTCATTCATTCATTCATTCATTCATTCATTCATTCATTCATTCATTCATTCATTCATTCATTCATTCATTCATTCATTCATTCATTCATTCATTCATTCATTCATTCATTCATTCATTCATTCATTCATTCATTCATTCATTTGTTCGTTCATTCATTTATTCACTCATTCATTCATCCATTTTTCAATCAGTTATTCATTCATTTAAAGCTGGTGCTTATGCTACTGTTGCTATGAATGGTAATGATTATTGTGGTGCTAGTAGTTGATGGTGCTTGTGCAGTAATGGTGGTGGTGATGATGATGGTGGTATTGATTCCAGTAATAATAAACAAAGTTAAAACAAGAGAAACAACAACAAAAAATGGCAAATTATAACGAAAATGAACGAAAAGTGAGGAGAAAATAGGAGAGGAGAAAGAAGAAACCTAGAAAGCAGTTAATGCAAGAGGCTGACAAAGGGAAGAGGCAGAATCAAACGAATAAAGGAGGGAGAAGGCATAACCGGGAAGTGGAAAGAGAACTAACGATATAGCAAGGAGGAAGAAGAGGAGGAAAAGGAAGAGGAGGAGGAGGAGGAGGAGGAGGAGGATGAGGAGAAGTAAGAGGAAGAGGAGAAGAAATAGTAATGGTGGTGGTGATGATGATGGTGGTATTGATTCCAGTAATAATAAACAAAGTTAAAACAAGAGAAACAAACAACAAAAAATGGCAAATTATAACGAAAATGAACGAAAAGTGAGGAGAAAATAGGAGAGGAGAAAGAAGAAACCTAGAAAGCAGTCAATGCAAGAGGCTGACAAAGGGAAGAGGCAGAATCAAACGAATAAAGGAGGGAGAAGGCATAACCGGGAAGTGGAAAGAGAACTAACGATATAGCAAGGAGGAAGAAGAGGAGGAAAAGGAAGAGGAGGAGGAGGAGGAGGAGGAGGAGGAGGAGGAGAAGTAGAAGGAAGAGGAGAAGAAGTAGGAGGAGGAGTGGGAGGAGGAGGAGGAGGAAGAGGAGGAGGAGGAAGAGGAGGAGGAGGAAGAGGAGGAGGAGGAGGAGAAGTAGGAGGAAGAGGAAGAGAAATAGGGGGAGGAGTGGGAGGAGGAGGAGGAGGAAGAGGAGGAGGAGGAGGAGGAGGAGGAGGAGGAGGAGGAGGAGCAGAAGGAGGAGGAGGAACAGAAGGAGGATGTCGGCGGGTCGGCTAGAACCGGGAGTGGGGAGGACCAGCTTGAAGCGCCCCAGGCAGAGACAATTATAAGGCAACCAGGTGAACGGTCAAAGGGAAGCGCTGTGTGTTTGTACACTTGGGCTGCCGCAGTAACGAGGCCAATAGTGTCTTCTCGACACTTCCGGGCGAATAATACAGCCACAGAGCTGTTCGCGCCTCTGCGGGGGTTCTTTTCTCGAAGTTCCTGTTCGTGGGGTTGAAATGAGAATGGCAGGTGAGGTGAAGAGATGCCGTTCGGGTGCATGTAAACGTTTTTTTTTATTTCGAGGATTCTTAAGTCTTGTATTTTTGGCTGTTCTCGCTTCTGCGGGAGTTCTTTCCTCGAAGTTCCTCTTCGTGGGGTTGAAATGAGAATGGCAGGTGAGGTGAAGAGATGCCGTTCGGGTGTATGTAAACGTTTTTTTTATTTCGAGGATTCTGAAGTCGTATTTTTGGCTTGTTCTCGCCTCTGCGGGAGTTCTTCTCTCGAAGTTCCTCTTCGTGGGGTTGAAATGAGAATGGCAGGTGAGGTGAAGAGATGCTGTTCGGGTGTATGTAAACGTTTTTCTTTTTTTTTCGAGGATTCTGAAGTCTTGTATTTTTGGCTTGTTCTTCGCGGATGTTGGTGCCATGGATGGTTTCGAAGTGGAGAAATAACCGGAAGCGCGGTCGTTAATAGTATTCCAAGTTGAAGCTACTGCAGACTAGAATTTGTTTTGTTCTTCTGATATAGGGTTTAATGGAGGTTTTATTGCTTCATATTCCTTCAAAATGGAAGTGCAGAGGTCATCACTTTTTTCGATATTGAAGTTTTTGTTTATTCCAATTTGCTCTGATCTTCAGGCAGAGGTTCCAGTGGGAGCTGTTGGCGTAATAACACAATCATCTCCATTTTTGCTTTGTTTTTAAGTAAAAACGAGACACTGTCTTCGTCAATGCTCTTAGAGTTTTAATTTAGCTTGTTTATTTAGATCTAGTGGAATTCTTATTGCTGTTTTGGAAAGGCATTGTAACTGCTTTCGAAGTAAGTACTGTATATAAATGTTTGAATAGTTCATACACTTCGATGTTCCGAGGTGATTGGAATTCAGCTTGTGCTTCGAGAATCATACCAAATGAAAGTCTAGTTATTGTTTGAATAGTTCATACACTTCGATGTTCCGAGGTAATTGGGATTTAGCTTGTGCTTTGAGAATCATACCCATTGGAAGTCTAGTTATTGTTTGAAAAGTTCATACACTTCGATGTTCCGAGGTAATTGGGATTTAGCTTGTGCTTCGAGAATCATACCCAATGGAAGTCTAGTTATTGTTTGAATAGTTCATACACTTCGATGTTTCGAGGTAATTGGGATTTAGCTTGTGCTTCGAGAATTGTACACAATGGAAGTTTAGTTATTGTTTGAATAGTTCATACACTTCGATGTTCCGAGGTGATTGGGATTTAGCTTGTGCTTCGAGAATCATACCCAATGGAAGTCTAGTTATTGTTTGAATAGTTCATACACTTCGATGTTTCGAGGTGATTGGGATTTAGCTTGTGCTTCGAGAATTGTACACAATGGAAGTTTAGTTATTGTTTGAATAGTTCATACACTTCGATGTTCCGAGGTGATTGGGATTTAGCTTGTGCTTCGAGAATCATACCCAACGGAAGTCTAGTTATTGTAATATTATAAGAAACTAGCACTAATGGTGAAAGGTTTTTGATTACTCTAGATACAGTAGTTCTAATGTCTCTTGGTGAAGCTTCTGCAGACGGGGTTTTATGTGGTGCTCAGGCATAAAATCCAACTGAAATCTTATTTCCACAACAGCATAAACTGATTTATCTTCTTTTGGAGATTAAGTTCCGTTACCTTAAATATAATATTTTTAAGTGAAAGCATTCAACTATATACATACAGTTTAGATTCCTTTTGGTGAAGAAGTTAGTTTTCTTTACTCATACTGTGGCTAGTCTAGTGTAGTCTCAGGGTCTGTAATAAACATGGTATAATTACGAAACTTAAAAACTGTTGTGTATATGGAGACTCTTAATTATTCAGAAACTTCAGTCTAAAAGACGTAAACTTAAGAAGGCCAGAAGTACATTTCCAAGACGCAGTCAAGATGAATTGCTGCGGTACTTATTCAAAGCTTCAACATGAGACGAGAATACTTTAAGCACAAACAAGAAAATCTCTCCATTTATTCGTTTGAAGCCTAAAAGCTGTAAGTGTAGAAATTTGAGAGTGAGTAGGAAGCCACCAGTCTTGCATTTTCTTACTGTTTAGGTCCAGATATTAATTATTTAAATTACAAAATAATATTAATTTCATTCAA
Organism: Oratosquilla oratoria; assembly: GCF_046742065.1. Taxonomy (NCBI): domain Eukaryota; kingdom Metazoa; phylum Arthropoda; class Malacostraca; order Stomatopoda; family Squillidae; genus Oratosquilla; species Oratosquilla oratoria. Next base: position 30,357,410 of record NC_134798.1, read on the forward strand.
ATGTTGGAAATGCAGGAGATAGGGCAGTTTATTTTCTTATTTATTTTTTTAACTGAGTATCTCTTTGGGTTTGTATTTTCTTTATAATAAAGATATGTGGTTCCAGAGGCTTATGTAATTTGCCCAGGTGACCCCCTAGAGCAGTTGGAGACGGTTAGTGTGACAAACTTTGGTAAAGAAACTAAATTCTTAGTGCAGAAAGAAAGATGACCA
>NC_134798.1:30370122-30380122 GCF_046742065.1 Oratosquilla oratoria
TTCTTTCTTCAGTGGGAAAAATTGGCGCAACAGTTACAAATTCCTAAAGAAAATTGGCCATTAATCATTCAAAACACAATTTAAGGGTAAGGCTCAGCAAATTTATACTTCTCTTTCAGAAGCAGAAAGCGAGTATGATAATATGAAAGCTTGTATTTTAAAAGCTTATGAACTAATACCAGAGGCCTATAGACAGAAATTCCGTAATTATAGGAAGACACCTCAGTTAACATACGTAGAATATGCGGCTCAACAAGAGAGGTTATTCAATAGGTGGTGTTTGGCTAGTGAAACGGACACCTTAGATAGACTTAAACAGTTGATTTTATTGGAGCAGTTTAAGAATACCTTAGAGACAGATCTTAGGATTTTTATAGATGATCATGTTCCCGAAACTTTAACTAAAGCTGCTGTATTGGCTGATGAGTTCACACTAAATCATAAACCTAAGTCAAGACAAATGGAATCCCAAAAGTCAAAGTCATATATTCCAGATTCAACAAAATACTCTGATCCTTGGTCCCCAAAGAAACACTTTGAAAATCAGTCTAGCCCATCACATTTCAGTTACAGGTCTGATTTCAATCAATATCCTCCAAACCAACCTTGGCAAAGAATGGACAGGTTTAAGACTAATCCCCCTGTAACTTGTTCATATTGTAAACAGGTTGGCCATCACATTTCTAATTGCAGAAAGAGACTGACACCCTCATTCTCCAATAAGACACCAACTCTTGTAAGTAATATAAAATCAGATGATTCAAAATCCTCTATTCAGGATAAACTACCAAAGAAGCCGGTATTGTCAAGTAATGTAGAACCCCCCTCATCAGATCATGATCCTTGTTTCAAACCATTTGTATCTTCAGGAACTATATCTCATAGTAGTAATTCACAACAATATCCTATTTCCATACTCCGAGACACAGGAGCAAAGCAAAGTCTGATTTTAGATTCTGTCTTGCAGAATCTGGGTGAGTCATATACAGGTTATGATATATTGATAGAAGGAGTTGGAGGAATTGTAAAATGTCCATTACATAATGTTTTCTTGCGGTCTGATTTAACAACCGGAATGGTTAAAGTAGCAGTAGTAGACTCTCTTCCCATAGTAGGAATATCCTTATTGTTGGCCAATGACATCGCTGGAAGCAAAGTCATTTCTCCTTTAATAACAAATAACCCTAAGACCTCAGTAGAACCTTCAGATAACTTACAGTTGTTTCCCGCTTGTGCTGTAACCAGATCTCAGTACAAGAAATCTGAAGAGGAGACCTATAATTTAGAATCCCTATTCTCCCAAACTGACCCATCTTCTTCTTCACCAGTTTCTCTATCTAGAGCAGAATTAATCAAAGAACAGAAGTCAGATCATTCTCTTAAAAATTTGTACGAGATTGTTTCATCTCCAGAAGAAGTTGAAAATATGTCACGAGGTTTCTATATAGAAAACGGAGTCCTAATGCGAAAATGGAGAGCATCCACCACAACCGCTGACCAGCCATGGCAAGTAAGGAATCAAATAGTCCTCCCTCTTGGTTTCAGGAATAATGTTCTAAGATTGGCTCATGATACTCCCTTAGCAGGTCACTTAGGGGTAAGAAAGACCTTGTTCAACATAACCCAACATTTCCATTGGCCCACGGTTGTCAAAGATGTTGCCCAATATTGTAAAACATGTCATACATGTCAACTTGTAGGTAAGCCCAACCAGAAAATTGTAGAAGCTCCACTCCATCCCATTCCTGTAATGGAAGAGCCATTTAAAAAAGTTCTTATTGACTGTGTAGGACCTTTACCTCCTTCAAGTAAAGGAAATCAGTACATTCTCACAATCATGTGTATGAGCACTCGTTTTCCAGAAGCAATTCCTTTGAAAAATATTAAAGCTCAAAACATAATCAGAGAAATGTTGAAATATTTCACTATGGTAGGATTTCCTAAGAACATTCAAAGTGATCAAGGAAGTAATTTTCTTTCCAACAAGTTTAGAGAAACTCTTGTAACACTAGGTATAAATCATGTAACTTCCTCCGCCTATCATCCTCAATCACAAGGTGCTCTAGACCGCTTTCACCAAACGCTCAAGACAATGTTAAGAATCTTCTGTGCTGAGAACACTCGAAATTGGGAAGACGGACTCCCCTTTTTGTTGTTCGCCACCCGAACAACAATTCAAGAAAGCCTTGGATTCAGCCCGTCAGAATTAGTCTTCGGTCATGAAGTCCGTGGCCCCCTAAAGATCCAACATGAACAATGGATGAAAGAAGAACCACCAGTTCCTTCTTTGAAATACGTGTCCCAGGTCACCGAGAAGTTGTTAGAAGCTTGGAAGTTGGCAAGAGAGAACTTGACGAATGCTCAACGAGTAATGAAAGGTTGGTATGATAAAAATTCTAAACTTAGAACTTTCTCTCCGGGAGATCAAGTGTTACTTTATCTTCCCATACTAGGAGATCCATTGCAGGCTAAATACAAAGGACCCTATGAAGTCTTGTCCAGAGCCAGTGATCTCAACTACATAATCAAAACTCCAGACAGAAGAAATAGTTCCCGTCTCTGTCACATAAATACCTTAAAACCTTATCATTCCAGAGATCCAATTCCAATTTGCAGCTCTACCACAATAGAATCGGAAGAGCCTCCTGATAACCTGCCTAATCCTCCTGAGATTCCCTTGGAAAACTCCCAGATACTACAAAATCTTCACTTATCTGAGAAACAAGATGTAGCAGAACCATTGACTGACCTGTTGAGAAAAGACCACGACTTCGTGTGGACACCTACCTGTGAGACGGCCTTCAAAAACCTGAAGTCCCTTCTCACTAACGCACCAGTTCTAAGGGCACCCGATTTCCAACGACCCTTTCTTCTGCAAGTCGACGCCAGCGACACCGGTATCGGTGCCGCCCTCTTGCAAGAACACAATGAAGTTCTTCACGCTATCGCCTACAACAGCAAGAAGCTGTCCCCTGCGCAGAAGAACTACTCAACAATTGAGAAGGAGACGCTCGCTTTGGTCCAGACCCTTATCCACTTCGAAGTCTACCTGGGTTCCTCAACTACCATTCAAGTATATTCGGATCACAACCCCTTAAAGTTCCTACAGACTATGAAAAACAAGAATCCGAGACTTACACGTTGGAGTTTATTTCTCCAACCCTTTAATCTAACAATTCATCATATAAAAGGCGTCTTTAATGTTTTAGCCGACGTCCTTTCTAGAACATAGCTTTTCAACAGAAAGTGAAAAGCTTTCCCAAACGGTGGAGGTGTAACGTAATATTAGATATTACGTCATATGTGTAATTATGTTATAGAATTGTGTTCCTTTGTATTACATAACTATGTTCATATTTCTTGTCTATGTATGTATTGTAACAATGTTAAGCAGTAACGCCCGTCCACTATATGTAATCTTGCCTACGTGCGGAGAGGTGCGCACTCTTGTAGAACAAACAGACAAGCGAAATCCTGAATAGTTCGGAGCGCACAGATTTGACAGTTACTAAATAAGTAGATTGTTCAAGCGAGTCGAGGGTCTTAAAACTACCCATGTTGACGTGTGTTAACTTACCCTCCTCCCCCTCTTTCGCTCACCCGGAAGTATCCCGCTTCCGGTCCAATGGTATATAAGCGGTGGAAATCGCTCACTCCTCGTCATTTTCTCGCATATCTTATCTCTTGATAAAAACTGGAAGTTTAGACTCATGAGACGATTGGTGTGAAGTGATCACCCTTTTTGCCTACATTACGTGTCTGATATACATTGCATTACTTTATACTTATATTTGTACTTATTACTTATTCTGATGCATGTTCCTGATCTCTTTGTACTTAGATAGTACCATATTGTATACGTATCTTGTGTTTCTTATTTGAACGATAATTTCCATATTCTTATAATCATGTAACGGTCCCATTGACCCTACTGCCCATTCTCTTTTGTGTTGATTGCCTGTAAATATTTTCCATATTAATAATTTCGTTTACTAGTTTTATCGCTAGTTTAATATTCCTTTCCTGGAATCTTCTTTGTTACCTTTACTTCTAGTCTTACGAATTATCTAGGCCCTGACCAGATAGTTCAGTCCTACAGTGGCTTCTAGAAGTGAGCTGGTTCTTAAGCACTTATCCGTTATACGTAACGTCTCTTCACTAACCAGCCCGTCCCGTAACAATATATATATATATATGTATGTATGCTGTATATATATGTATGTATACTGTATATATATATGTATATATATATATGTATATATGTATATATATATATATATATATATACATATATGAACATTTTTAGAAGCTCCGCATGGGATACGAACCCTGACCCGTGCGTCGATAATCACGGGTCAGGGTTCGTATCCTATGGAGGAGCTTCTAAAAATGTTCAATCTGTCTTAAAACCTACACATATACATACATATATATATATATATATATATATATATATATATATATATATATATAATTATTCAACGTGACAAATTTGAGGACAGAGAGGCAACGGAAAATGAGAAGAGCTTTGATTTTTTATTACCGACATTTCGACACTCTAGTCTTTTTCAAGATAGTACTTTGTAAAAGACTAGTGTCGAAATATCGGCAATTAAAACTCAAAGCTCTTCTCGTGCTTCCGCTTCCTTTATATCTGCACATATATATATATATATATATATATATATATATACATTTATGTATGTATATATGTATATATTTATGTATATATATATGCATCTATATATATATGTATATATACATATATATATATATATATATATATATATATATATTATCAACCACAATGCACTTTAATTCAAAGCTATCAACATCAGAAAAACCGTGGAGGCACATGCAGAAATTGAAACGTTGTTCGCCCTAGGACTCGATCCTACAGTGGCAAGCACGTGACTAGTGCTGTAGTGACTTAGACCAATATACCATCAAGCACTGGTCACGTGCTTGCCACCGTCGGTTCGAGTCCTCGGGCGTACCACGTTTCAATTTCTGCATGTGCCTCCATGGTTTTTCCGATGTTGATGGCTTAGAATTAAAGTGCATTATGGTTGATAAAAATGTATCTCTTAAAACTGGGACCCATTCAGTGTTGTAGATATATACATACATATATATATATATATATATATATATATATATATATATATATATATACAGTATATATATATATCTATTTATATATATATATGTATATGTATATATATATATATTCATATATATATAACACTGTATAAGACACAAAATAAAATCGGGAATAGGACTAGGCATCATACTCTCTGTTGCCCAAATGGGACGTTCCTAAAGAGGCAAAGGCATAAGAGGGTCTGTGTTCTCTTCCCTGGTCAAGAGACATCCCCATTCTTCTCAACTCCCCTTTCACTCCGCCCATCCAAGTCATCCTCGGTCGCCCATTCATGTTCACTACATCCATCTCTGCCTTCCACACCTCTTTCTTTACTCATTCTTTCCATGTGTCCAAAGTATCCCAATAATATTTCATCAGCCCAATTGCCATCTCGTTTTCCATTCCTCTTTCCTCTTCACTTACTCATTTCTCACTCTATACAACCTTGTAACCCCTACTATATTTCCATTAAACTTTTCCTTTCTGTTTTCTTTTCCAAGTGTCTGCTCCATACAGTGCTTTCGGCAAATCCACCCCTTCATATACTATCCTCTTTGCATCCATTCCCAAATCCCTATTTCTCATTACATGTTCTAATCCCCCAAGGCACTTGCTTGCTTCTTTCAGTGTACAATTTACCTCCACCTCCACTCCTCCCTTTCCTGCTACATGCGATCCCAAATACCCAAAGCTATCCAAGTCCTCCAGCTTCTCTCCTTTAATATTTACTTCCAAATCGCTGCCATCCTATTCCTTTGTACATCTCATCACCTTACCTTTACCTACATTTATCTTCAACATTGTCCTATTGCATACCTTCCCAAATTCCATCACTAACTCCCTTAACACCTCCTCTGATCCTGCCATAAGTGCAGTGTCGTCAGCAAACAGCAACTGGCTCATCTCCCACTTTTCTCCATTTTCTTTGACTAACTCTAATCCCCTGCCCTTTATCCTTGCATTTATCTCTCGTACCACACCATCCATGTACATATTGAACAACTGTGGCGACATGACACATTTCTGACGCAATCCCACGTTTACCTCAAAATACTCGTTCTCTCCCCTTTTCTAATTCTAATACATGCTCTGCTACTCTCGTAAAACTCTTGACTGGCCTTATAAGTTTATCCCATATATCTGCAATACCTCACACATTGCCTTCCTATCTACCCTTTCATAAGCCTTTTCCAAATACATATAGGTATAAAAAAAATTCTTACTTTTTGCTTATTTTTTTTTTATTTATCTATCTTACCACAAAATTTTATCCATGCTTATGGGAGGGTCTTAACTGAGAGGATTAGGAGAGAAACAGATGGAACAAACACACACGCGCACACACACACACACACACACACACACACACACACACACACACACACACACACACACACACACACACACACACACACACACACACACACACACACACACACACACACACACACACACACACACACACACACACACACACACATACATACACACAAACACACACAAACACACGTACTCACACACACACACACTATAGACCGGTCTCCCTTATTAGTACAATAGCAAAAACATGAAAAAAATTATCAAAAGTAAATGGATTAAACATTTGGAAGAGAATGATATACTAAATCCAAAACAATTTAGATTTAGACGCGGAAGATCGTGCCCCACAAACTTGATATGTTTTTACTCGAGGCCAATAGGAATAATACAAGAAAGGGACGTATGGGCATATTGTACCTTCTTAGATTTACAAAAAACATTTGACAAAGTACCACACAAAAAATATTAAGAAAATTTGAAATAAATGGGTAAATGAGCGAACGAGTAATTGAGTAAATAAGTAAATGAGTGAGTTGATAAATATACGAGTAAATGAGTAAATTAATGTATCAGTTAATGAGTAAATGTGTATAAAAGAAGATGAGCAAATGAGTACATGACTAATTGAGTAAATGAGTAAATGAGTAAACGAGTAAATGAGTAAATGGGTAAATGAGTGAACGATTAAATGAGTAAATGAGTAAATGAGTGAACTATTAAATGAGTAAATGAGTAAACAAGTAAACAAGTAAACAAGTAAACAAGTAAACAAGTAAACAAGTAAACAAGTAAACAAGCAAACAAGTAAACAAACAAATGAATAAATGAGTAAATGAGTAAATGAGTAAACAAGTATATGAGTAAATGAGTAAATGAGTAAGTACGTATATATGTTGATAAGTAATTTATTTTGGTATTCTAAAATGGGTTTCCGCGTGCGGCAGCGTCATTATCATTTTTTCTTTCCTACTAGATGATTTTATTTAACAGAGAAGAAACCCTGGGGTTGAGTAGATCATACAATAGCTCGAAAGTCTTTCCATATTTTTGTATCTCTTTACATATTCTGTTCTAGATAAAGTCAGATGGCTCTATACACCAGAGGAAAATCGTCAGAATTGAATGAATTACATTCTATCTCAACTATTCTATCCCTGAGTATTACTTCATAAATCTGGTCTAGGCTAACAACAGATTCTGAACAAATGATAAGTTGCTCTAGCAGAGGTCTCAATATACTCATAACAATAGGTTGTTTAAAGAAAAAAAAATCCGATCCCTTGATTTTGATAACATTTGTCTATAGTTTATATATATATATATATATATATATGTATATATATATATATATATACAAAAACATATATATACATAAACATATATATATATATATATATATATATATATATATATACATACATATACATACATGTATATATATATATACATATACTGCATATATATATATATATATATATATATATGTGTGTGTGTGTATATATTTAACACTAGATATTTTCATTAAACTTAGCGCAATTACTTATGCTAAGGATTAAAATTAAAAGAAAACATCTAGAGGAATACATATCCTTGGTTCATGGAATACCCAGTGCATTGAGCTTCGTCCAAGTCCCACCAGACAGATACAGCATGGGATAGAAACCTTAAGTGTATCCAATCCAAGTTTGATTGGAAACATATGTACACAAGCTCCTAACATACAATGCATATCTGTGTGGCTATTCATTCCTCTCTTGACGTATTGAATTAATTCTATTTTATTGAACTTTATTTCATTTTATTCTATTGTACTCTATTTCATAGTATTTCTTTTCATTCATAGAGCCAATAATGATCATTTTTGGAACCTCTTTCATTATAACGTTCATCACAAAGAGAATTGTGTGTTTACCTCTTTCCAAGTAAAAGCTTATTTTACACCTAAATAAAACCATCTGGAGGAAGATTCAATAAAACAACAAAGCAAATAGACCCCTCAGCAAAGAAAATGATATTCAAGAAAAGTTTCACCCTCTAGATATCAAAAGGACTACCTCAAAGCTGAATGTGGTCGTCTTCCATTAGCAAAAATGAAAGAGTTGCACCGTGGTACAGAGCTGAAGAACGTATGGTATGCAATGTAGTAATGATATTTTGATTCATAGTTGTCTGCCACAAACTCCGGTAACTCGAATCTCTCTATTGTAGTTGGTGAAACCACACAGCTGAATAACGTCGTCTATTTTTTGGAATAATGACAAAAAAAAAAGCAATCTCAGGGAGGGAAAGATTAATTGAAATATGTTTATTGGAACTCCCTCGCTCTGGATATGTTTGGCCTTAGAATAAAACAACAAGTGTACCTTTTAAATGGAAAAGGATATTGCCGTTTACAACACAACACATCATAAGGATTTTGTGCTAACTTTTTGTTAGCTGATTTCATTCTGTTTAGAACATGTGTTCATGCTGAGGACTTTAAGACCTACATTAAAGATTTTTTTATTTCATGGTGGGTAACGTCAGACAAACGTTACTATAACAGAGAATTCAAGAATATTTTCTTGCACTACTTTGAATTTTAAAATGTTATTGTTTTATTCAATAAATTTTAATCAATATATCTCTACAAAGCGGTGCACACTAATCTTATTTCTGTAAACTATAATTGAATATTTTTTATATATTACATATCTAATAGAAAATTGATATATTAATATCAGAAGTAGATTGTATGCAACTGTGATAACATTACGCTCTCATTAAGATTTTTATGTAAAATGTTGAGATACGTACGTCTTTCCGAATAACTTCTAGAAGCATTTTCTAAAATTGTGGCTTCTGACACTCAAAACAGCTTTGAAAAATATGAATTAAACACATAATTTCTTGGTTCTGCATATACATATATGGCTATATGCACACACACACACACACACACACACACACACACACACACACACACACACACACACACACACACACACACACACACACACACACACACACACACACACACACACACACACACACACACACACCCACGCACACACACACACACACACACACACACACACACACACACACACACACACACACACACACACACACACACACACACACACACACACACACACACACACACACACACACACACACACACACACACGGCCCGGTGGCGGATTTGTAAGGCACTGGCCTCACAAGCCGGAGAACCGGGGTTCGATTCCCCGGCCGGGCGGAGACAAGTTGGGTTTGTCTCCTTTCACGCGTAGCCCCTGTTCACCTAGCAGCGAGTAGGTACGGGACGTTAGTCAAGGAGTTGTGACCTTGCATTCCCGGTGTGTGGAGTGTGAGTGGTCTCAGACCTACCCAGAGATCTGCTAATAATGAGCTCTGAGCTCACTGCCGTAGGGTGGTGTCTGGCTGTCTCGAAAAGAGGCTGCAGCAGATCCGAGGTGAATACACACACACACACACACACACACACACAAAGTGAGTGCGCGCGTGTGTGTGTGTATAAATATGTGTTTA
>NC_134798.1:30385122-30387622 GCF_046742065.1 Oratosquilla oratoria
AAGTCAAGAGGAGCAAAAAGGAGAAAGGAAAGGAAAACTTCGATGAAGATGACAAAATGTGAGCAAAAGACATGACACACAACTAGAGGAGGAGGAGGAGGGGGAGGAGGAGGAGGAGAAGGAGAAGAAGAAGGAGAAGAAGAAGAAGAAGAAGAAGAAGAAGAAGAAGAAGAAGAAGAAGAAGAAGAAGAAGAAGAAGAAGAAGAAGAAGAAGAAGAAGAAGAAGAAGAAGAAGAAGAAGAAGAAGAAGAAGAGGAAGAAGAAGAAGAAGAAGAAGAAGAAGAAGAAGAAGAAGAAGAAGAAGAAGAAGAAAAAGAAAGAAGAAGAAAAGAAAGAAAGAAGAAGAAGAATAAGAATAATAAGAAGAAAGAAGAAGAAGAAGAAGAGTAAGACGAAAAAAGAGTAAGAAGAGTAAGAAGAAAGAAGAAGAAGAAGAAGAAGAAGAAGAAGAAGAAGAAGAAGAAGAAGAAGAAGAGGAAGAGGAAGAGGAAGAGGAAGAAGAACGCGATGAAGAACGCGAAGAAGAAGAAGAAGAACGCGAAGAAAAAGAAGAAGAAGAAGAAGAAGAAGAAGAAGAAGAAGAACGCGAAGAAGAAGAAGAAGAAGAAGAAGAAGAAGAAGAAGAAGAAGAAGAAGAAGAAGAAGAAGAAGAAGAAGAAGAAGAAGAAGAAGAAGAACCCGAAGAAGAAGAAGAAGAAGAACGCGAAGAAGAAGAAGAAGAACGCGAAGAAAAAGAAGAAGAAGAAGAAGAAGAAGAAGAAGAACGCGAAGAAGGAGAAGAAGAAGAAGAAGAAGAAGAACGCGAATAAGAATAAGAAGAAGAAGAAGAAGAAGAAGAAGAAGAAGAAGAAGAAGAAGAAGAAGAAGAAGAAGAAGAAGAAGAAGAAGAAGAAGAAGAAGAAGAAGAACCCGAAGAAGAAGAAGAAGAAGAAGAACGCGAAGAAGAAGAAGAAGAAGAAGAAGAAGAAGAAGAACGCGAAGAAGAAGAAGAAGAAGAAGAAGAAGAAGAAGAAGAAGAAGAAGAAGAAGAAGAAGAAGAAGAGGAAGAAGAAGAAGAAGAAGAAGAAGAAGAAGAAGAAGAAGAAGAAGAAGAAGAAGAAGAAGAAGAAGAAGAAGAAGAAGAAGAAGAACCACCACCACCACCACCACCACCACCACCACCAGCAGCAGCAGCAGCAGGAGCAGCGGCGGCGGCGGTGGTTATAAAAGACCGTCCAGCTATTGCGTAGGTCGCCTTTTGTGCATCGCTCTGATGTCTAGCTCTGTAGTCTGCTGCAGTAGAGCAATTAGGATCTGAACAAATAATGCGCAGACAAGTAATTCGCCACTGGTTTTATGAAATGTGTAAGTGCGTATGAACCCCTACAACCTGAGGTCTTCCATTCTCAGGTGAATAAAATTGTCCGCCAATGGCATAATATTAACAGAAAATTGTAATCTATTTGTTAGTTTGTAGACTTCTGTTCTGGCTAATAAGAGAGTGTTATTCAGCTTGATATAGGCTAATCCGAGTTCTTTGTCATTCAGTACCAAGTTTGGTTTATACTTCGGAATTGGAATAAAAGAATAAATAGCTGTGACAGAGGGGTTGAAACAGATGTGTAAACCCAAAGAGTACAAGTATTTCTTATTTTTAGTGCTTGGGGTGGAGGGGTAGTGGAGTTTGGGCAATTAAGGTCAGACTCGAAATTATTTTTATCTTAACTCTTCACGGGTGTTCCAAAGTACCGTCCTGGGTCTATTTCTTTAGCCTAAGTTCTTTTCTACTAATTTTTTTTCATATATTTACTTATTACTTTGTACATATGTCAATGTAATTTGTATTCATTATTCTTTTATACATATATTTCCTTGCGTGTTTATTATCTATGTGTTTATTTGCTTACAGATTTATTCAATTATTTTAACCCATTCAACTCCGATGACAAGATGTCTTGTCATTTGGTCAAATAAAACAAAAAATCATAAAACACCAAAATGTTTGATCAAACACCAGAAAAATATGACGTCAATCCTCGCTTCGCTGCGAGCGAAGCGAGGACTGACGTCATATTTTTCTGGTGTTTGATCAAACATTTTGGTGTTTTATGATTTTTTGTTTTATTTGACCAAATGACAAGACATCTTGTCATCGGAGTTGAATGGGTTAAGGGGTGAACTGTTCTGAAATCTGTGCAGCTCCAAAGGAGTGTGTTTGACTATGCGGAAGATTTGATGACTAAAAAGAAAAACTATATCATGCATGATATGACAGCGCGGATATCTTTTAGCCTACTCAAGGAGCTAAAAGATTTGTTTTATTACCATTTTAACTTGAGCTTCTTGTGCCGATGTACCGTGTTAATTTTCATATTCGTCTTATTAATGGATGAACTTAAGTTTTAGTCTAATGTTTACCGATAACTCCCACTTATCCTGGCTGTCTGAACACAAAGGGCAAAGGTGACATCTTCGGCCGCACGTAGCCTTCAAGAGAAAATTTCTTACCATGTCTACATTG
>NC_134798.1:30397622-30407622 GCF_046742065.1 Oratosquilla oratoria
GGAGGAATAATTAATGTAATGGCATAGTTTATGTGTTACTTATGTTCATCGTGGGATTTGTCGTTGTGCTTTGGTCTGTCCTAATTTACTCGGTTTCGGGTGATTGCCTGAGAGATATCTTGGCAGTGACATTTTGACGTTGAAATTGAAAAATATCTCGTTAATGTCAAAATTGAACTGGGATATGTTTTATTATTTAATTATTGAGTTCTTTCTCTCGTGGTCTTTGATATTCTATAACTGTAATTAATAGTTATTTCTGATAGTTCTACGTGGATTATTTTACATCTATGGGTTTGTTTGTGACATACAAAAAAAAAAAAAAAAAAAAAAAAAAATGGGTACTTGGTAGGCCTGCGCTGAAGTCTGGGTAGTAATGGCTGGTACCATGGGTAGATGAGAGACTGGCCTGGGCTGAAGGTGTTGATTCTTAGCTGGTGTTGATCACTGCTTGGGTAAGCAATTCTCGATGAGCAGTTCAAGCCTAGGGTGGCGGTAGGTGGAGGGTGTGGTTGGTTGGATGAGGTGGGTAGAGCTGAGTTGACACTGGGGGGGTGGGTAAGCGAGGATGCTGACCCGATGCGAAGAGCAGGTATATTAGGCGGTTGTATGAATCAACAAAATTCCCTTCCTTGACGTCTTCATCCACACTCAAGACAACAAATACACGACCACTGTTTACAGGAAAAACACTGACACCGGAAGATGCCTGAATGCAGCGAGTGAGTACCCCCAGCGGTACAAACTCAGTGTCATTCGGGCATACCTTCGACGCGCATATAAAAACTGCTCTTCTTGGGAAAATTTTCACTCTGAAATAATGCGCGTTAAACAAATTCTCATTAACAACGATTTCCCCAACTCTCTCACTGACAAAGAGACGAGACTTTTCATCACACGCAACACAACACAACACGGACAAAACAACACACATTCCACACACACAGCTTATTACAAAAACCAAATGACACCAGCACACAAAACAGACGAACGTGTCCTCAAAGATATCATCGTACGTAACGTCACATGCACCAACCTACACGACAAATTGACCCCCATCATATACTACAAAAACACAAAAGTCTCTAACCTTATAATGAGAAATAACATGACTAAACACAACTCTCTCCTCAAACAGACTAACGTGGTGTACCAATTCTCCTGCCCCGAAGAAGGTTGCAAACTTCTCCCCAATGCTTCTTATATTGGTGTTACCACTACCTCTGTGAGCAGGAGACTCACAATGCACGCCCGTGAAGGAAGCATACGCAAACACATGACACAAACACACAACAAAACTCTGAACAGACAAGATCTAGTCAACAATACAAAAATACTTGAACAATGTAACAACACCAAGAAACTACACATCTTAGAAAGAGTCTACATTACACAATACACTCCTATCATTAATATACAGACAGACACAGTTAGTACCTTACAACTACACAACGAGGCTGCGTGGCAACAACGACCAAACGTCCAGCTACTGTGATCAGATGTCCACCTACGTCCTGTTTAAGCGAAGACCTCACCTCCGTCCAGTACCTGACTCCTAACTCTCCTAGTTCCCCCCTTTTTACTTGTATTTAAACTCCTGTTTCGTATATGTAATCTTACTTACCTGAAGATGGTTGTATGACTCAACCGAAAGCTTGTATTTTATATTTTGTGTTATGTTTTTCGATACAATAACATCATGGATCACGGAAGTCTTGTGTTTGACCTCCCCTCAAGAATCAAACTACTAGAAAATTTGAGAAAATCACTAAGAAGATAGTTGATATTGAATTAGCTCTGGTCTTCAATCAAATACATACATACACACACACACACACACACACACACACACACACACACACACACACACACACACACACACACACACACACACACACACACACACACACACACACACACACACACACACACACACACACACACACACACACACACACACACACACACACACACACACACACATATATATATATATATGTTTATATATATACACTGTATATATATATATATACATACACACACACATATATATAAATATATATATATATATACATATATATTATATATATATATATTTATGTATATGTATACACACACACACACACAGACACACACACACACACACACACACACACACACACACACACACACACACACACACACACACACACACACACACACACACACACACACACACACACACACACACACACACACACACACACACACACATACACGCACATATATATATATATATATATATATATATAAATATATATGCATACATATATACATATATATATATATATATATATATATATATACATGTATATATATATATACATATATATATGTATATATATATATATATATATATATATATATATATATATATATGTATACACTTCGAATTCCATTGCAAAAGGGAGGGAAAGCTCTCACATAGAAATAGAATATCACCAACCAATAGTTAAAAATAATGTATTGTATGCGACTAACGCCTTGTATGGTTTATGACTGAAGACGTTTCCTGAAGAGAGCAATATCTATAGGAATTTAAGCCATTGCTGAGGAATAGGAAGTATTATTTGTATTTTCTTCATCAGGATTAGGCATTGCAGTGTTGTACATTTATAGGTTGAGTTGTGTAGGACTCAGGATATGTTTTATTACTTGAAGTAGCTGATGCAGATTCTGCATAGGCATATCTGTCGGAGGTAATTGGCCAGCCATCTTTTCGTGTTGCTGTGCTGTATATCTTCTGCATAAGGGACTGGCTTATGGTAGTAATTGACATTATTTATGTATGTTGTATACAATGTGAGTTGAGGTGTATTGTGGATGAATCCGCTCAGTATAAGTTGTGTAAGAATAGTGGGAAGTTTTGGTCCGTATTCGACCTAGATATGGACCAAAAGGTCTCCTGTCGGCATGCTCCGCCTTTGTAATCCTTTAGCTTTAAGAATCATTTAGAAATCATGAGTTTGGGAGACTCCGGACAGACCTAGACAAGTCTCTGTCTCTCGTGTCTCCATCTACATGAGGCTGGATTCTTTGTCAGATTAAGAAGTGTGATTTTCTATCATTTATAAAGTGCGGAGGTTATATGGTATTAATGACTGTAGTTAGTTGTGCTTAGGAGTGATCAAAGTTCTTGTTTTTTCTTAGATATAAAAGAGTATGTCTAATGTGTTGTCTGGACCCGTAGTATTTGTTTGCTTTAATTCTTTTATATATATAATTCTGTGTGTATTCGTTGATGTGATCAATTTGATTAGGTGATTCAAAGAAACTTAAGAATTTTATTTAACACTTTATTTAGGTCTGGGTTCTATCCCCAACAACTACATACATGCATGGGTACATAGGGGTCAGAGATAAAGGAATCATCCGTGACAAAGTGCCTCCTGATATGAGTTCATCACTACCTTAATTCTTCTAAATCAGTGATGTACCCTACGGATTTCATCCTCGATACTCGTATATCTAAGTGCTTTAACTGAGCTCAGGAGGCTGACCATGAAAGATTGAAGTCTCGACTGCCGCTATGTCCATCAACTTACTAATTACGTTACTTAGATTAAATATAATGATTTCCAAACATCGCTTCTTTAATCCAGATTAAACTAGGTTAGGTTAACCTAATCACAAATTGAATGCAATATCACAATAACAGGGAGAAGTATATGGACGGGCTGATGAGGGCGACGGGAAAACAACTCAAACCAACACAGATGTTACAAGTAACTAGGGACCGTGAACGGTGGCGCTCCATGGTTGCCGAAGTCCAAGAGGATATGGCACGACGGTAAGGTAAGGTAAGGATGCGTATCAAAGCCACAGAGGTGAGGTGCAGGCCATTCGAAGCGGAGCTAGTTAAAACAAAATCTAGCTCGGGTGAGGCGAAAGGAACTACAGAGATAAGACAGACAGACAGAC
Organism: Oratosquilla oratoria; assembly: GCF_046742065.1. NCBI lineage: Eukaryota > Metazoa > Arthropoda > Malacostraca > Stomatopoda > Squillidae > Oratosquilla > Oratosquilla oratoria. The sequence continues at coordinate 30,401,583 of NC_134798.1, forward strand.
AGACAGACAGACAGACAGACAGACAGACAGACAGACAGACAGACAGACAGACAGACAGACAGACAGACAGACAGACAGACAGACAGACAGACAGACAGACAGACAGACAGACAGACAGACAGACAGACTCAGACAAACAGACAGACAGACAGACAGGTCAGACAGACAGGTCAGACAGACAGACAGACAGACAGACAGACAGACAGACAGACAGGAAGAGAAGTAGGTATGCATGGAGGTAGGCAAATATATACAGACACAAACTAACAGACTAACAGACCCACAGACTGATAGATTGACAGACTGACATACTCACAGGCTGACAAGCTGACATTCTGATAAACTGACAGATTGACAGAGTGAAAGACTGACAGATTGACAGATTGACAGATTGACAGATTGACAGATTGATAGATTGACATATTGATAGATTGACAGACTGACAGACTGGACAGACTGACAGACTAACAAATTGACAGAATGACAGACTGGCAGATTAACAGACTGGCAAATTAACAGACTGACAGCCTTTCAGACTAACAGGTCAACAGATTGACAGACTAATAGACTGACAGATTGGCAGACTGACCGACTGACAGAATGACAGACTGGAAGAGCTGACAAACAAACACACAGAGAGACAGACCTGTGTCCTTTATTTACTTGGCCTTTCTCGTCGAGCGTGAAATCATGCCTTCTGGGTACTTAAGCTTCTTGAAGGCTTCTTGTATATATTTCAGTTGGTCTCCAAACTTTTCTACATTACAAATCCCACACACTCATAAATAAAAACCGATGAAGTTACCTGACTCTACTCTCTTACTATGTGCCCGTAAGTGATAAATAAAGTCATCACTGATGGTAGGTTTCCCGTACACAGAATATCGTGAGAAGAAAAGGCAAACAAATAACGACAGGTAAAGAGGGGAAGTGGAAAACAAGAAAGTGGACAAATGTTTAGTTGCCTCTTGGTCGAGCAAATCGACAAAAACCTAGAAAAGATGGTATCTAACGTGGTGAAAGCAAAGCATACGAAGAAAGGAACTTAGTAAAAGCAATAATCAGATGAGAGAACGATAATGATAACAGAAAAAAAAATATGGATCTCTGCGCCCTTTTGTTCGTGGTGTCCATGCGCATATTAAGGGGGGAGGGTTTGAGGTGGTTCGAGGTGGTTGGACGATACTGTACGGAGAGAAAGCGAACTTTGAGGCATAAAAAGCATCCAGTTTCTTGGTATTAAATGTATGTATATACGACCATCTTCCAAGGAACCAAGAGTACTACAAATGGAAATAGAGAAGAAAAGCAGAATAACTGTTAAAGTAACTTAAATCGCTACATGGGAGACGACAAATCACAGAGAAATTTTTCAAGCTGGCAAATGCTATATCCAGATTGATCCTAACAGAAACCAAGGCCGAAATTAGGAGATGTGAAGTAGCTGGTGGTGACCAGGGGCATAGATTAGCGCACACACACACACACACACACACACACACACACACACACACACACACACACACACACACACACACACACACACACACACACACACACACACACACACACACACACACACACACACACACACACACACACACACACACACATATATATATATATATATATATATATATATGTGTGTGTGTGTATGTATGTGTGCATATATATATATATATATATATATATATATATATATATACACATATATATATTACCAATCACGCCATCCTGACCCTACAAAACGAAACGACTTAGGTCACGGCCCAGTCGTTCCGCCGAGGGCACCCGGGTGGAACGTGATACGTAATGTATTTCATCAAATCCTTGTCTTCCGACAAGTGTTTGTGTCAATTGACATTTTGAATTAAACTCGTCTGCTGGGACTCGAACCCTCGTCTAGGCGGCTTGCGTCATATCCTCACCTTTTCCTATAGCTTTCTCACATATCTGTCTTACCAGAAAAATCTGATTTACGCAACCTCTACCTGTCCTAAACCCACACTGTTCCTCACCAATTACTCCCTCTGTTCCTCTCCTAATCGTCTAAATCAAGACCCTCCCATAAGCCTTCCCAACTACACTTAACAAGCTAATCCCTCTGAAACTACTACACTCACACTTATCCCCCTTTCTCTTGTAAAGTGGAACTATACAGGCACTCCTCCAGTCCTCCGGCACTCTACCCTCTCTTAAACAAACATTAAATAACCTCACCAGCCAGTCCACCATAACTGTACCTCCTTTCTTCAGACATTCTGCATGGCATCCATCCAGACCAGGTGCCTTACCTGCTCTCATCATCTTAGCAGCTGCTTTCACTTCATCCTTCCCTATTTCTCCTCCATTTTCCTCACTCATCACTCTCATTTTCTTAGCGCTTCCCACTGCAACTACCTTTCTCTCCCTATCCTCCCTCACACTTAGCAACTCCTAGTTCTACTCTATCCTTCACTCCCTTCCACTCCTCTCCCAGCTTCTTTTTGTACTCCTTCTCCTTTTCTTTCTCATTTAATCAGTTCAAGCTAAATACCTCCCTAACTTTTGTCCTTTTCTTCTTTCTCCACCTATCCTCCACTCTCAACTTACTTTCCACCAGAAAATTATCTAATATTTCCCCACTCTCTCCCCTTAAAATATGTACATCCTTAACTCTTCTTATTATACTCATATCTACCACTACATAAATTATATCTAATTGTATATCAATCCTCTAGATGTAGTACCTTGAAAAAAAAGTAGTGTCGATAATAAAAATTAAAGCTCCTCTCGTGTTTCCGTTTCCTCTCAGTCTTCAAATTTGTCGCGATGAATAATCACACACACACACACACACACACACACACACACACACACACACACACACACACACACACACACACACACACACACACACACACACACACACACACACACACACACACACACACACACACACACACACACACACACACACACACACACACACACACACACACACACACACACACACATGTATATATATATATATATATATATGTATATATATATATATACATATATATATATGTGTATATATATATATATATAATATATATATATACTAAATATTAAAAGGTTTTATCCACCTTGGGAACATCGCAACGAAACAAAAAATCAGCCAAGTAAGCAGATATAGATATATGGGTATATGGAAAAAAAGGACGCAGAATTAAAGATAAATAAATAAGTAAAGAAATCAATAATTAATTTAATGTATAGATGAATAAATAAATAAAAACGAGGGTGGAAACCAAAAAAAAAAACAGAAGAAAAAAATGTGCAAAACAAACAGGTACGTAACAACGGGAAGATAGATTTTTGTCGGAAAAAATAAAACTGAAAAGTGGTGGACTACCTGGGTCACAAGGGTCAAGCTAGGTCGGTCAGTGGGAAGGTCGAACATAGTAATTCAAGTCGGCCAATGGACGGGTCAGGTGCAGATATACAACTTCCAAGAAAGTGAATTAGGCAATGGGCCGACATAGAGTAAGATGTAGATTAAGTAAGACTGGATGAATGTGGACTAATTAAAGCCAAGGCTAGGGAGTGGATGAGGAAAGGAGCCAGATCAAGCAAGAGGGAGAGTTGAGAAAGCATTGTAAGGAAGGCCTCCTAAAGCAAGGGGGGCGGGGAATAGTGATAAAAGAAGGGAAGCGAGAAAATATGCGGGAAGGAGTGAAATGTGCAAGTGAGGAACGGTTGGATTGTTGGCTGGATGGCAACGACTACTAGACGCAGGGTGTTTGAGGGAGGGAGTGAAATGAAGAGAGTGGAAGGGAGGGAGGGTTAGAGGGAGCGGCGCGGACCTGGAACGGTGAAACCTTAATGAAGGTGTCATTAGCAGCCGCCGAACTAGATTTGCATTTGTCCCCCCTTTCCGATGTGCTGTACTGAACTGCATTCGATGCATGTAGGTGTATCGTATTAGCTGGCCTAATATGCCATTACGCGGGCACATGCAAGTCTTATAACAGAATAATTAGATAGACTTTACGATATTATGTACAACTGAAGATGACCAAAGAGTTCATTGCGTTACTTCGCCCTAGTTCCTCTTCTGCGCTCAACTCTAGTTAATTAATTCATCCAGGAGTGGCTTTCTTTTGAACACGCGAATACCCACATATACACATATATGTGTGTATATGTGTAACCCCCCACACACACATACACACGCACACACACACACACACACACCTAGTGGCGCCGTGGATAGAGTTCTTGCCTGCCACTATGGCGATCCGTTGGAACCCCACCCAGAGCTGAAATAATTTCAGCATTACTGCGCTGCGGGTTGTTACTCCAACTCTCGTGAGTGAAGTGTTGGGGATATGTGTGTGGTTAAGGTATTACCCATACATAAATCATACGAGCTCAGAGCTCTCATCCGGGAGATTAATAACTGTCGATCATATGTATATATATATACACACATGTATGTATATGTATATATATATATATATATATATATATATATATACATATATACGTATATGTTTTAAGACAGATTGAACATTTTTAGAAGCTCCGCCATGGGATACGAACCCTGACCCGTGCGTCGATAATCACGAGGCCAAGACGCTAGCAACCATGCTACATGGTGATGGTTCAAAAGGACTGTACAAGTCCCCGACCACGCTTCACGTAACATTGGAAGATCTAGTCTCATTTTCATCTAATCCCGTATTAGGCGAGCCCTCCGACAAGTTGTGTATGTTTTAAGACAGATTGAACATTTTTAGAAGCTCCGCCATGGGATACGAACCCTGACCCGTGCGTCGATAATCACGAGGCCAAGACGCTAGCAACCATGCTACATGGTGATGGTTCAAAAGGACTGTACAAGTCCCCGACCACGCTTCACGTAACATTGGAAGATCTAGTCTCATTTTCATCTAATACGGGATTAGATGAAAATGAGACTAGATCTTCCAATGTTACGTGAAGCGTGGTCGGGGACTTGTACAGTCCTTTTGAACCATCACCATGTAGCATGGTTGCTAGCGTCTTGGCCTCGTGATTATCGACGCACGGGTCAGGGTTCGTATCCCATGGCGGAGCTTCTAAAAATGTTCAATCTGTCTTAAAACATACACAACTTGTCGGAGGGCTCGCCTAATACGGGATTAGATGAAAATGAGACTAGATCTTCCAATGTTACGTGAAGCGTGGTCGGGGACTTGTACAGTCCTTTTGAACCGTCACCATGTAGCATGGTTGCTAGCGTCTTGGCCTCGTGATTATCGACGCACGGGTCAGGGTTCGTATCCCATGGCGGAGCTTCTAAAAATGTTCAATCTGTCTTAAAACATACACAACTTGTCGGAGGGCTCGCCTAATACGGGATTAGATGAAAATGAGACTAGATCTTCCAATGTTACGTGAAGCGTGGTCGGGGACTTGTACAGTCCTTTTGAACCATCACCATGTAGCATGGTTGCTAGCGTCTTGGCCTCGTGATTATCGACGCACGGGTCAGGGTTCGTATCCCATGGCGGAGCTTCTAAAAATGTTCAATCTGTCTTAAAACATACACAACTTGTCGGAGGGCTCGCCTAATACGGGATTAGATGAAAATGAGACTAGATCTTCCAATGTTACGTGAAGCGTGGTCGGGGACTTGTACAGTCCTTTTGAACCATCACCATGTAGCATGGTTGCTAGCGTCTTGGCCTCGTGATTATCGACGCACGGGTCAGGGTTCGTATCCCATGGCGGAGCTTCTAAAAATGTTCATACATATATATACAAATATATATATATATATGTATATATATATATATATATATATATATATATATATGTAAATATATACTTGACGAGATAAACACCATATGAGGACGGAGCCTTTATTTGTACGACGTTTCGCTTATTACAGCTTTTTCAAGTACAAGTTGAGATACAAATGCTTGAGATTAAATAAGGGGAAAGGAGGGAACGGGGAAAGAAAGGGGGGGAGGGCAGAGAAGGAGGAGGAGGAGAAGGGGGGGGATTGGACACTGGGAAAGGATGAGAA
>NC_134798.1:30415122-30430122 GCF_046742065.1 Oratosquilla oratoria
ATGAAAGAGGCCTGACGGATTTTTCAGACTCATCGCCCGCGAAACACATGGAAAACAGGATTTGTTTTTTTCCAATACACGAACGTTTTTCCTCATTTAATCTAACTTAATACTTCTATTGTCAGTTAAATTCTAAGCGTATAAAGGAGGCCTGACTGATGCAGGTTTATGTATTAGATTCTACTAAGTATGTATAATTTCATAAGAAAAGCATATGTTATTTGTTGTAAGTCTTGATTTCTTACAATTCTAAGAAAAATTTTGGCTTCCGTCGTGTGGAACCAAAAATATGTGTTTATTACAATGACATATGTTTTAATTTCAGTGTAATACATAGGACTAATGTTTATCCACATCTTAAATATAGGCCTGGCATTGTGACCGATTGGTTTTATCCACTGGGGTTTTGCCCACTGAATTTGTGTAAGTTTGGATTTTGTCCCGATAGCGAGGTTGTCTAAGCGCACATGTCCGGTGTCTGTCAGGGGACGCCCGTCTGCCTGGTTCTCTCGCACTGTCTGTTTCTCTTGGTATATCTAATTCAATCTTACTTTCTAAATGGATTGCTATATCTCGCTCAGTTTAATTGTTATAGTGCAGCTATGCGTACTGGTTTTATTGTGCCATGTTGAAGAAATACAGACGGTTTCATTTAGCGTTACAAAATGGTTTCCATTTCAGTCGTTAGTTCATTTGTACACCAGTGCGTTTTTATACTCGTATCTATGAATTTCTCTCTCTCTCTCTCTCTCTCTCTCTCTCTCTCTCTCTCTCTCTCTCTCTCTCTCTCTCTCTCTCTCCCCTTGTTTGTCTGTCTGTCTAGCTGTTTGTCTGTCTGCCTGGCTGTTTGTCTAGCTGGCTGTCCATCCGTTAGTTTATCTGTCTATTGATCTGTCTATCTGTCTGTCTGTGTGTCTGTCTGTGTGTCTATCTGTGTGTCTGTCTGTCTGTCTGTCTGTCTGTCTGTCTGTCTGTCTGTCTGTCTGTCTGTCTGTCTGTCTGTCTGTCTGTCTGTCTGTCTGTCTGTCTGTCTGTCTGTCTGTCTGTCTGTCTATTTGTCTATTTGTCTGTTTGTCTGTCTGTTTGTCTGTCTGTTTTTACCTCTCCGTCTGTCTACATGTCTGTTTACCTATTTATTTTATTTACTTATATATATATATGTATATATATATATATATATATATATATATATATATATATATATACATATATATATATATATATATATATATATAATATATATATATATATATATGTATATATATATATATATATATATATATATATATATATATATACATACATATATATGGATAGTGTCATTTAATCACTCAAATTATAATAATGATACCTCCAAAACAAACACTCGAATTTTGTCGTTGTTTAAGTCATCTGATGCAATTCTTCATTGCAACGAAGAAAACGAGGCAGAAGGCTTTGAAGACACGCCTAAGTCTCAGGTCAGACAAAGCCAGACCAGATTAGATATGCCTGGACAAGCCAGATCAGCTAAAGTCAGATCATCCTAGGTCAGATAATATTAGATCATACTAGGTCAGGTCAGATCAGGTCAGAATAGGTTAGGTCATCTCAAATCATTCTAAGTTATGTCAGGTCAAGTTTTATTAGGTTATATCATAATAAGTTAGGTTAGATCAGGTAAGGTCTGGTCAGGTTAACTGTGGTTTTCAATCTTACAGAATAAGATAAAAGGAGCGTGTTTTTGGTTGTGATATATATATATATATATATATATATATATATATATATATATATATATATATATATATATATATATATAATATATATATATATATATATATAGCTTGTTTCTAAATTTATTTTCAAAAATCACTTGAAAAAAATAATAATAACAATAGAGAAATAGCGAGACTGATCGCCATTCAAAATCCTTTATCTATCACTTAATCTAACTTGAAATGATTAGTATCCTTAACACAAGATAAAACTAGCATTATCCTAGCATAACCCATCATTATCCAAACCAATACAAAACAAATGTGATAAAAGAATACCTATCCCATTGGCAAAGTGAAAGTTCTGTCGGTAGTTTGAGAATGGTCCCCAAGGGTGAAAAACAGACGTATGGTCGACTTTGGTCACTCTTGTTGACTCAGACAGCAAGGCAGAAGAGCAACTCGTCATGTATATATATTACTTTGGGGAGGGAAACAAAAGAAGGCATAGAAAACGCTGTGTTGAAAGCGGGAGATTTGAATACAATTGAGCTTACTGAGGGAAAGCCCTAAGGCAAGGGGGAAGAGGGATTACCCCGTTTGATAGTGTCCTCGTCGTCTGTATTTATTTTGGTTAGAAACAGATGAATTGACGTAGGTAAGGGAAACCCCATCTTTCGATTATTCTGTCTCTAAAAATTGTGGCGGCAATTTCCTTTGGCTGAGAGAAAAAGAAACACCGAAGGGTTTTAAACATGTCTCGATTAATCGTTTTACGAGTGTTGTTATCCGGCATCTTAATCCTTTTTAGTGACAGCCGAAGAGACAAATCTTCAGACCATGTCGAAATATATATCTAATTGACCCGCATACGAACGTCGTTTTTGTCGTACAGATACTGCACGAGTATATCCACTATACCTAACGCAAGATTTCATTCAGCTAGAGGAAAACCCATTCGTCTACGCAACATTGAGTCTTCTATTCATTACTGAGTCTGCCCACCTATAGGAAATAAAATCATCTTGTGCCAGCAAGAATAAAATCCACAATAGTAATACAGTACTGAAAGACTTAACTACACATGTATCAACGATATGGAATCTAACTCAATATGAGTCGCAGGTTTCCCCAGGTGATTAATTTTTTTTTTTACTTTAAGTAGAATAAACTTACTAAGGTGTCCAGTAAGTCTCTATTGAGACTTAAGGGTTAGTCGGGGTAGCTAGATCAGACACGTACACAGCATCATTTAAGATGTCCAATTCCCCTGTTTGAACAGGAAAGTGATAACTGAGAGGACTAAATTAAGATGACTATAAACAATTATGAAGCAATGATCAGTTAGAGCTGAATGGAATCATACGGCATAAGTCAAAACAGAATTCTCGAATGCATAGAGTCTGCCTGTGTCGAAAGTAGAGTTGATATCTTAAGAGACAATAAAGAATATCTTTAATAATGAAGCATTTTAATTTTAAGGGGACACTCTTAAGTTTGCTAAAAAAGGGTTTGCCATTTGTATTAATTCACTGCAAATTTCCACGTTCAACCCCCCCCCTCTCTCTCTCTCTCTCTCTCTCTCTCTCTCTCTCTCTCTCTCTCTCTCTCTCTCTCTCTCTCTCTCTCTCTCTCTCTCTCTCTCTCTCTCTCTCTCTCTCTCTCTCTCTCTCTCTCTCTCTCTCTCTCTCTCTCTCTCTCTCTCTCTCTCTCTCTCTCTCTCTCTCTCTCTCTCTCTCTCTCTCTCTCTCTGTCTCTCTCTCTGTCTCTCTCTCTGTCTCTCTCTCTGTCTCTCTCTCTCTGTCTCTCTCTCTGTCTCTCTCTCTGTCTCTCTCTCTGTCTCTCTCTCTCTCTCTCGTTTTTATAACTAATACATCTTTGCTAACACAATTTTTACCTTAAATAGATCTCTAACAAATTAGAATAAACATACCACAGTCAGAGCACATAAGCCACGATATTCATCAATGTAACTATTGCATGCGCAACCGATGTCAACAGAGCAAATGCTGTGGCCCGAATATTCATCTGTGTATATAGATATTCAATACCAGTTGATTTAATGTGCAATACGTGCGGGCAGGGCCTATCGAGAGAGAAACACTGCAAGCTTAGTCAAAGATTTACCGAGTCAACAGCAACAAGCCAAGGAAGTTAACGGTTTTAACGGACGCCGAGGAAACTAACGGTTTTAACAGAAAAGAAGGAGGTCGACGTTTTTAAAGGAAAACAATATAGTCCACGGTTTTTATCTGAGGCCGAGGAAATAGATGGTTTTAAGGGACGCCGAGAAAGCTTATGGTCTTAACAGAAGAAGAAAAACACAACGGTCTCATCAAACCCCAAGAAAAACAACGGTTTTCGAAGATACGAGGAAAGTTAATGGTGTTAGCAGAAGCCAACAAAAAGAGATTTTGATTGAAACTGAAAAAACTATTGGCTTTAACTGAAGAAGATGGCGGATTTGAAATACAAATAAGTATTACTGTGGAAGCTGTTCTTTTACCAACAGAAAAATAAGAACTGTCACTGTTAGTCGTATAAAACTGAAACCATTTAAATAGTTGTACTACAAATTTATTTGAATACAACTTCCATGTTACTACAGTTTTTACCTTTAACTAATATTACGCTACATTTCAGTTAAGTCCCACCTACTTTTTTATATGTAGTTCACTTCTGCACATTAATAGGTACAAATCCTTATATTCAATGTAGCATTTCTAAAGAAATGTACTGGATATAAATTGGAGTATAATAGGAAGAGTTAAGGATGTACATGTTCTAAGGGGAGAGAGTGGGGGAATATCAGATCATTTTCTGGTGGAAGGTAAGTTGAGAGTGGAGGATAGATGGAGAAAGAAGAAAAGGACAAAAGGTAGGGAGGTGCTTAGAGTGAACTCTTTAGATGAAAAGGAGAAGGAGTACAAGAAGCTGAGAGAGGATTGAGAGGGAGTGAAAGATAGAGTAGAACTAGGAGTGCAGGAGGAATGGCGATGGTTCAAGAAGGGACTTACAAGGTGTGCAGAGATGGTGTGTGGAACAAGGAGGACGGGAGGAAATAGAAGGAAGGGTAGTGAGTGGTGGGATGAGGAAGTAAAGAAGGTTGTAGAAGAGAAGAAACGAGCATTCACAGATTGGTTACAAAATAGGACGATGGAATAATATGAAAGGTACAAAGAAATGGGGAGAGAAGTAATGCATAAGATAAAGGGTAAGAGTATGGGAGCAAATTTTGAAAGTAATAAAAAGATGTTTTGGAAACCAATTAGGAGAGGAAAAGGAGGCGAATCAAGTAGAGAAGAAAAAGTAAAAGCGGCAAATAGAGAGATGATAATGGAAGAGAATGCAATAAAAGGAAGAGAGGCAGAATATTTTAGGGGGTTGCTGTATGTGAAGGAAGGTAAGGAGGGAAAGGTAGTTGCAGTGGTTAGCGCTAAGAAAATGACAGAGATAGGTGAGAAAATGTAAGAGAAAAGGAAAGATGAGATTAAAGCTGTTGTTAAGATGATGAGAGCAGGTAAGGTACTTGGGTTTATGGATGTCATGTAGAATGTCTTAAAAAAAGTAGTGATGAAGGACTGGATGGTGAGATTATTTAATGTTCGTTTAAAAGAGGGTAGAGTGCAGGAGGATTGGAGGGGCGCCTGTATAGTTCCACTTTACAAGGTAAAATGGGGACAAGTGTGATTGTAGTAGTTTCAAGGGGATCATTTTGTTAAGTGTAGTTGGGAAGGCTTATGGGAGGGTCTTGATTGAGAGGATTGGGAGAAGAACAGAGGGAGTAACTGGGGAAGACCAGTGTGGTTTTAGGAGAGGTAAAGGTTGGGTGAATCAGATATATGTGGTAAGAGGGATATGCAAAAAAGCTTTAGGGAAAGGTAAGGATGTGCTTTGGGCTTTTATGGGGTGGGAGAAAAGCTGTTAAGAGCAGTCAAAATTTTTTTACGAGAGTAGGGCAGCTTGTGTTAGAATCAGAAACGGAGAGGGTGAGTGATTTGAATTAAAGGTGGTACTTCGCCAGGGGTATGTTATGTCGCCTTGGTTGTTTAACTTATACATGGGGTGGAGCGAGAGGTAAATGCAAGGATAATGGGTCGGGGATTGGATATGGTTAAAGCAAATGGAGAAAAGTAGGAGATAAGCCAATCGTTGTTTGCTGACGACACTGCACTTGTGGCAGGATCAGAGGAGGGATTGAGGAAGTTAGTGACAGAGTTTAGAAATATGTGCAAAAGAAGGAAGTTGAAGATAAATGTGGGTAAAAGTAAGGTGATGAGGTGATAAGGTGATAAGGGGAGGAAGTGGCAGCAGGATGGAAGTTTTAAGGGAGAGAGACTGGAGGATGTGGATAGCCTTAGATACTTGAGTGCGAATGTGGCGGGAAAGGGAGGAGTGGAGGTGGAGGTAGAATGTAGATTGAGAGAAGCAAGTAAATGTCTTGGGGGGTTAAAAAGTGTAATGAGAAATAGACATTTGGGAATGGATGCTATGAGGAGATTACAAGTAAGAGTGATTGTGCCGACAGTACTATTTGGAGTAGAGAGAAGGAGTTTGAATGCGTTTGAGATGAGATGCCTAGGAAGTATGACAGGAGTTACTAGGCTGGATAGAATGAGAAACGAGGAGGTAAGGAGGAGAACTGGGGTGGAAAGGGAGTTGGGAGATATAATTGATGAAAGAATATTGGAATGATTTGGATACATGGAAAGAATGAGTGAAGAAAGATTAGTCTTAGAGGTGTAGAAGACAGATGTGGAAGGAGTGAACATGAGGGGGAGACCTAGGATGAGATGGATGGATGGGGTAAAAGGGGCATTGGGAAAGAGGGGAATGTCTGTTGAGGAAGGACGGGAGAGGACAGAAGATAGGGGTGAATGGAGAATGGTTGTGTATGGATAATGCTGTGATGCATGAGGGGGAGTGGGTAGGGGATGGGGAGTGAGGGAGTATGTGTGAAAAAAAATCATTTGACGCAGGCCGAAGGAATTTCACCCCCTCTTCTCTTTTTCTGCGTGAGGGGACGGAGTTGGGAGGGGTCACTGATTAAATGAAGTGGTCTTGCTGTGGATGTGCTGTGCCTTGTGACACTGTTTCTGACACAGGGCAGTAGGCGAGATGCAGGGATAACCCGTCAATCAGGAGGAGCCAAGATAAGACGGAGGGGGGTGAATGGGAGTGGGGTAATTTGGATGATTGAATGGGTGGGAGTGGGTTTTATGCCTTTGTTTTAGGCTACCTCCTTTGTGAGGGGGGAAAGAGCCTTTGGCATATGTATATATGTATTAAATATGTAAATGCATATCAATGTATACTGTCGCAACCAGTCATGACGCACATTTCAGGTCTTATAGAGCAAATCGTTCAAAATTTGGAAATGAAGACAAAAGAAAAATAAAAAAATCGTAACAAATATTGCTTAAAAACTAGATTTTTCTTAGGATTAGGCTGGTTGTATTAAGTCATTATAGTTTTCATCCCTTCAGCTAGAAATGGGCAATTTTCTTACAGAAAGAAATTTTGTATTTTAACTCGTCATGTAAATAAGGTTTAGGCAATTTTGTATTGAAGAATTCCTTGTTTGTAAAGTACCAAAAGGGCACTATGATTTAATCGACGTTTGATGAATTTGCGGGGTATTTACAGAATATTTCCTACGAGAGAATATGGCTTCATCTTTTTGAATGTATGTTATAGATTCACTTCATATGCCTCCTTGCTCCTTACTAGCTAGTCATTAATTTATTTACTATATATGAGCCAACACGTACCTCCCATCTTTGTGTCAAGCTGTTTCTCACTAGTTTTGGGTAATTTTTTTTACTCTACCTTGATTTTCTTGATTGTGGTTATGTTAAAAAATGGGAAGGTCATATTCATTTGACAAGATGCTATAAAGAAAAAAAGGGAGTAAAGGGGAATTTTTATTTTTACTAGATAAAGTATTATCCCTATTAGGCTAGGGCTCCGTCAAACTAGTTCCTTTATCATATGTATGAGTGATTGTGATGTAATTTAGCACTAAGTATATTTCATTGGGATCACATGTATTATTTCTATGTTATACTAATGGGTCTTTCTATTATTCATTTCAAGGACTAAGATGAGTAAAAGTACTAGAACATCAACAAGTCACAGTGTTTTTGGCTCTCCACTTCGAAAACTTCCTCTTTATGAGCTGCCAACAAAACAACAGGTTGGAAGATATATTCAGCATGTAAAAGAAAATAAATACAAGATGAACAAGAGTGTTATTCCTGAGGTATCCTAGGCCCTTACTGAGATAACAAAAAAAACAAAAAAACAGTATTTTAGTTCAGCCAAGCAAGAACATGAAAACCAAATTGCTCCGATTGGTGGAAGAAACGTCTGTGGTATCAAAATAAGGAATGAATGCCACTAAGAGTATGAAGTTTACCTTATAATGGGATCAACTTTTTAATATAGCAGGCTGCCATAATGCTGGTCTCTTGGACTGCAAGTGTGAAAGAACATGAAAGTGCTACGTCGAGAGCACGTTTTTTTTTATTGACCAAAGAATAGGGCGTCACATGAAAACTGGAGGAGCAGATATAAAAGCAAGTCAAATGATTAAAAAAAGGAAAACCAGAGAAGGTCGAATTCAGGAAAGAAGAGAAGAAGAATCACAAAAAGAGAAGAGGGAAGAGAAAACTACAATTTCAGACAAAGGCTTGGATGAAGAAATGTCATCTGACATTTCTGATGATGAATAGAAAAAAGTTTTTGCGGGAATGGAAAACATCATACCAATACCAACAATTACCATGGAAGCAGAGCGGTATTCTGTGTCAAAAAGAGCTGCTGCTGCTATTATTAGTGCAGCCCTATTCGACTACGGTATTATAAACTCAGAAGATAACTTCCATGTAACTGACCATCATAAAGTCTGGAGAACACGACAGAAGTTAAGGAGGAATTTTACCAAATCTGAATGTTTGGGAGATAAGAATATTACTAATTTTTATGAGAAGAGTTACACAACACCAACTGAAAAGAAAAATGGAACAAATGATTTGGAACCTGGCATTTTGTATTTAGACCATATAACTATTGAATGGGGAATAGGTGCAGGTATTGCAGATGTACTGATGAAATAGCTAGTTGAAAATTACATTAAAGATGAGATAAAAGCAGTGGGAGCTGACAGCACGGCAACTAATACTGGCTACAAGAATGGACCCATATGAGGGATGGAATGTCAATTACATCATCCTTTATGGTGAAACATCTGCAGCTTGCATCTAAACGAGCTCCCTTTGAGGCACCTGTGCAGGAAATATATTGGTCCGACAGAAAGTGGAACACAATGGAAAAGAGCAGTTGGTAAAGCCTTATCCATCTGTGAAACCTTACCCACATCACCAAATGGCTTTCATTGTATTGCTAAAGAAGCTCCTCTTCCAAATGTAGGTGTGCATGAAATTGGTCAGGACCAAGCTTAGCTGGAGTATTATCATTGCAATTGGATGTGATATAATTGACGATGATCTCAAACATATGAAACCAGGGACAATATTTAATGCAAGATGGCTCACCACTACCAGAAGATTATGTTGACTTTATGTGGCAATAGAAAAATCAAATAATGACATGTATGTCCTTACAGATTTTGATGTGTCATGGGACTACCTGTTTTCACATCAAATTCTCTCAGAAATGCACGGAGGGTTTAAAATATCTTCTTGAACAGATCAATCTTCTGCAAATACTTTAACCTACCAGTGAAACCATAATATGGCAAACAATCCAAATGAATTCATATTGGGCCCATCCTGAGAACGTCCTTTTGGCAATGCTGGTAGACGTTGATCAGAAGAACAGAAAATTAGCTACTGACAGAATCGAGATGAGAAGAGAATTTACTGTGTACGAGGAATAGGTACGTGATTTCAGTCCACCAAAAATATATAAGACTGCTAAGAACCCAACAGGCCTAATTCCACCTGAAGAGAAGTGCATGTTTGAGCCACCACTTACAATGCATCTATCTAATACGGACCTGCAAAATATTGTCAACGAGCCACTATTTTAATGTATCAGTTGACAGAGAGTATGTATCAATTAGATAATAAAAGTTGAAATCTTCATTTGTTTGTCATTATCTCTCATTTAAATTCAACTAAAATGTACTTACAAGCGCTTATGACAACAAACCATCAATTCTGAGATTGTATATCTTTCTAGCTTAAAAAAAAAAAAAATCTGAGCTAAAAATTTTTTTTCCAAATATTTTTTTCTCTCAATATATATATATATATATATATATATATATATATATATATATATATATATATATATATATATATATATATATATATATATATATGTGTGTGTGTGTGTGTGTGTGTGTGTGTGTGCAACCCTCCCTTCCACCTATGTTGGCATGACGACTATGAAGTTGAGCAGACGTCTTAGTTACCACCTTTCGTCTGGAGCCCCAAAAACCCACTTACGCCAGGAACGTCACGAAAACATAACGAGACAAATGCTCACAGAGAACACAGAGATCATCACAACATGCCCGGACACACGCCGCCTCCCCATACTTGAAGCCTTATATATTAAGAAATTAAACCCCAATCTCAACATA
This sequence comes from Oratosquilla oratoria, assembly GCF_046742065.1. NCBI lineage: Eukaryota > Metazoa > Arthropoda > Malacostraca > Stomatopoda > Squillidae > Oratosquilla > Oratosquilla oratoria. Next base: position 30,425,431 of record NC_134798.1, read on the forward strand.
CAATCATCAGACCTGCAAGCACTACCAAGCATTAGAAGGAACACAGCCCCTAGTACCAGCCAATCTGAGACTAGGAGAAACGAGACAGACGACACAAGCACGCCTTAGATACCGGCCAGATCACCACAAGCCAACATTCTGATCTCTCCCACCGTGAAGACAAGATCAACTTCCACGCCACTGAGGAAGAGTCAATGTGACTCGAAATCGCGATATGGCAGCCCAGATGACCTCCTATGGAGAAACCATCTCACATCTTGCAAGAGAGAATAAGTCTATCTTGCATAATAAGGAGAATATCCTTAAGAAAATTCACCATGCTGAATTGTCTATCACTTTTAATGAAACGTGTTTGAGAGAAGACCTCTTGCCCATATATACCTTTAATATTCCTAGTGATGGGGCAGTCAACGTGAGTAAAAGAAACAGACAAAAGCCCACTGTCGAAGCTAGATGAAATTTCATGACTAGAAGAATACAAGAGCTGATGACCAAGCTTGAAGAACTTCGCAAGAATTACTACGAGATAGAACAGAAATGGGCTAACATAGCTGTTGGCCCAAGATTAAAAGAAACAATTGAAGCTTGTTTTCATGACATGATGACACAACATCGTAACTCCATCATTACTGCAAACCAGAAAAAGTTGGCCAATCTTAACGCCGGCAACGTAAAAACCCACGTCCAGCTAAAGACTACATCAATTTAACAGATAAAACTCTAACACCGGAACAAGAAGAACTGCTAAACATTGGTTTAAACTGTCACATTATGTCGAAACCAAAGAAGCATCAAAAGCGAGTAGAATGTGAAATACTCCTTGACGACATCGAAAAAAAAAAGGGTGAAGTCACAGTAGAACCCAACTTGAAACAAGAAATAATCACAGAAGCATCTAAATCAAGAGGTAATTTTAAAAACAAACTCATGGACCAGAAACACATCATGGCAGCAAAACAGTTAAAGAAAAACCCGGACATTACCATCAGAAAAGCTGACAAAACCACCGCTTACGTCCTCATGAACACCTTCAAGTACTTGGACAAAATGGGCACCATTCTCAGCGATGAAACTAAGTTCAAGAAGATATCAAAAGACCCCACGGAATCCCTAAAAAAAGAAATTAAACAAGCTCATTACCATCAATAATGCTGCAAATACTTCCGTTAAGTTTAACAAGCTATCCGGAGACTACAGTATAGGATACTGCTATGGCAACATAAAAACCCCCCAACTTATGGCATCGCGAAACAATTGTGTACCATTCTAACTCCATACGTCCGATTGCCGACTTCCGACTTCCGACTTCCGACTGCCGACTACCAACTGCCGACTGCCGACTGCCGACTGCCGACTGCCGACTGCCGACTGCCGACTGCCGACTGCCGACTGCCGACTGCCGACTGCCGACTGCCGACTGCCGACTGCCGACTGCCGGCTGTCAACTGCCGGGGCGCCGTACACGACTGTCATCTGTCGTCTACTGTCTGCCAGCTTGGACTAGTGGTGGTGAGTGTCCGCTACCCCTTAACCCCGTCGGCAACCGTCGTCACCTGCCAAGTCTGCCGATTACCAAGAACATCTGCCGATTGCCAAAGGTGTAACCTGCAGTCGTAGTTATCTGAAGAGAGACCACTGTTTGAAGAGAGTCCGCTGTCTGAAGAGAGACCGTTGTCTGAAGAGAGACTGCTGTTAGAAGAGAGATCGCTGTTTGAAGAGAGGTCGCTGTCTGAAGAGAGACCGCTGTCTGAAGCGAGTCCGCTGTCTGAAGAGAGACTACTGACAGAGTAGGAGAAACTCTCTGCCCTCTACTCCCCACATTGCCCCTCCGTAGTGTGTCTGAGTAGGAGAGACCGTCAGCTACAAGACTCACCACACTACCCACCATAGCATGTCTGAGAAGCCATTCACTAGTTACACGACTGGAATCGCCAGCCCAGAAAAGGGAACTCTACAAGCCGTGAACATCGAAGCAGCAGGAAAAACCAAATCTACAAGCAACCAGCGAAAGCACGCTAAGCACCGACTTCAAGCCCATCACCAATGAACCCACGCGACACCGAAGACAACATTTAACATTCTTCGAGCTTCGCCGTTTCTTCAGGGACGTCCCAACAGACATTCTGTCTACATCAACCAGCTGCACGACGTGACCACGGCATGAAGCCTTAGTCTACGCGATCCCTTCCAACACTACCACCAACTCCTTGAAAGCTCCGTCAGTCACCAGTCAACAGACAGTGCATCAAGGACTATACGTTTCACCAACATATATCTACATAACGTATGTATAGTACCCTGATTCACAAATTCTACACATATCTAGACAACATGTATATACACTCAATTAAATAGAAAGTTACAAACAAATAAGTGCATACAAATATAATAGAAACAATCCATTAAGCAGATTCCACATTCTAGGACGTATAGTAGCTCACAACAAATTCCTCAAATCAAAAGCATTCAACAGAATGGATAAGACTTAAAGGAATCAATACACAACCAAATCTTCAAATCCACATAGATATATCAAGATAGCTGTACATGTCAGCCAACAACTAATACAAATAAACAAATAAATACAACAATAATAGAAATAGTTCTTTACATAATACAAATAGGCAAATAGATACTACAAAAATAGAAATAATTTCATACATAATATCAAACATCTCCCAGTGCTTTTCGAAACAATATACCTGTACTTATAATATATTTCTCAAACTCATTTAATAAAATATCACAGACAATACACTTCACAAGTACAAAGCACAATACTAAAACACATTATCCATAATATCAACCCTGCTATCATGCACTCAAATAGTTCTTATTAATCCATATATAATATCTCAATATAAAATTAGATTTAAACTACCTTAAACGATCACACCTAAGCTCAGCATATTCTACATACCCCTCCACCAACAACTCCACCGTCCCGAAGGAAGACTCGTAGGCAGTCACCCAAAACCAACGCATAATAAAATAAGACAAACTAAGGAAAACACAGCGATAAATCCCACAATGAACAAAACCAACACATAAAACCATGCAATTTCAATCATTATTCCACCCAAGAGACGCAAGACGTCGTACGTTTCGATAGGTTATGTGGTATTAGCGATCCTTTACTTACCAAACCTATTCCATCTATAAACATCTTCTCTACGTTCTTCAGATCGTGACGACCCAGGAATAATACATAATCACATTAACTTAAAAACTATTCTAACTCCATTAATTGCAAACATATGACTCATCATATAAAATTTTGTCACCTTGCCAACTTAACTCTGAAACGATATAACTCTGACAGACCCAATCAAGATGCAAAATTATATCACACATCCTCAGGATAAAATAACAAAACTTCCCACTGAAATACAAGCAATTATTATCCCATACCATATTCAAAATCCATATACGAAATATTAAATACCTCCATCTCAAACATACATTGTTTTAAACTCAAAGGTTAACTCCATTGAACAACAAAGAACAAAACCCACAGATTTCCATAATCAATGAACAAGAGTGACGATACAAACAGCACCATAATTTACAAAAATGATAATTTCCCACAAAAATATATAACAATTAATTTATTCACAAAACCTCGACATAACATCCACGAAACAAGTAAAAACAACATTCAATACATAACATAGTGTAACAAAACAAATAAATAAACATACATCCCACCAATTAATCAATGCAAATATATGACAAAAAACAGTCCATCTATTTAATTACAACACTAAGATATATGTTCAATACTTCTCACAGAAACAACAAAACAAAAATAAGTAGGAAATAATCCCAAACTCATACACTATAGTCTTGCCTGAAGACTATGCATAATAGAAAAGCTGATATCGCATACTCACTGCAGCTTATATATTCATTCGTAAAAGAGTTAAACTGTCTTTTCAAACATATAAATGAATTATGTTTTTATATTATTATTTTACTTTGTCATATTACAACAAACTCATTCTTACAATGGCTTCACAAGCAAACTAACAAATACCACTATTTTTAGGATGTCCTACATTAAATAATTATAATCTATGCCTTGAGTGAAAGTGTAACCAAGTCTTAGTAAACAAATGAAAATGGAAGTTAAATATCTCATTGATCCCGAGCTACAGTGACAAGCATAAATTGTCATTGAACAGAAAAAGAAGATATACTGAATGCGTTAAAGATATGATAATACACGTGAGCCCCCTCCCCATTACTCATTCAAGACAATAAAGAATTTCTACAAGTCAACATCTCCCACTAGCAAGATGACACATTATCATATCTTTTCCTTGCAATTTTGAATCCCAAACCCCACAGTCACAACCTTAGATTAAGACACGAGGACGTACCTGAAGAGGTCGGGGAGGCAATGTATCCATTATTAACATACCGATTGGTCACACGCCCTGACGCGTATTCCCAAATATACATGAAGGTAGCCTTTAGCAATCTTGCTGACCATGCGTTTCTCAATCACAAAACATCTGAATCGGAGAATGCGAACGTATCATAACAACCTACATGGCACCATCGCCCAACAAGGAAGTACTAATGTCACCAGACAATTAATTAACCATTCCTTATACCCACCCCAACTACATCATCGTAATTTCAATACATACACCATAACCTAACCACATCCATGAAAGATAGCTATCC
>NC_134798.1:30440122-30442622 GCF_046742065.1 Oratosquilla oratoria
TCCAGGATAAAATTCTAGTGAATCATCTCCAAACAACACTAGTTAATTTTTTTTACTGTCTCAGTACAACTAGCCAGGCAACTAATGTTTTCAACACACTGAATCTTTATGATTCAGTGTGTTCATTTATAATTTAGGGCGTGATTTGAAAAATTATCAAAAGTTTATATAATTGTATTTTTCCGGTAACTATAATCATACTATTATATTTCCAGGATCACCCATACGTTGAATTATGCATTAAGAAGATACAAGGTGATGTATTCATTAGTGTAATAGACACTATATTATCTACATTATTAGGTTAAATGTGAGAACGTTACACAAGGTGGAGTTTACCTATGGTCGAAGAGATCACCTTTGCCCTATGTACTTAGATAACCGAGGAAATTGACTGTCAACTGAGTTACGAAGTAGTTGCAAAATGATGTATCCAAAGCCTCCTAGTGAAATAGATCCACAATAGTTGCAAGAATCTGTCTTGCACATTACGGGAATTACCGTTCCATGGCATCACATAAACCAAGTTTTCAGAAGTGATAATTCTACGCCTGAAGATTCTTAATTCAGACAGCCCGGCCAAGTGACAGTCACTAGAAACTGCTTGAATCGGAGCTGGGTATTTGTAATCACGAGAACTAATGCACCATGGCAACATTTCACAACGTGTGCATACGCTCAGGCCACTCATCAAAGCTGTTCTGTTTCAGAGATAGTGTTGTGTTGTAATACATTAATCTGCAAGTCATAACATCTAAACATAGGGCTTTATATGTACATTCTGTAAATATTTTTTTACGTACAAGAGAAAAAAAATGAAGGAAGCATAAAAAATGAATAACAAATTTGAAATATTAACAGTTTATTCAGCATATTGTGTTAAAATTTTGTGTCATTTTCAATATGATGATGTTTTCTATAGATCTTATTGTGGTGAAAGCCAAGTAAATTCATTCAGCTGAAGAGTAAATCTCAAAGGAGTACAGGAATTTGATCGATCACTTTTCTATAGATTTTATTGTGGTGAAAGCCATATACATATACATATACGAATACATATACATATACATATACATATACATATACATATACATATACATATACATATACATATACATATACATATACATATACATATACATATACATATACATATTCATATACTGTACATATACATATACATGTACATATACATATACATATACATATACATATACATATACATATACATATACATATACATATACATATACATATACATATACATATGCATATACATATGCATATACATATACATATACATATACATATACATATACATATACATATGCATATACATATACATATACATATACATATACATATACATATACATATACATATACATATACATATACATATACATATACATATATATATATATATACATATACATATACATATTCATATTCAGGTTTTCCTTACTATGCGATCGTGTTACTTTCCAAAAAACCAGATTGAATAACGAGCGATCAGATAGTGAACTTAATGTTTAATAGGATTTAAGTTAATGGGAAGAGTAGCCTTGGCTTTTCCCATAGTGAGGAATATATAACTTTTCCACGTAATCCAGAGAGGTTGTGTTATGGACGCGTTATCTATTTAGGAAGTGGTTTCCCCGATAGGCCTATATCAACTAGAAAAAAAAAACAGAAAAAAAAAACAGAAAAACACTCTATAGCATGCCACTAGCCACTAGTTATCCGATCCCGCACCACACATATCTTTCATGGCTAGTCTTACTAAAAACGCGAAGAAGCCTTCTCCTCGTCATCAGAAGTGGTAGGGCTTGATGAATCCTGGGCAGCATAGGTGGACGGAAGGGCGCCAGACGTAAAATAGAGAGGTGGCGGAGGGGATCCTGGATCTACTGATGCAGGGCGAGGTGCTGGGTGTGTGGGAGCGGTAGGTTTGAAGAAACTGGAAATATTGGTTTCCCTTGCTTTTTTTTTTTTCTCGAATATATCTCTGTAGATCTTAAAGGTTTGCTCCACATTGTAGGCAACTATTTCAGTTTGTGCTGTTTTTTTAATGGTTGCATCTAGGCCAGAGAACACCTCGCTGGGGGGTGCATCATCATCATCATCATCATCATCATCATCATCATCATCATCATCATCATCATCATCATCATCATCATCATCATCATCATCATCATCATCATCATCATCATCATCATCATCATCATCATCATCATCATCATCATCATCATCATCATCATCATCATCATCATCATCATCATCATCATCATCATCATCATCATCATCATCATCATCATCATCATCATCATCATCATCATCATCATCATCATCATCATCATCATCATCATCATCATCATCATCATCATCATCATCATCATCATCATCATCATCATCATCATCATCATCATCATCATCATCATCATCATCATCATCATCATCATCATCATCATCATCATCATCATCATCATCATCATCATCAT
>NC_134798.1:30452622-30455122 GCF_046742065.1 Oratosquilla oratoria
AAAACATCTTACAAATCGTAAAGATATAATTATTACTAGAGCGGATAAACGGGGGAAGTTAGTAATTCGCAATCAAAAAGATTATAAAAAAAAAAAAACTCTGAACATGTTAGCAGATAGGGAAATCTAAGAACGTCTCACCAAAAATCCCCTTAAAAATTCTGCCACAGAATTCAACAAAGATGCCCGTAAAATTTTAGGAGATGAATTATTTAACAAACTTAGAATCATCAACCCACAATTACCCAATATTTATGGTTTTCTAAAAATTCATAAAGAAGACATCCCCCTTAGACCTATCATTCCAAATAGAAATTCCTGCACTAATAAGGTATCTAAACGGCTGACAGTAATTTTATCACCTTTTGTAGGAAGTTTCTCTAATACTTACAATAAACACTGAAAATTTTTTGAGCAAAATTAAGAGACACAATATACCTAAGAATAGTAAATTACTAAGTCTTGACATAGTTTCCCTATTTACTAATGTCAACATAGATGATGTTTTAAAATTCTTGGAAGCTAAACTGCATCAATATCAACATCAACTCCCTCTGTCAGTTTTGAAAATTATTAGACTTACTCGTTTATGTCTTAACACTATTGTTTTCTCTTTTAAAGACTCTTACTTTAGACAAAGATATGGAAGCAGTATGGGGTTCAATCTTTCCATAGTTCTAGCCAATTTATATATGGGGTATTATGAACGCGAATTAGTACCAGACATCAAGCCAGCTGATATGTTCTGGTACAGATATGTCGATGATATATATATATATTTGGGGGGGGGGGTGAAAAATGGGAATCATTCAGTCTCTTCTTTGAAAAATTGAATAAAATAGCACACAGCATAAATTTTAAGGCGGAATGGGAAGAAGAAGAAGGTAAAATACCTTTTCTTGGCATATTGGTTATCAGGCGTCCGGACCAATTGTCTTCTTCTGTGTACAGGAAGCCCATCCACTCCGGTAGCTATTTATATTTTTTCAGTCACCACTCTGATAACATTAAACGTAGTGTAGCCTCAGGTTTATATCTAAAAGCTTTGAGGATATGCAGCCCACAACACTTTGACAAAGAATTAGAACTAGTGTGTTCACAACTTTCAAAATCCGTGGTGGTTTTTATCCAAAGCACTGAGCAAAGCAAAAGCAACTTTCACAAGACACATAACCCCGATAACAAGTATAAGTGGAGTAATAACAGCATTATATTTCCACATAATGAGTCAGCCAACGCCACTACCAATAAATATGATATTTAATCATCCAAACAGTATTTTTTAGGAAAGTAGTGAATGTACACCAAAGGACGAGTGTGGATTCCAGCCCCGGGGTATACAAGCTACCTTGTAAGGAATATGAAGAAGTGTAGTGGGGTCAAGCAGGAAGAGAACTGACTACAAGAATTAAGGAACATAAAAACTTCATCAAATATGGTCAAGAAAATTCCGCAGTGTTCCTACATATCAGCAAGGAGGATCATCGCATGGACTTAGATAATACTACTATCGTCTATATCTGCCACTGCAGCTTTCGAAGGAACATGATAAAATCCTCCTTTATTAAACATATACCTAATTTTTAATACCTCCAAAGGTCAGTGGTACCCAGACTGCATAACTTGGATGGCTGCTAAGAAATCCATTTCAAAAGCAGCCGGGCTTGACCTCTATCAGTCAACCTTCTCCCCGACCTCATCAAGGACATATAACTTGAGTGCCCCCTTTTCACTGTCCCCAAATATACCCCTCTTAGCTATATATACTCTCATACTCCACACTATGTATCATTCTGCTGAAGAGGACCACAGATAAAGGTCGAAATGTACAGATTTTTTGTCCATCTTATCTCATTCTCCGACAGTGGGTCAATAAGTCTTAAACACACACACACACACACACACACACACACACACACACACACACACACACACACACACACACACACACACACACACACACACACACACACACACACTCACACACACACACACACACACACACACACACACACACACACACACACACACACACACACACACACACACACACACACACACACACACACACACACACACACACACACACACACACACACACACACACACACACATATATATATATATATATATATATATATATATACATATATATATATATATATGTATATACTCGTATATGTATGCATGTATATATATGTATGTGTATATATACATATATATATATATATATATATATATATATATGCAAAGTAGACCACTTGGAAAAAGAAACTAACGAAGCAGAGCGCTTTCGTATATTACATCTTCAGTGCAAAAAGTACATAGTAATAGATATGCATAGATTATACAGTATATACATGGAAAAAGAAACAAGGACAGTTTTGAATACGGGTAGCGAACAATTACCCCCTGGAAGGTGGAAGGTCAATGTCAATACAGTAATGAAGAAGTCCTATTAAGGACGAAACGTCAGTAAATTTACACTCCAACATTACTC
>NC_134798.1:30470122-30472622 GCF_046742065.1 Oratosquilla oratoria
ATAATCAAAATAATGTAATAATAGTATACATACATATATGTATGTATATTGTTATGTATACATATATTTCAAATGATAATTAAGGGGTGGTTTGTAATAAATACGTTGGACTAGCGGCATAAAAAAGAGAAAGATGATTACTGAAACATCGTTGCACTGGAAGGGTTGAAAGTGTGGGCTGAATCTGCTTCTGACAACCAGCGCGTTTGTCACACAATGGAGAACATTTAGTCAGTCACACTTTGTTGAATTCTGTCATAAACTTAGTGTCCCATTCACTGATGACACGAGATAGTGCCATCACCTGGACTTTCGAATTTTTGTGATTAGATCTGGTTTCTTTTAAACTTTGGTGAGACTGCAATATCATACTAGAAGATTAGGAACTTTCGAATTTTCGTGATTAGATCTGGTTTCTTTCAAACTTTGCTGAGACTGTAATATCACAATAGATGATGAGGAGCTTATTTAGTCAGATCAATCATAAGTACTCCAAATAAAACAGTTGTCTGTGCATTCGATTAAGATCACGTCAAACATCGAGTGCCTTGATGTTTAAGTGCTTCAAATCCTAAAACATACGTACTTACTGTAGATTTTGATGACTCATTGCTAAACTACAGTTACCAACTTTTTGGTCAAATGGAAACGTAAACTTAGTGAAAAATGTATTGAATTTTGTATGATTATGGAATTGATAAAACATACGATAAGTGAACCATCTAAAAATAAATACAAAAAGGTTCACATGGACAACGGAAGGATACTTCACGACTATAAGAGGACTTAAGTGGAGGGTATAACAAAGGAAGACACTTTTGATAAGTAATATTTCTATTATTTTCCTTCCAACTTTAATCCAATAACTGTCACGTTCGAATTTATTTCTGTGTCGCCAAATGATTTTATTTAATAGAGAGAGTAATCTTGATGTCAAAGTTTCCCTAGCCTAAAAATAGTATAAAAAGTAATATATAACATTGCCGTGTAAAAGATAATAAGATGACAATTAAATACCAAATCTAGTCCACAGAAAAAGACGAATGAATTGTCGTAAATTTTTTAAAACTTTGCAATGAAATGAATATGACAGTTAACGCTTTCATTATCGTGGGTGGAGGAGGAGCCACGGAGATGAATGAAACAGTCTGACAGTGTATAGAATAACAAACAGCTACAGAAGACTTAATTTAAATTGAGCAATACTACTTCACCATCGTGTGTGTGTGGGGGACATAAATAAATGAAATAGATTGGCGGAAGCCAGAATAAAAAGAAAAAATACCACCCAGTACAAAAGGGTTAAAAAAAAGGGAAAATCGATCTGGGCTAAGTAATCATAAAAATATGATTCAGACAAGACGAAGTGGATTTGCACCTGTGCAAGATAAATGAAAGGGTGGCCTGTGACATTTAAGCGAATAGATGTCAGGAGAAGGTGAATTCATTGCCAGGACGAACGACACTTTCTTAGTTCATAAACCCTTTCAAACACGTGCTCCTCTTTTTGGTTGTTATGGTTTCCTAGCCCAGGAAAAATTCAGCTGGACACACACACACACAGACACAGACACACACACACACACACACACACACACACACACACACACACACACACACACACACACACACACACACACACACACACACACACACACACACACACACACACACACACGCACATACACACACACAAAGGATTACAAAGGCGGAGCATGCCGACAGGAGACCTTTTGGTCCATAACTAGGTCGGATGCGAAAAAAAGATATGTAAATGATAAAAAATAGATAAAATAAGATAAAGATTAAAATAATATAAATGATAATGAATACAATAAATAATACATAGGTATAGTTAAATGATAAGCAAACAGGTAAATAGTAAATAATAATGAACTGACAAATAAATAACAATAAATGGAAATCAAGCGAATAATAAATAAACATACAAATAATAACAAACACATAGGGAGAGAGAGATATTTACTTTACTTATATATAAGTTTGTATATATGCTAGTATAAAATTATACACAATATATATCGAACTGCATACGTGATTGAAGAGATATACAGAAACCACAGACGAGTGAAATCAAAGAAGCTAAAATATTTTAATTTAATAAAGCCTCTCCAGTGTACATAGGACAACAAATAATGCAATAAGTAATTGTGAAGAGATTCAAAGGAAAGAATAAATGAATAACAGGAATATTCTCAGCCCACGAAGTGTCAAGTCAGCACACCTGGATTTCTGAATATTACTCAACAATTTTCTTGTAAACAATATTATCTAACTTGTACAATTTCATACATCGATTTACATAACTTTTAAGTGTTTTAGAGTGTTGATTAACTACATTAGATATCTGTTAATTATAGAATTACTCCTGACAGTTTCCTATATATTATTCTAGTCAATTTTATGGTTCTAACTTCTAACATAGAAAAATAATAAAGAACATTTGGGTCTTAATTATATATTTTCCTTGTTGGTTTAT
>NC_134798.1:30500122-30512622 GCF_046742065.1 Oratosquilla oratoria
CTCTTCTTCTTTTTCCCCTTCTCTCGCCCTTTGTGTTCTCACGTTTTTGTTTAATCAACTCGACATCCGATGCGACATTCGCCGTCACAGTTTTTCCTTTGAGTAAAAGGTTAATTGGATTATTTTTTTTTGTGACTTTAATGACCAGTAGCTTATCAGTCCAAATGTCTGTTGATATTTGAGAGCCAAGCATTTTACATTGATCCTCTCCCAGGTCCCCGCAAGCAAAACGTTTCGTCAGATGCAGGCATGAACAGGTTTCTGATGGATGGATCTGTGTCCTGGACAGTGGATGTACGACAGCGCCCGGTTACTACGTTACCTCGGAGGTCGTCACGTCACGGTTGATGCTCTTTTCCCATTGCCCGAGTTTCCTTTCGTTTAATGATCGTTTTAAGACTTGTTTTATAATCATCGTGAAGGTAATCGCAGACCCGCTGTGGCCCCTTACTCCCTCGATTATGATCGTAAATTTCAATTTGCATCGCTCAGTCTGCGTTTCAGAATTGCTTTAAAGCTTAGATTTGCGGTGTATTACAAAGCTGGTACCTGGTTATGGAACAGAAGATTAAACAATTCAGTGTGCTGTACGTGCTATTGAATTTGGTATGCTGTGGTGGCACCTTGATAGTGAATTACATTGCAGTATGGTTCTGGTATGGTTCGGTGAGTTATCCCAATATGAACCACGATACCATAGGCTCATGTGCGGTCACTCGATAAAGTTTGTGTTGGTCTGCATACGCGTCACCCATTCGAAGACCCATGGCTTCTGGACGTCTATGCATTGGCTTGTATACATCTATTCACACCGTTGTGCTGGCTGTGTATTAATTTGCTTATTGTCACTGACCGCGGAAAATATTTGCCGTCCAGAAAAGTGGAGGTTCAAATGGCCAGTTCACATGCAGATCACTATGTTTTCATGTGTTTTCGTGTGCTTGGTAGTGTCATTGCCTTAACTACTGGTAAGTAATAACTTGAGATTAGCATTTCTGTCTACCTGTATACCAAGGGCTTCTTCCACTTTATAAGGGAGAAATTACTAGTATGTTTTTTCATAGTAATTTGTTGTTATTACTTTGTATGAAAAATGATCAAATATGCTGGCAAGAGACTGTTTGGTATATAGCTATTTCAAATTACCAATCTGTATACCAACGGCATTTTCCCCCTCATAAGGTAGATATTACTAGCATGTTTGTTCATTATTATCTATTGTAATTACTTACCATGAAAAAAATAAATGTGCTAAAACGAGACCGTATAGTATATATCTATTTCATACTTATTTCAGTGTTTATTATTGGATTCATTTTCAATCCTGTAAGTAAACAATAATTGCAATGTCTCTGATCAGTAGACAAGAATGACATAATCTTCTTGTTCACTGTCTGTGCAATTTTGTAGGGACAAGGTTCTATGTTATCTATGATCTAGTTGTCATGTATCGTTTCCAGGACAAATTCTAGTTTAATACAATTTTTATATGAAAATATTAATAATTCAAAGTTGTAAGGTAATTGTCGGATTCTCTTCGATTTTTTTTTTATTGCTGTAGTGCTGTCTCATCTCAGATGAATGAAAGTGCTTGGTAACACAAAATCAAACCGATAAATGATCTTACTTCACCACATTAATTAACCGTGCTTTAATTTCGTAAGGTAACAGCCCTCTCAATTGAATGTGAGATTTTGGTGCTCATCAGAAAAAAAAAGTAAATGAATAAGAAGTGTGTTGCTGTAATGAAATATGAGTAATAAGTAGAATTTATTATGTAGAGCAAATTGATATTATGTAAACAATTGTTGTTTGGTTGTTTATGTATCTATTTATTTTGATAAGTTGATTAATTAATTCATGAAATATTTTCTCAATACTTTTTATTTGTTTGTATATTTACACATTTTAATGACTTAACTATTCAGATATCTATTTGTTGATTTGGTTATTTGTTAATACATCTATTTTTGTATGCTTCACTATATGTTTGTTTGTTTGTTTGGCTTTTGTTTGTTTATTTAATTATTTTTCTACCTTTGTTTGTTAATCTTTTGATTTATCATGTAGAATGAATTGACATTATATAAACACTTTTTGTTTGGTTGTTCATGTATCTATTTATTTTGATGAGTTGATTTATTAGTTAATTCATTAAATATTTTCTCAATATTTTTCATTTGTTTGTATATTTACACATTTTAATGAATTAGCTATTCAGATATTTGTCTGTTGATTTAGTTATTTATTTATCTATTTAGTTATTTGTCTATTCACCTGTTTTTGTATGCTTCACTATTTTTGTTTGTTTGTTTGTTTATTTGACTTTTGTTTGTTTATTTAATTATTTTTCTTATCTTTATTTGCTTGTTATTTTTCATTAATTTCTATTTATTTCTTGATTTTTAGTTTATCTATTCATTAGATTCATAGTTAATTAATTAATTTGTTTATTTGTTAATTGATTTATATATTTGTTTATTTATCTATTTATCAATTCATTTATAAATATATTTATTCATTTATCAATTTATTTCTTATTTATTCATATATTGATTTAAGAATATATTTATTTTTTATTTACTTATTTATCTATTTATTCATTTATTTATGTATTCATGTATTGATTTTTCTATTAATTCACATCTTCATCTATTTACATATTTATATATCTATTTCATTATTTGTTTTTTCATTTATATTTTATTTATCTATTTATTTATTATTTTTATTTATTTATTTATTTGTTTTTCTTTCCAAGTTTATCTACTTATTTCTATTGATAATCAATTTATTTATTTATTTATTCATCTATTAACTAAATGTTATCACATATTTTTTCTATTAATATTGGACAAAAACAGCTTGAGAATACGTCCATATATATTATATTTCCTTTATCAGGGCATATAAAAAAAGGACAAAAGGTAGTTAGGTGCTTAAATTAAACTGCTTAAATGAGAAAGAAAGGGAGAAAGAGTACTAGAGGAAACTGAGAGAGGAGTGGGATGGAGTGAAGGATAAAGTAGAACATGGAGTGGAGGACGAATGGGGATGGTTCAAGGAGAGAGTCACACGGTGTACAAAGATAGTGTGTGGACAAAGGAGGACGGGAGGAAATAGAAGAAAGGATAGTGAGTGGTGGGACGAAGAAGCAAAGAAAGTTGTAGAAGAAAAGAAGCTAGCATTCGCAGATTGGTTATAAAATAGAACGAGAGAATCATATGAGAGGTATAAAGAAAAGAAAACAGAAGTAAAGAATAATATAAAGGAGGTAAAGAGGAGAGCAGATGTGAAATGGGGTAAGAGTATGACATACATTTTTTAAAGTAATAAAACGAAGTCTTGGAAAGAAGTTAAGATAGGAAGAGGAGGCGAATCAAATAGAGAAGAAAGGACAAAAGGATCATATGGAGAGATGATAATGGAAGAGACGGTAGCAAGAGGAAGATGGACAGAGTATCTTAGGGAGTTGCTAAATGTGAAGGAGGATAGGGAGGGAAAGGTAGCTGCAGTGGGAAGTGCTAAGAAAATGACAGTGATGAGTGAGGAAAACGGAGGAGAAATAAAGAAAGATGAGGTGAAGGCAATAGTTAAAAGGATGAGAGCAGGTTGGATGAGTGTCATGCAAAACGTCAAAAAAAAAAAAGTAGGTAAAGTGGTGGTGGAATGGCTGGTGAGGTTATTTAATGTTTGTTTAAAAGAGGGTAAAGTACAGGATGACTGGAGGAATGCCTGTATAGTTCCACTTTACAAGTATAGTAGTTTCAGAGGGATCATCTTCAGTGTAGTTGGGAAAGCTTATGGGAGGCTCTAGATTGAGAAGATTAGGAGAGGAACAGAGGGAGTAGTTGGTGAGGAACAGTGTGGGTTTAGGACAAATAGGGGTTGCGTGGATCAGATTCTTATGATAAGACAGGTATATGGGAAAGCTTTAGGAAAAGGCAAGGATGTTTTTTGGGCCTTTATGAATTTAGAAAAGGCTTATAAAAGGGCAGACAGGAAGACTCTTTGGGAAGTACTGCATATATATGGGAGAGAAGGAAAGCTGTTAAGAGCAGTCAAGAGTTTTATGAGAGTAGTAGAGCCTGCATTAGAATCAGAAATGGAGAAAATGAGAGATTTAAGGTAAAGGTGGGACTTTGCCAGGGATGTGTTATGTCGCCATGACTGTTAAATGTATACATGGATGGGGTGGTAAGAGAGGGAAGCATAAGGGTAATTGGCCGGGGATTGAAGATGGACAAAGTAAATGGAGAAAAGTGGGAGATAAGCCAGTTTTTGTTTGCTGACGACACTGCGCTTGTGGCAGGATCAGAGGAGGGATTATGGAAGTTAGTGACAGAGTCTGGGAAGGTGTGCGAAAGAAGAAAGTTGAATATAAATGTGGGTAAAAGTAAGGTGATGTGATGAGATATACAAGGGGAGAATGTGGCAGCAAACTGGAAGTGAGTATTGAGGGAAAGGCACTGGAAGAATCGGATATTTTTAGATATTTGGGTGCGAATATGGCGTGAATGGAGGAGTGAAGGTGGAGGTAAAATGTAGATTGAGAGAAGCAGGTAAATGCGTCGTGGATTAAAAAGTGTTATGAGAAATAGACATTTAGGAATGGATGCTAAGAGACTGTATGAAGGAGTGATTATGCCAACAGCACTGTATGGGGCAGAAACATGGAACTTAAGAGAGAAGGAGTTTAAATGTGTTTGAGATGAGGTGCCTGAGAAGTAACTAGGTTGGATAGAGTGAGAAACGAGAAGGTGAGGAGGAGAACGGGGATAGAAAGGGAGTTGGGAGATAGGGATGATGAAAGAATATTGAGATGGTTTCGACACACGGAAAGAATGAGTGAAAAAAGTTTAGTAAAAGAGGTGTGGAAGGCAGAGGTGGAAGGAGTGAACATGAGGGGGCGACCAAATATGAAATGGATGGATGGGGTAAAAGGCTCATTGGGAAAGTGTGGAATATTTGTTGAGGAAGGAAGGGAGAACACAGAAGATAGAGGTGAATGGAGAGTGGTTTTGTGTGGATGACGCTGTGATGGATGGAAACGAGTGGTTGGGGTGAGGGGGTAGGAGTGAATGGTAAATTGACGTGGCCCGAAGAGATATCTTCCCTTTCTTCTCCTTTTCTGCATGCGGGAATGGAGAGGATGATCACCGATGAAATGAGGCAGTCTTGCTGTGGATGTACTATGTCTTGCTGCACTGCTTCTGGCCCAGGGCAGTGGGTGAGATGCAGGGATGACCCGTCATCCAGGAGGAACCAAGATAAGAGGGAGGGAGGGGGTGAATGGCAGTGGAATATGTGGCGATGGAATGGGTGAGAGTAGAATTTATGCCTTTGGTTTTTGGCTGCCTCCCTTGCAAGGGGAAAAAGCCTGTAGTATATATATACATATATATATATATATATATATATATATATATATATGTGTATGTATGTATGTATGCATATATGTATCAAAATATTTCATTTCGTTCTTTCTTTGCCAACTTGAACCCTTTCATTTTGATATTAATCTTTACGGGTTCTATTTCGATATCAATTTATGTTCAGTTGAGGGACCAACCAAAGGAAGGAAATGTAAAGTTTATATCAATGAATAACTCCGACCAGGTCACTTTTTTATCATCGATATTTGATTTTGTTTAGACAAAGAACAGGCCATTGGCTGAAGAATTGAAATCTGTCTTAATTAACTCTTTAAACCCAATACTTCCATTTACAGGTAGTTAACCAATTAGCATCAGAAGCTTTTATTCACCTGAAGGAGTCTCTACATGTATACTTGCGATCTGTATATCGTCTCGTCTCTATTTCTAACCCATTCAATCAACATTTAAAAGTTTGACGTCATGAGTCGTTGGAGTATCTGATAAAATCCCTTTATATAATGTTAGTATCAAACAACAAAGAAGTTTTGTTTCTCTAGGAGAGTAAAGACAGTTATAAACGGTGGTGAGGTCTCTGATACCAGTTTGTTGTACTATGTCATAGGTGCCCTTTCGTGCAATTTTTCCTGTTGCAGGTAACACAAAGAGCAGTTCGTCCCGCTTTCAAAGCGGGCCATCACTACACTGCAAAACACATTATGCACAATACTTCTATTCCTTGTCACTGAGAATCTTATTGAATCCTTTCAATTGACATTGGGGTCTCCTATTGGGAAGGAATGAAAAACATTTATTTCTGTAATATTTATGACCTTCAATAATAACTTCTTTTTTTTCTTACTGAAATTCAAGTGTCATGGCCTACAAATGTCAGTGTTCTAGTTTCTGATAAAAAAAAAAAAAAAAAAAAATGCCCGTTGTTCATCAGTGTGCAAGCGGGCCAAAAACTTTAATTTTTTACTTTCTAGCTCAAAGTAAATTATCATTCTGCCGGAATTAAGTAAAGTGCATCTTCCGTGCCAGGAGGTGCCAAGATAGGAGAGAGGCAGGAGGGTGGAGGGGAGTGGAACATATGGGAAATGAAATGGGTGGGAGTGATTTCTATGTCTTTTTCTTTTTGGCTACCCCCCCGTGTAAGGGGGAAAAAGCCTTTGGTATATGTTTGTAAGTATGTACATCTTCCAGAAAACTAGACACATACACCAAAAGAAGTGTCAAAAATTTATCCCTCTAAATACACTTACCGTCAATCTGTTTGAAAAGTGACTGTTTCGGTCTTTTGACTGAAATTTAAGTGTCGTGGCTTACAAATAACAGTCCGTACTCTAGTTTCTGATAAAAGAAAATTGCTTGTTGTTCATAAATGTGCAAGCCAGCCTAAGACTTCCATTGCCTTTTTTTCTTTTTTACCTTCTAGCTCAAAGTAAATTATCATTATGCCGGAATTAAGTAAAATCTGTCTTCCGGAAAACCTGACACTTACACCAAAAGAAGAGTCAACATTTTGCCTCCTCTAATTGCGCTTACCGTCAATCTGTTTGAAAAGTGACTGTTTCAGTTTTCATAACTCGTCCCATAATTTCAATTTCCTTCTTATATATATATTCTTTAATCTATTGTTAATTTGAAAAAGTATAAAACATATCTTTCCTCTCATGAACATATCTGATCGCCAGTATGACTAAAGTTTCTGTCATCTTCTTGGTCATCTTCTTTGAGGAAGCTTAGTGAGATCTATAATGTTTTACAAGACATTTGACAGAGATTAACAAAAATGTTTGACTTTTAAGCTACTCTCATATGATATCCTTTTCTCTGCACCAGCATTTTTTTTTCTTTATGGCCGCTCCATTGGTGATATGCTATACTTTCTGTATCTATGTCAGTTGCCTTCAACGTCTTAATCTATCTCCTACCATTCTTCCTATCTATGGCCTACTTGAGCAAACATCTTCATCTATACACTATTATACTGATGACCTTACTATATGTTGTTCACATCATTCTACAGTTGTCCTTCTCAAACATTTTCAGTATTTCAGGGGGATTGCTGTGTAACACCGGGCTTATAACACTTTTATTATACATGATTAGGACAGAGAAAACGTAAAGCCTTTAAATATCACGACAGCATAACTTCACCTATTCATTCTACTCAACCTTCCACGAACCTATCCCCATTTCTTCCATTGTATATTTTCTTTTTCTTCTTCTGACACTTTTGGAATTCTTGATCTATTTTATTGACCATGCCATAGTCAATGATGAGGACGGTTAACGCCGCGCGGTAACCCCTTGAATATCTTGAACTCATGAGAGGGTGGGTGTGAGATCTATTTCTGAGACCCACTGAGGGATTGCTGCTTTGGTTCCCAACTGCCATGGTCGGGAAAAAAAAAAAAAAAAAAAAATGCTTGCCTCATCTGAATTGGCTTTAATCTACCAGTGGTTTCTCACTTCCCATTACGTGGGAATGGATTGGTGATTGAGATAGGGGTGGTCACTGCCAGGCCTATGACCTCTGGCGTTCCATGCTATCTTCTACTTGTTTTTTTCATAGCTTGCCCACCCACTTTACCACATATCTTTCCTTCATATGTTGATGACACTAATCTACCTTTTCCTATATCCTTCTCATATCGTTCTTCCCAAACCAAACTATTATTTTAAAAAGGTTACTACAGAACACAGAAATTCTGCCCAATTGAAGCAAAGAAAAACAGCTTTAATTCAAGGCTACCAATACTCAATTTGTCTCATTGTTCACTCGATGCAATCTTCCACAGATGAAATTTTCTCTGATGATACACAATTTTTTTTTCTGACACCCAAAGAATTGTTTATCTATCCTTCTCTATTAATCTAAAAAACATTTGTATCAAAAGTAGCACCAGCACAGTTTCTATGAAATAAGCTATTCTCTTTTGCCTTCAAAATTTCCAGGTCAATTGCTGACCTTGTGAAAGGGACTAATTTACACTTATACAGCGTGTGCCTCTCATGTTTAGGATGACTTGCTTCAGTACTCATGGCGGAGATATATTCCAAAGCTTTTCACCTTACCAACGCTTCTTTTGTTATCAATTAAACATAGTGTCTCTCTGTCCTCCTGAGTATTTCATCTTTAATCCTTTTTGATTGTTATTTTCATTGTCACAGTTCTTTAGAACTCAGGAGGTACAAGTATTCCTTTGTCTTTCAGTAAATATCTCATAAGATACTTCCCTGCAGCGTCACTTGACGTGAATTGTTCTACTCCTTGTACTGCTCATTTTGGAGTGAACCATTACGGGAATATATTTTTGGATTTTTTTCTTTGATGCTCTTTGAAATATAGATGAAAATATTGACATCCAAATTATGCTACCACATTAAAAAAAACATACCCCGAACTATATCTCAAATACTTCCTTTTAAAATATATAGTGTTTTTATTTGTAAATCTCAACACATTGAATAACTTTTTGAGTGACGAAAGGTCCTGTGTAATTCCATTTTTAGATTTGCTCAGTTTATGCTATGATATTATTTTCTACAGTCACCACGAAATTATAACAAGATGTTTTTGTAAACAAAACAATATCACGTATACAAGGAATTTGATAACAAAGACTGATCCGATTGCTGATAAGGCAGAACTATTTCTCGTCAGTAAATCTTCCACACACATAAAACCTCAGTGCAATGAAGCCAATATATATATGTATATGTATATATATATATATATATATATATATATATATAATATATATATACATATATGCAGAAGAAATCACTTGAACGCGTGATTCTAGTATGCAAAAAAACTTTTATTTTCCCAGTGTTTTTTTCTGCATATATATATATATATATATATATATAAACACAAATATATATATATATATATATATACACACATATATGTATATATGTATAAGATAGAACAACAAAGTTTAGAAGCTTCGGCCATAATAAAAAAATTAGAAAACTTATAGAACAAGATAAATTGACTGTATGCTGTAAAAAGTATATGTACACGAGAAAATTATGAAAAAAATAATCCTTAATGGTCTTCAACCTCGCCTTCGTATAAGATAATATACTATCTGGGTATACAAATACATACAATCATACATATACATACACTGTACATTCATATATATATATATATATATATATATATATATATATATATATATACAGTATATATATATACATATATATATATATATATATATATATATATATATATATATATAGAACTCGCAATTTTTTCCTAGAAACTCCTGGAAAATTTACGAGATGCTACTTTAAATATGGGAACGCTTAGAGGGAAGGAAGAAGAACTGATTTTACTGATGAAGGAAAGAAAAATTGACATTCTTGGTTTATGTGAAACAAGACTTTCAGGCGAAGGCAGTAAGATCTTACATGATAACTACCAGCTAATGTATAGTGGTGGTGCAGATGCCAGACATAGAGTGGGAGTATTGTTACCTGAAGAACTAGCACAAAGAATCAGTAGGATAGAACAGAAAAAGTAGAGGATTTTGGCTTTTTCTATAAAGACAAATGAACTAAATCTAAGTTTTGTGCAAGTCTACGCACCAAAACAAGGAAGACCGGTAGATGAAAGAGAAATATTCCATGAAGACTTACAGAATGTTAGAAATGACTTGCCATACGACGACAATGTAATCGTGGGTGACTTAAATGGACATATTGGAAAAGAACGAGTAGGATTAGAACATGTCATAGGAGCGCATAGCATTGTGAAAAAGAACCTTGCAGCTGAACGGCTCCTCGAATTTTGTGTGTTAAATAACATGAATGGTACAGATGGAATAATATACAACATGAATATATATACAAGTTCATGATTGATCTTATATCAATAAATAAAAAAAATCAGAGATGTAAAAAGCATACCATCGGTTTCATGTGATTCAGACCACAGGCTGGTCGCAGCCAAACTGAAGCTTACCAAATCAAAATCTTTGAAATGTAAAGCCGCAAAACGATTCTTGGTAGAAAATTTGAAAATAGAAAGCTGTAAAGAGGAGTTTCATCGCAGACTGAGAGAGAGTAGAACAGAATATACTAGAACAGGAGATTTAGATGAGGACTGGAAAGCCTTTCATTCAAGTGTCACAAAAATTGCAGAGAAGTAGTACAATATAAGACATCACACGGTAAAGAGAAAAAGCAAACACCCTGGTGGACAGAAAAGATCAAATAAGCTGTGAAAATAAAAATGAGGAAATTTTGGAAATGGATGAGAAGGCAAATGGATGATAGACTGGAATACATTGATGCTAGAAGAGAAGTGGAGAGAGTAAAGAACCAGGAAAAAGATAAAACATGGGAGAAAATTGGGAGAGATCTTGCACACAATTTACTTAGAACTAGAAAGCTAATTTACAACTTGACTAAAAATTACAGAAAGAAAACAGCACCACCACCATATGCTGTTAAAGATGAAAAAGGCGAAGAGCTACTAACAGACGCCCAGAAAATTGGCAGTAGATGGAAAAACTACTTCGAAAATTTGTTGAATATACCAAATAAGGTAGAACAAAATAAGCCGGAGCACAATGTAGAGGAACTCTTAGAATCAGACGAAGATCCAATTACCGTTGAAAAGATAAATTCATCCTTAAATAGAATGAAAAATGGCATAGCAGCAGTAGAAGACATGATTCGATCTGAAATTTAAAAAACATCGGGGAAGATGGAAGTCTATGGGTAAAGGACATCTTGAACAAATGCTGGGATGAAGGAAGAGTACCTAAAGACTGGAATAGATCAATAATATGCCCTATATATAACAACAAAAGAGACAAAACTGACTGTAAAAACTACAGAGGAATAGCCTTAATACCACATATAGCAAACCTTTACGAAAGAATATTAGAAAAGAGATTAAGGGGGACAGTAGAGGACAGCTTCGACGAATGGCAATGTGGTTTTAGACCTAGAAGATCTACCATCGACCAATTCATCATTCCGACTTCTAAGTATATAGATTACAGGCTAAGGTTCACCGTTTACCCAGTGGGCGGAGCTACAGATCCTGTCCCCTGAGTGACTGTCCGAATCCCCTGTCTCTCCTAATATCCCATATGTTTTTTGTATATATTGTCACCATTACTCATTGTAATCAATTTGTACTGAAGATGCCTAAAGCTAGGCGAAAGCTCTACAAGTAAAATCAAGAAACTAGTATGGTCTTTACATTCATTCCAAATAAAGTTTGGACATATAATAAGAGAACTCAACGATATTCAACGTTCAATTATTAGAAAAGTTGAACATATCAGCAAGAAACTCGTGAATGCAGAAGCTGCTGCAAAGTTTAATCATGTATATATATATATATATATATATATATATGTATATATATATGTATATATGTGTATGTATATATATATGTATATATATATACATATATATATATGTATATATGTATATATATATGTATATATGTGTATGTATATATATATGTACATATACATATATGTATATATGTATATATATATATACATATATATATATATATACATATAAATACCTCTCCTTTATACATGGGGGACGGAGAGGGGGGGTCGCCGATTTAATGAAGCGGCCTTGCTGTGGATGTGCTGTGTCTTGCGCCACTGCTTCTGACCCAGGGCAGTGGACAAGGTGTAGGGATGACCCGGCATCCAGGAGGTGCTAAGATGAGAGGGAGGGTGGAGGGGTGTGGAGTATATTCAGGGATGGAATGGGTGGGAATGATTTTATGCCTTTTCCTTTTTGGCTACCTCCCTTGTAAGGGGAAAAAAGCCTTGGTATATGTATGTATGTATGTATGTATGTATGTATGTATGTATGTATGTATGTATGTATGTATGTATGTATGTATGTATGTATGTATGTATGTATGTATGTATGTATGTATGTATGTATGTATGTATATTCTTTGTCAGGGCCAGGGAAATAAATACTGACCGTATGTGGCAGACAATTCAATAACACAATGTTTCATTAAATAGTACACAAGACTAACAATTACGGATATTGCTGTCATAAACTGAAGACCATGTTTGGAACAAATGGATGAGGGGAAGTATGGAGTAGGAGGAG
>NC_134798.1:30515122-30522622 GCF_046742065.1 Oratosquilla oratoria
TTCTCCGAGCCTTTGGGATTTGTAGCCCACAATTTTTAGAATATGAATTAATTTCTATCAGGTGCAAAAAAAATTAGCTTACCCTCAGTGGTTCCTGAATAAAGCCCTCAGCCAAGCCAGAACAAGTTTTTTCAATCCATTGTTTTCAGTCCATTAGTTATTTGTCCAAATATCTTCCCAAAGAAAAGGTAAATTAATTCATAATTATCCCAATACCATTTATAAGCAAAAAATAATATTCACCAGAGGTTGAGAGAAGATCACATCCCAGGTGTTTACCCCCTTCCATGAAAAGATTGTAACCTCCTCGAACTGCTGCATCGCCAATGCGGCCATTACTACCAAAATTGGCAAGCCCATAAGTGTTTCAACCCTCTGGTGGTAGATTTTGTCCCTGTGCCTGACGAAAGTAGAGTCCAAACACAAATTGACTAGTTCCATAGGCTCCTCTGGTGGCAGTTTCTCACTTTTCAAAAAGTCCTCTATTCCCTCAATTTTAGCCAACGCAGCCTGTTTTAACAATTCTTGCGGCAGTGAAGTGAACATAGATTTCACATCGAATGACACTATGCAATCCCCTTCCTCCAAACTCATCCCCTGGATCCGTTCCACGAAGTCTACCGAGTTCTTCAGCATCCTCTCCGGTTTTTCCACTAAGGGCCTGAGTCGTTTGGTCAATGCCCTTACTAAGTTGTGTGTAGGAGAGCCTCTAGAGGCAATGATAAGCCTCAGAGGGACCTCTTCTTTGTGCACCTTCGGCAGTCTGTAAAATTTGGGGATGACAGAATCCCCCGGTCACATCTCATTCTATTCCCGTTCTGAAATCAGCCTCATCTCTTTCAGTTTCTTCAATTCACCTTCTACCTTCCTCTTCAACTTTGTTGTTGGATCCCCTGTTACTACTCCATAGGTGTTATCATTTCGGAGTAGCGTGGCCACTTTGTAATCGTAATCCTCCTTATCCAAGATCACCGTCGATCTCCCTTTGTCACTTGAGAGTATCACAATAGACCGGTCCCTTCGTAACCCTACTACAGCCTTGGCCTCCTCTGTGGTGATATTGTGTCCTCGGGGTGGTCTGCTCAGAGCGCCTACAATGTGCATCCTCGAGTCCTGTTTCTCCTCCTCACTGCATTTCATCTTGTTCACTCCTGCCTCCACAGCTGCCAAGAACTTTTCTTCTCTGACTCCTCCTTGAATATTGAAATTTAATCCTTTGGAAAGGACCTTTGTTTCAGCCTTACTAAGCGTCCTGTTTGAAAGGTTCCTAACCCATCTATCCTTACCTGGAGACCTGTTTTCATCCAGCTTTTCTAACTTGCTATCCAGAGTGTGACGATTGGCCGCCGCTTTGGATCTACTAAGGCTGGTAATCTTGTCCGAGACCATAGTAAGTAAATCCGCTGTTAATACCTTGGAAACTAGTTCCTTGTGTCCATCAATCTCTCTTCTCAGCCGATGGATGGTATTTTTGGAAGCTTGGGCCAGTAATCATAGTAGTATAAACCGTAGCATCACTTTGAACGAAAGTGTATGAAGGAATGAGGGGGAGGGTGGAGAAAAGGACTACGTAACTAGCAGTGTGAAGGAGGGTGGAATTTGTCCGATACACGCCGAATTGTTGGTACGGTGGTTGTCAGGTTCGGCCGTTTTAGTATAAGTATCTAAATTATTTATTTGTTCAGGAGCCCTATTGTGCTAAGAATATTCATGTTGTTTCTTGCATTATGTCATTATTCCACGGAATCCGCACTTTGTAGAATTTGGATGTTTGTAACGGCCGTCTGGGAGACCTTTCCTAGGTGACACACGTGCCGATATATAATTGATTTCCTTTGTATTCCAATGTATATCTCTAAAGACGAATCCTGGACGGGCGCAGGATAGAATATGATAACTACCTCTGTACTTTTATTCGTAACTGTCCTACTAATGAAACCTAATGGTCTATTAGCTTTATTACTGTCGCTAATGCACTGTTTCATGGATTTAATATCAGGACTCACTAGAAATTTCAAATCTCTATCGCACTCAGTTTTCTCTATAAAGATGCTATGTAAGGCATACCTGCTTTCTGCGTTGTAGACTTCAGTTTAATACACTGCATTTTGAGATATTGAAGCTCATTTACCATTCATCGATCATGTGAACAATTTCTTAAGCTCTATATGTACCAAAGCTAGATTTATCGCATTACGCAAAGGAGAAATGCATACACTATTATTAGAAGTAGAAACTAGCTACTTCCTGGAATAAATATCGGGAAAAGATTCCTTGTCCTGTCTCCTTTCAATACTACGCACCCTTGTTCGCAACGAGAACCAAGATTAGGCACAAGAAGGATAATGCTAACGATGAGAGCCGATGTACTCTGTCTTTGACTAAGCCACTCATACGAGGACTAATTAAAGGAAAACAGTTTCAATCAACATAACAATTGCCTATTTAAGTACATGTTGTGCTCAGTTGAAATAATTTTCCTTTGTATAATGTTGCTGATAAGCCTTATGTATATATTCAGTTCTCTTTGTAAATTGTATGAGATTTTTTTAAATTATAACATTTTCCGTATTAGTACAATAGGGTAATATTAGTCTGTCTTAGTGTTGCAAGTTATAACGGGTGACAAGAAGGTTAAGAATCATCTGATTAGAGCATTTACACTAAAAAAAGTTAAGCCATGCGCACTATAGCGGCACACTCCTACTTCCAGAATGACGTTTGACTTATATCTCAGGTGCTACAATCACTGTTCTCATTCTTTATAACCGTTAGAAAAAACAGGTTGTCATGAATGAAGCCGAAACGGTACAACTACATAATCCTACCTATAAAATAATATTTGACTTATATCTCTGATACTTTCAGTACTGTGCTTATTTTGTGTATAGCCATCAAAGCATTATATTTGAATATAAAATGTTTACCACCCGCTTGGTTCATCCCACTTACCCAGTGAACCTTGAATTTGCCTTTGTTCTTCTACACCAGCTGCCATCCAATACAAATTCATGTTTTACCAAAGGAAATTGAACCCATTATCTGGTTTCCTTCCCTCTCCCCAGCGCTATTTCTCTTACCCGTCATCCTTGCTTTTCTTTACTTCTTGTAAGTATTTCCCACTCATCTTTTCAATTTATTTCTATTTTATTCTTTTTATATTACTTATTCAAATCTATTCGTCGTCTTTCTATCTTTATTGCACCAAAAAATTTGACCCACTACAAAACTTTTAAGTGTATATTATTTATTTTTCATTTGAGTTTCCGTCCATTCTTTGTATATTTCCCCCTGTTTGTTAATCTTTATTTTTTTTATTGAGTTTCACTTATCCTGTCTTTACCGTTTGAATTTGTATATCTTTTGCTTTTACAGTAGGAATGAATGGAATGGTATCCTGCCACCATCCCCTTTCCTTATATGCATTTAATATTTATTGTTCTATTTATTTTTTCCACATCTTATTTATATTTCTTCCCACACGCCTACAGCATCTCCACTAGCATATCAACCCCTTTCGTCCTGGGTGGTATTTTTTTTTTTTACTTATATACTCATTTTCTATTTATTTATTCATTTTTATTCCTCCGAATTTTTTTCCGTTGTTCCCTCTCACGATTCCTTCCTTCCGTCCAGTATGGCAATTACTTTGTTGTTCTGGTTGCTTTAAGTTTATTTCATTTGTTTTTATGGGAACCCCTCGATAACGAAGGGTTTAAACTTCCACTTTAATGAGTATTACTTAGTCTTCACAGTTTGAGTTTACTTGTTATTGCCCTTTGCAGTTTCAATCCACTGCAGAGTCTTTAGGTACCACTCGCTGCCCGTCCTTATTGCCTCTTATTTCTTTCGTTCCCCTTGACCATTGCAGTCCCTCTTGATAACCGGCTCTCCTCCCCTTTCCTCCTCCAACTTTCACTTGTTATGATATTTGCATCTTGAGTATTGCTCCAGCCGTTCTGACCCATTTTTTTATTTTTTTTTCTTCTTATCAATATTATTATTTATTTTTATTTTCTTTTATACCCTCCCGGGCTTTTACCTGACCGTTTGTGTTCTTATATCTTGAGTATTACTCCCGCACTTCAGACAACACCATCACTTTTTTTGCAATCTCTCCAGAAATGTTTACCTTTTTATTGGCGTCCAAAACGTAATAATTTATATTTCTACCTTTTCAACCTGAAAATCTCCTCAGCTGTATAAATTGTTTTACTTACGAATGATAACCCTTCTTAGTTTAGTTTCAGTTGTCTTACTCTTCCAATTCCTTCCTGGTCCTTTTCATAGTACATGTTATATATTTTTTCTACATAGCATCATTAGTATGAATGCCTCCAATTGACTAAATATATCTGTTTGTTAGTTTTTCCTATGATTACGAACTATAAAATGTACTATTAGACTGATGGAATTGATCTAGAGAAGAAAAGGTAAAAAGTGCAGATGGAGAGATGATAATGGAAGAGAAGGCAGTGAAAGGAAGGTGTGTAGAGTATTTTAGGGAGTTACTAAATGTAAAGGAGGATAGAGAGGGAAAGGTAGTTGCAGTGGCAAGCGCTAAGAAAATGAGAGTGATGAAGGAGGAGAATGGAGGAGAAATTAGGAAAGATAAAGAAAAGGCAGCTGTTAAGAGGTTGAGAGCAGGAAAGGCACCTGGGTTGGATGGATGTCATGCAGAATGTCTGAAAAAATGAGATACAGTGATGGTGGACTGCCTGGTGAGGTTATTTAATGTTTGTTTAAGAGAGGGTAAAGTGCCGAACGACTAGAGGACTGCCTGCATAGATCCACTTTACAAGGAAAAATAGGACAAGTATTTGTGTATTATTTTCAGAGGGATCAGCTTGTTAAGTGTAGTTGGGAAGGATTATGGAAGGGTCTTGATTGAGCGGATTAGGAGAGGAACAGAAGGAGTAAATGGTGAGGAACAGTGTGGGTTTAGGACAGGCGGGTGTTGTGTAGATCAGATTTTTGTGGTAAGAGATGAGATGTACAACGGGAGAAAATAGCAGCAGACTGGAAGTGAGAATTAAGGGAGAGAGACTGGAGGAAGTGGATAGTTTTAGCTAATTGTATGCGAATGTTGCAGGACAGAGAGGGGTGGGGGTGGAGGTAGAATGTAGATATAACATAATATGATATGATATAATATAATACAATATAATATAATATAATATAATATAATATAATATAATATAATATAATATAATATAATATAATATAATATAATATAATATAATATAATATAATATAACATAATATAATATAACATAATTTAATATAACATAATATAATATAATATAAAATATAATATGATATAATATAATATGATATAATATAATATAATATAATATAATATAATGTAATACAATAAGATATAGTATAATATAATATAATATAATATAATATATGATATGATATGATATAATATAATATAATGTAATATAATATAATATAATATAATATAATATAATATAATATAATATAATATAATATAATACATATGTATATTATATAATATGATATAATATAATATACTATACTATAATATAATATACTATAATATAATATAATGTAACATAATATAATATAATATATAATGTAATATAATATAATGTAATATATTATAATACAATATAATATAGTATAATATGATACAATATAATATAATATAATATAATATAATATAATATAATATAATATGATATAATATATAATATAATATAATATAATATAATATAATATAATATAATATAATATAATATAATAGAATAGAATAGAATATAATATGAAAAATATAATATGATGTAATATGATTTTATATCACTGGTGAGAAATGAGTTAACACATTTGTAAACCACAACTAATACCACAGTCAGACGAGAGAAAGAGTTGAGTAAGCAAAAACAATATATTTCGATTGCTAACAGTAATCCTCTTTAGTAATACAAAGTGGAAGGAGGATGCTATCTTAAATAGCAATCTCTTACAAAAGAAAGTGAACTTGGAAAAGAATAATTGTCACTACTCCAGCCCTGTGTGACCTGAGGATGACATGAGGTCGGGTCAGGGGTAGGTGGAGGAAACTTGTTGACAATTTATTTGGTAATGAATGATCCTGACATCATATATGGGGTCCATTGACCCTTGAGAAATATTCATCGTGGGCAAATATTCAATTAATGTGGATTCCACTATTTTCCTTCTGAACCCACAACCTGATTTATAAATAAGGTCGGATTTCTACCAGTCCATCCGGTGATTAAATCTGTTTACGTCTTCAAACACGGCTGAATTTTCTTAGCCATACTTGATATGATCTTCTCATATGTGTTATGGTCATTCAGAAGATTCATGGCTTTATCAACATATGAGTCTAGGCCTAAAACAACTACTTTATTTGCCTTAGTGATAATAATAAGTAATATAAGGATTCTTCACCATTAAAGAAATTGTCAACAAGCTTCCTACACCTCCCCCTGACACGATCTCATGACATCCTCAGGTCACATAGGGCTGGGGTAGTGACATTTATTCTTTTCCAAGTTCACTTTCTTTTGTAAGAGGTTGCTATTTAAGATAGCATCTTCATTCCACTTTGTACTACTGAAGAGGATTGCAGTTAGCAATCGAAATATATAGTTTTCACTTACTCAATTCTTTCTTTCCGACTGTGGTATTAGTTGTGATAATACAAAGGATTATAAGGGATTACAAAGGCGGAGCATGCCGACAGAAGACCCTTTGGTCCATATCTCGGCCGGATGCAATATATATATATATATATATATATATATATATATATATATATATATATATATATATATATATATATATATATATATAATGATAAATCAATCAATCAACCAATAAATGAACAAATAAAAATATAATAATGTAAATTATAATAAATAAGATACATAAATAAATGCATAGATATAGCTAAATAGTAAACAAACAGGTAAATAGTAAATAATAATAAATTGACATATAACTAATAACGAATGAGAATCAAGTAAATAATATCAAACAAGCAAACAAATACATTCATATATTAAAGGCTTTTTCCCCCCTTACAAATGATAAAGGATTACAAAGGAGGAACATGCCGACAGGAGACCTTTTGGTTCATATCTAGGTCGGATGCCAAAAAAATTATAATAATGATAAATGAATAAATAAACGAATGAATAAATAAAAGCTCCAATGATATAAATAATAAATAAAGTACACAATAAATGCATGGGTATAGTTATATAATAGACAAACAGGTAAATAATAAATAATGATAATAAATTGACATATAACTAATAATAAACGAGAATTAAGTAAATAATGATAAACAAACAGACAAATAATAACAAAATAAATAAAAATATATATATATATAAATTAAATGATAGTCATTACTGCATCTTGCTTAGGTGCTTATCTAAATGATTCTTAAAGCTTTGAACTGAACTACATTGCACTGCCTCTGCAGGAATTCTATTCCAT
>NC_134798.1:30532622-30547622 GCF_046742065.1 Oratosquilla oratoria
TTTGTGTTCTCTTTTGTTATATAAGTTCTATATGACTTTTTTCGATGCTCAGACAATCCTTCTTATTCCTTCTTTCCCTCATCCTCTCTCTCTCTCTTTTCCTCTTAACTTCAGTTTACTTCTTTTAGTTGACCTTTTCTTCCTCTTTTTCCTCTCCTTCTCTGTCCCCCTCCCCTCTCTTCAAAATTTATTTCTCTCACTTTCTTCTCTCTTTATATCCACTTCCTCCCTTCTCACTGTCTTCTGTTTATTTCCTCTTCTCTTCTGATCCTATTTAATCCCCTCCTCTCTCTTCCTGTCTGTCTGTCTGTCTGTCTGTCTGTCTGTCTGTCTGTCTGTCTGTTTATCCGTTAATCTGTCTGTCTGTCTGTCTGTCTGTCTGTTTATCCGTTAATCTGTCTGTCTGTCTGTCTGTCTCTGTCTGTGTGTCTGTCTATCTGTCTGTCTGTCTGTCTGCCTGTCTGTCTCTCTGTCTATCTGTCTGTCTGTCTGTCTTTCTGTTTATCCGTTAATCTGTCTGTCTGTCTGTCTGTCTGTCTCTCTCTCTCTCTCTCTCTCTCTCTCTCTCTCTCTCTCTCTCTCTCTCTCTCTCTCTCTCTCTCTCTCTCTCTCTCTCTCTCTCTCTCTCTCTCTCTCTCTCTCTCTCTCTCTCTCTCTCTCTCTCTCTCTCTCTCTCTCTCTCTCTCTCTCTCTCTCTCTCTCTCTCTCTCTCTCTCTCTCTCTCTCTCTCTCTATTTATCTATGTATCTATCTACCTATCTCTCTCATTCCCTTTCTTTCTGCCCCTTTGTTTCTCTCCTCTCTGAATGCATCTGTTCCCCTTTCTCGCTTTCTATCCTTCCATTCATTCTATTCCCTTGACTCCTTTATATTCGCATAGACATCTCCCCTTGCCTCTCCTCCCCTTTCCTCTCCTCCCCTTTACTCTCCTTCTCATGCTTACTCTACCTCTCATCAGTACTTCTCTTTTGATTGTTTTTCTTTCTTTTTACTTCTTCCTTTTTCTTTACCTTTTCTCTTTTCTCCATTTTCATTACTATATGTTTTTTTTTCTCTTGTTCAATTTCGCTAATTTTTCCCTTACACTGTGAAACGCTATGTTACATTTGCCTTATCCAATCTTTTCATCTTTTTATATTTATATATTTTGCGTTATTGCTCCCTCATGCACTGCCTACTGAAGCACTCCCTGCTCCATGACACACACAGGCGCGCGCGCGCGCACGAGCAATCTTTAATCAATTAAGTACTTAGCTATCAATATATAGCTGCATCATTGCAAGACTGTCGTAACTCAAAAATTTCAAGTATAGAGTTACAATGGTTTATAAGAATGCCGAATAATTCTGCGTCTTTTGGTAATAAAGTCGTAAGTCAAGTGGAGCCCTATTTACCTAATCAAGATGGTAAGTTTTGTTGCTTAGGGTAAAATTATCAAAGTTATAAGACTTAGATACTTTGAAATGCTTCTCCTGAAAAATCACGAAATTTGAGTTACGACAGTCTTTCAATGATGCAGCGTCATGAAGGATTCTAAGACTGTGGGACGCTTTTAAACGTGAAACTCTGAAAGTTGCCGAAGGTTAGGCTGGAGAGCGCCCAAGGTCAAGGACCAATGTGGCGTCACGGGATGCACTGGAGAGTATAGATTTGGGCCGTGCTTCCAGAATGGCAAGGGACCTGGACCAGTACAGGACTCAGAAACTGCGGAATGGAGTTCTCTTGAGAATGGATAAGGAGAGGTATGTCAAGGGAATCGATGAGGAGGATGAGGGCCATTTTAATGCAAAGGACCTTAGGCCTGCTTACCAAATCCCGAAAAAAGTGTACTCCAATTCAGTGACCCAGAGGAGCACAATCCGAATAACTGATGGCTTATTAGTGTTAGGTGTGGTAGGATGTAACCCCTTTGCCGGGTAATTTGAGCAGTTGTTCATGGGTGACCCACGAAGCAGACACCTTCCCCTAAATGGTGCTTGGTCGACGGTTCCTAATCTACCGATAAACGAATCTCCACCTTCTATGACAGAGGTCAAAGAGGCTGTAAGCTGAAGAGTGAAAAGGTAGTTGGCATCTGCAACATCAATGAGGAGTTTCTGACATCTGGAGGTGAGGTCATGATACGTAGGTTGCATGTTGTACTATTTGATATCTGGCAGCCCGGTACCAGTCGCTCTGCATGGAAAAAGAGTCTGATCGTTCCTCTCTGGGGGGACAAAAGGGACAGGCAGAATTGCAACAACTACTGCGACCCTGGACTGCTCATTGTTCCAGTTAAGTTGCTTGTCCATCTATTGCTGACATGGGTTCGTTCACATCTGCTAAAGTTTCAAAGGTCTGAAAGACTGGGTTCCTGTCAGGTAAGTCAAAAACTGATCGGATCCTAACGCCTCATATTCTTATGGAGTGTCGACGTCAGTTTAAACAGGATTTTTTTTGTAGCCTATGTTGATCTCAAAGAGTTTGACTTTGTTTATAGTGGAGTACACAAGGATCTTCTGCAGATCCATAGGATTCCTACAAGGATTATTAACATGATATCTGGCTTATGCTCCGGGACAGAGTGCATCAGTGTATAGAGAACTCATGTCTAACTTCATTCCTGTTATTTCAGGAGTAAGGCAAGAATATATCAATTCTGTGGTTAAGATGACTAGTGATTATGATGATATATATATATATATATATATATATATATATATATATATATATATATATATATATATATATACATACATACATAGATGTATATACATATATATGCAATAAAACACTAGGAGCGTGTGTTCACAAATGCGTAAGTAACCACTAGGAAAAGTAAACTAACGAAGCAGAGCGCTTTCGTATAATTACATCTTCAGTGCAGATACAAAGAAGGAATTATGATTCCTTCTTTGTATCTGCACTAAAGATGTAATTATACGAAAGCGCTCTGCTTCGTTAGTTTACTTTTCCTAGTGGTTACTTACGCATACATACATACATATATATATATATATATATATATATATATATATATATATACATATATATATAAATATACATATATATATATACATATATACATATATACACACACATTTTAACAACCACAATGCACTTTAATTCTGAGCCATCAAAGGCCGACATGCAGAAATTGAAATGCGGTACTGCCAAGGACATAGGGTACGCGCAGTTTCTGTCCATAGATTATATATATATATATTTTTCTTGTTGCAGAGTGGAGGGAACCACTGATCCTGACTTGGACCTTTGGGAGTCATTTTCCCCAGGTATCGCTGCTTTTTATTTGCATAGGACGGAGTATTTCCAAGATCTTCCTGTTGGTCCTCTCAACTACTCCATTTCTTTGTGAGTGACAGGCGGTTGAAAAGCAACAGTCGATGTTGTACAATTCTGCAATATGTCCAAGAAGTTCGTTTTTTAATTCTGTGCCGTTGTCCGAGAGTATCTTATGTGTGATATCGTATTTGCAGAAGACCTGATCAACCAGTGCTTGTGTCACTGTTTTAGCCGATTTATCTGAGAGGGGAATGAGGATCGTATACCTGGGGAAGTAATCTACAGCGGTTAGGGCATACTGTGAGCCTTAGTGGCTGGTAGGTAATCTTAACAGGTTTATAACTAGGGTGTCCCAAGGTTCAGTGGGATTAGTGACTCTTGCATCTGTAAGGATTTTCGGTTTGGGCACCGTAGTTGGTTGCATATTGAGCAGTGTTCTATATCGTCGATGATGTCGAGTCGCATCTTTAGCCAGTATTTTTTCCTTGGTGTTTGCTAGGTATTTATCTCTTCCAGGATGGTCAGCCATGGGGCTGTCATGCATCATAAACAGTA
The DNA here is from genome assembly GCF_046742065.1 of Oratosquilla oratoria. Taxonomy (NCBI): domain Eukaryota; kingdom Metazoa; phylum Arthropoda; class Malacostraca; order Stomatopoda; family Squillidae; genus Oratosquilla; species Oratosquilla oratoria. The sequence goes on from NC_134798.1 coordinate 30,536,460, forward strand.
TCCTTAGAATCAATGTACTTGGGTTGATGGTCTGCTTATGGCTGTTTACCTGCACATTATCTCGCATATGTAATTCCTGTAAGGGCACTGGTGGGATTATGTCAAGTGTGTCTCCTGACTCAAGATATGAGATCACCCGTGACCAAGTAGGATCACTTCTTTGTTCGAGTCTGAGTTTTTCTGGGGAAATACACTGGATGACCGGAACCGCGGAAATTTACGTGCTTCGACTTAACGCATCGGCCACCACGTTTGCCTTGCCTTTGACATAGGTTATCATTGGGTCGAACTCTAGGATAGTAGTGTGCTATCTAGCTATTCTATCCTGTTGGGATTTGCCTTTAAAGAAATCAAGAAATATTTGGTGGTCAGCAAAAACAATTATTCGGCGACCTAGGATTATATGTCTGAAGTGTTTGAGAGCCCAAACAATAGCTAAAGATTTTAAGTTTGTTTCTGAATAATACGAATTGGATGGGTTAACCACTCTGTTCGCATAAGCAAAAACTTTATCTTTCTCGTTCGAATATTCCTGTTGGAGCACTACTCCTAAGCCTACCCAGTAGAATGTTTATCTATATAAATAGATAAACATTCTACGTATAGTTATGCCAGAATATTTTTTCACTCTTATAAAGGAGGCTGTCAGCTAAGATATATACCCATCCCTACCTATCCGACACTTACTCATCACCCATTTGTTTAATTATATCTTAGCTCCTTAGAGATCTCTGAATCCCGCCCCTTTCTGGGGCAGAAGCATTGCAGTAAGATAGAGCACATCCACACTAGTGTCTGAAAGCCAAAGCTGGTTTATCTCCAAGGCTTTATTTACATGGCAACCCTCCGTCCTTGTCTACTTATTCGTAAATAGATATGATATGACGAGTAGAAATCCCTTTTGGCCGCGTCAATTTATCGTCCATTCACGACCGTTCTCCGTTCACACATATCTCGTAAGGTACTTAAACTTTCTTTCCTTTCCAATGCAGCACGACTTTATTCAGTCAGATAATAGAACTAATCACTTACAGCTTCTACAATTTTATTCTATTTTATTCCTAAAGCATATATTCAACTCATGTGTGGTTCCACCTCTTCAACGTAATATTGTCCTCAAGGATAGAAGCGCTAATATCATAAAAATATATCTCACTATGTCAGAACTATGCAGATATATATTTCATCGTTCAATATTTGATATATTTGTATTTAGAATAGTTTCCTTATAACTAATCTATCTTTTGATACGATTGTATGGATACAATACTCTAAGAAAATATGTCGAATAGCTGAAGCATACCAAGTAGTTTGGGTGTCTAAGACAAGACAACAAATTTTGTTCTGGTTCATTCCAAACGATTTTATTTGTCTCACTTATGGCTCTCTAGCTAAAAGACTTAATCTTATCTTAATCCCCCATTAAACATGGAGCACGGGCATCATAAACTTTATTCTGGTTAACTCCACGCAAGTTTATTTACATTAGGAAAACTCTCGGAAGGTTAAACATCATACCTCACAAGAGGAAATTAATATTATTTTAGAATTAGCTTCTCTATTCTACGTAACTTCTTTTCAGTAGGAATGGGGTGAAACGTCTTTTAGTTAACACTTTCCTACACATAGTGCCGGAAATGTCAATTGTAAGGAATTTGTTCTAAGCTGAAACCCCTTTACGGCAAAAAGGCTACTCTTCTTCACCCTGCTTTTATTCTTTTGCAACTCATGTCAGACAATTACCCTGGCTCTCTTATGTTACCATAACTCTAGACCACTTTGGCACCGTGAGGGCTGTACAGAGATGAAGGATATAATTTTTTGGAAACCAAAATACAATGAAAAGTATCATCTGGTACACAGAAGGATATAAAGATGAATATAATATTTTATCAGCAATCACAATTAAAAACGTCTGTCTTGATAAAAATGGCTTAAATTCCTGCTCACACTGTGCACATGTAAATAGGAAAATGATAATTTTTTTATATACTCAACAGCTATATATTTTCTCTTTTATAGAGTCTGGCAGATTTTTTTTCTTCTGATCTTTATCTAATTAGATTGTCAAAAACAGGCAAAGATAATCCCGACAAACGATCGTCTAATTTTCTCGCAAATGAGAATAAAAAAAAATATATATATAGAAATCTACCCAAAATTTTTGGAGTGGGTGAAATGCCATTAATTTTCGAGTGAAAGTAGCTTCCAGAATGTATACAGAAAAAAAAAGAGAATAGCCTTCAATATGTACGAGAATAAAAGAAAAAAAAAACAAATACTTCAAAAGTTGCTGGAATAAAACACAAAAGAAAAAAAAAGGTTGCTTTCAATATGCAAGTGAATAATTTTCGAGTGGGAGTGGCTTTCAGTATAATGAATAATTTCGGACTAGATATAGACCGACATAATACATAGGAAATCCATCAGTGCTGGAGGGCTACCACAAAGGTGAACAAAATAATCTGAAAGACCTGAATAAAAGAAAGAGTACCACTTTGTCTGGAAGAAGTTCGTGGAATGAGTTTATATGTCTTTACAAACACTGTGGGAGTCACAGGGATGAATGAAATAGCCTGGCGACGGCCAAACTTAGAGAAAAACTGTCATCCATTACGGAAGATGGGAGTTAATCCCATACTTGACAGAGTAAAGTCACGTGTTGTGGGGAGACATATACACTAGACCTTGGGTATAATACGGTAGATACCGATATTCCTTCAGCAACGAATTGACTGCGTGATCCCAAGTCCGCACCTGTCCTGGTAAAGAACTTAGGACTTTGCATTGCAAAGCTAGCGCTTGACTACGATGCTACACCATCCACATATTGAGAATAGGTTTGAATACATTGTAAATAGAAAGAATGCTCTTTAAAGGTAGATAATGTAAAATAAGGACATTATTTCTGCTAATCTACTTCTTTACCCTTTTCTCAGTAAGACTAGCTTTCCCCATACATGTGAATAACTTACAGGGCAAGAGGAGAGCTTTCGACATATGTCCCAAACAGGAGCCTGCGAAACGAATACTCCTTTCGAGCTACTTTGCGGCAGCGGCGGTCATAGATCTCGCTGTCGAACAAGGCAGAGATGAATCGTCGCCCATTCCCGCCCAAGTCGGGAGAGCAGTATCCAGAATCCTGTGCAGATGAGTTATACTCTCTTACCTTGTCGAAGTAGTTCTCAGCCAAGATGGAAATGGTGATTGAGATATAGGCTCTTTCAATCTTCTCAGTTGAAATATGATATGAGAGAGAGAGAAAGAGACAGCAAGAAAGAGAGAGAGAGCATAAGAATATAATTACAAAAGGATGAAGGAGACTGCAAGAGACCATAGGGCCTGCACTAGGCAGTTCCATGTCTATTACCACCGATCATCCCATCCATAAAGTTATCTAACCTTTTCTTAAAGCAAGCGATAATTTTAGCGTTCACTACATGGTTACTATGTCTATATTATTCGTTGACCACATTATTGGTAAACCAGTTTTTGCATATTTTCTTCTTAAATCTAAATTTGTCCAATTCAAACCCATTACTGCGAGTCCTGCTATGTTGCCGTAATATGATAACGTTGTCTTAGTCACTCTTCTTAAAGCCCTTCATCCACATGAACACCTCTGTTAGATCACCTGTCACTCTGCGTCTATTCAGAGAGTGTAAACTGAGATGCTTAAGCTTGTCCCCGTAAGGTAAATTTCTGAGCCCATGTATAATTTTGGTCATTCTCCTCTGTACTAATTCTAGTGAATCAATATCCCTTCTATAAGATGGAGACCAAAACTGTACCGCATAGTCAAGGATGGGTCTTACTAATACCAGATAGAATTTTATGATTATATTAAAGTCCATTTGCCATATCACCAACCATGTGAACAATCTGTTAAGGTCTTCCTGAAGTATCCCAGTGTCTTCTCCTGACCTAATTAGGGGTCATATTTTAGTGTCGTTCACAAACTTACTAACATCACTAATAATACCATTGTCCAAATCGTTTATATATACAATGAACAATAAGGGACCCAAAACCAAGCCCTGGGGAACACCACTAGTAAAACTTCCCTATTTGGATTTCACACCGTTAATGCTAATAAACTGATTTCTGCCACTGAATCATATTCTAATCCATTCAAACACTCTTTCTCCTATACCATGAGCTACGTTATTTATGTCGAAAGCTTTGCTAATGTCAATGTAAATAACATCGTAGCTGTCATTGTTATATGACACCCTTTTTGACATTAATGTAAAAAGATAGAAGATTAGTTACACATGACTTACCGTTGATGAACCCATGTTGTGAGTTACAAATGAAATTATGTCTCTCGATGAGATCTCTGCTTCCATTAGCTATTGTTGATTCAAGCATTTTACCTATAACCGACGTCAGAGTGGTGGCCTGTAGTTGCGCATGGGCGACTTATTACATTTTTGAAAACAGGAACATGGTTTACCTGCCCTCAAGAAATATGCACCAATCCAGTGTCTACCGACACTGGTCGTAGGTTTAAAAAATACACTCTACAAGCATTCTGAAAATTTTCGACTGGACCCAGAGATTTTATTTTAAGTCTATTGATCTGTTTGACTATTTCCTCTTCATTAATGCTAATGTTACTATATTGCACTCATCTCCACTGAGGATCGGGTCGCAGTCAGGTACCATATCTATCCCCTCCTTGGTAAATACCGTGAGGTAATATATGTATGTAATATTTATAAAACGCCTACCTAATTTTTTCCTTCGAATCTATCAAGACATAGTTGTTTTCATTTGGACTTATCCTTTTCTTATATTTTGTTCTGTAGGGATGAAAGAAGTAATTTGGGTTGGACCTCGGTTGCCTGGCAACTTTAATTTCGTAGTTACGTTTTGCTGTGTGATTTTTCTTTTTAAGCAGTCTAGCCATATCGTTATACTTAGATCTAAGGCGTGTTTCGACGATTTTGATTCTGCCATAAAGCCTTCTTTTTATTCCGATTTCATTATTGAGCCTATCCTTCATTCATTTGGGAGTATTAGTGTTCGGCCTTATTGTTTTGAGGGGAACAAATTTACTCTACGCACACAAAATCAAAAGAGATTACTGTATATTTTACCTAACCTGCTGACCCTGCTACTGACCTCATGCTTGTATGTAACCTGACCTGTGAACTACATACATCCCTCCGTGACCCGACCTTAGTCCAGACACCTGACTACATTACTAACCTCCGGGGTGACCAGTCACCTGACCTCACTACAATTTTCATCCACACAGCTGACCCTGTCATTATCTTCCGTTCTGGATTCCTCCTGATGTTAGGTACTAGAATATTATTCGTACTATTAAAAAATTTCCATATAATACTACGTTTTATTTCTTGATGATTGCTAGAGCCAAGGATATCACCCAGTTTTACGGTTCTCGTTAGATTCTCAGTTTCAATTAGAAAAAGTCCAGAATATTCTCTTCTCTCGTAGCATTGGTAAAAAATTGTTTTAGGAAATTATCTTGCACCACATCTAATAAAGGTTATCTCCTACTAAATTTTCCCACTATAGTTTCTATAGTTAAAATCTGCCATGATCACAATCTTTTATACTGGGACGCCTTGTGAATTTCTTGAATCAGTGGTTCAGCCAGTTCAATATTTAGATTAGAAGGCCTGTATAGGATGCATACCCTATCCTGGTGAAATATTTTATAGCCTTCTATCTCGATATCCGGAAATAAATGTCTATCCACTATATTGATCCAGGATTCAGTGATAGCTATAATATCAAATCCCCCTACGCATGCTTTACTTCTCAACAAAATACATTTTATGCACTATTCTTCTGCTATTTGTATAGCAAACCTTTAGTGTATCCTCCTTCAACGTATGTAAGTGATTCTTATTACAGTCCTCCTATGAACTGTTTCTATTGTCTAAACTATTCAAAGGATTACAAGGATTACAAAGGCAGAGCATGCCGACAGGAGACCTTTTGGTCCATATCTAGGTCGGATGCGAAAAAACATAATAATGATAAATAAACAAATAAATAGATATATGAATAAATAAATAAATAAATAAATAAATGAATAAATAAATAAATAAATAAATAGATAAATAAATAAATAAATAAATAAATAAATAAATAAATAAATAAATAAAACAATTAATCAATTAATTATTTAATTAATTACTTACTTACTTGATTAATTAAATATATAAATAAATAAATAAATAAATAAATAAATAAATAAATAAATAAATAAATAAATAAATAAATAAATAAATAAATAAATAAACAAATAGATAAGACAAATAAATTAATTAATTTATAAATCAATAAAAACTATAATAATGTAAATAAATAAAATACATAAATGCACAGATATAGTTCAGTAATAAACAAACAGGTAAATAGTAAATAATGATAAATTTACATATAAATAATACTAAATGAGAATCAAGCCATTAGTAATAAACAGACAAATGATAACAAAACAAATAAACAAATAATATTAAATAAATTATAGTCCTTACAGCATCTTGCTTAGGTGTTTATCTAAATGATTCTTTAAGCCTCGAACTGAAGTACATTGCATTGCCTGTGCAGGAAGTTTATTCCACCTATTAACTACACGCTGGCGAAGTTCTTTCTACCTACTTCCAAATGAAATCTATTTCCAGACCGTTTGAGACCATTGTTTCTTGTCTGATTCTCAAGAAGTGTGAACATTTTGTCACTTTTGATGTTGTCAATTCCCTATAGAAACTTAAAGTCCTGTATCAAGTCACCTTGTAGTCTACGCTTTTTATACTTGTAATCAGTTTTATGACTCAACGTTGTACTTTTTCCAATCTGTCAATATCTTTAATGATATTCGGTGACCATACGGAAACAGCATATTCCAAATGTGGACGAACTAAAGATTTATATAGCTTGTTAATGAGTGATGGACTTTTGAAGTCAAAAGATCGCGCAATCAGTCCTTATTTGCTTTCTCAGAGGCTGAAATACACTGCTTAGTTGGTTTTAGATCGTTACTGATAATTACGCCGAGATCCTTTTCACTATCCACTTTTGTTAACGAATCTCCAAATAACTTGTAATCGTACTTACTGTTATTTTTACCTATGTGCATTACCTTGCATTTATTTGGGTTAAATTCTATTAGCCACTTTTCAGACCATTGCTGTAATTTATCTAAACCTCCTTAAATATCTAATTGGTTTAAGTGATCATTTGCCATTCCGCACATTTTTGTATCATCAGCAAATTTGAAAACAGTATATTTTAATCCGTGGTCTATATCACTTATATATACTATGAATAGAAGTGGCCCAAGAACGGAACCCTGAGGAACTCCACTAGTAACATCTTTCCATCCAGAAGTTTTTCCATTTAAAACAACTCTCTGTTCTCGATCATTCAACCAATTACTAGTCCAACTTAATAAGGATTACAAAGGATTACAAAGGTGGAGCATGCCGACAGAAGACCTTTTGATCCATATCTAGGTCGGATACAAAAAATTCCTTATAATAACAATAAATACATAAAAAACTATAAAAATGTAGGTATCAAATAAAATACATAAATAAACGCATAGGCAGTCAAACAACAAACAAACAGGTAATAGTAAATAATAATGAATTGACATATAAGTAATAATAAATGAAAGTCAAACAGACAAATGATAACAAAACAAAAACAAATAATATAAGATAAATAATAATCATTACAGCATCTTGCTTAGGTGTTTATCTAAATGATTTTTAAAGCTTCGAACTAAACTGCATTGCACTGCCTCTGCAGGAAGTTTATTTCATTCACTAACTACACGGTTGGCAAAGTTGTTTCTACCCACTTCTAAATTTAATCTATTTCCGGATAGTTTGAGACCATTGTTTCTTGTCTGATTCTCATTCAGTGTGAAAATTTTGTCACTTGTGATGTTGTCAATTCCCTTTAGAATTTTAAAGACCTGTATCAAGTTACTTCTGAGTCTACGCTTTTTTAGGGAAAACAGATTCATATGTTTTAGTCGATTTTCGTATGATTTATTTTTTATATTTGGAATTAGTTTTGTGGCTCGCCGTTGTACTTTTTCCAATTTGTCAATGTCTTTAATGAGATTCGGTGACCATACGGAAACAGCATATTCCAAATGTGGACGAACTAACGATTTATATAGGCTAACATTTATTCCATGTGAAGCTAATTTAGTAAGTAGCCTTTCGTGGGGGACGGTATCAAAAGCTTTTGCAAAGTCTAGATATATTAAATCTATATTGTTTCTTTTGTCATAATTAGAGATAACTGTGTTGTAGAATTCGAGTAAGTTAGTCACGCAAGATTGTTTCCGTCTGAAACCATGCTGGCTATCATTTATCAAACAGTTACTTTCTAGATGATGTTCAATAGCATCTCTGATGATGATTTCCATCGTTTTTCCTACGATTGAAGTCAAACTTATTGGCTTGTAGTTATTTGGTTTCTTTTTGTCACCTTTTTTGAATATGGGAGTAACGTTAGCTAGCTTCCATTCTCTTGGGACATCTCTGGATAAGTTGGGTTTCTTAAAAATAATTTCTATTGGAGCAACAATCTCATTTTTCATTTCCTTAAAGATTATTGGATGCCAACCATCAGATCCTGGTGTTTTATTAACTTTGAGCTTCTCTATACACCTTTTAATTTTTTCTTTTGTTATATTTACCGTAGTGTGTAAGTTTACCCTAGACTTTTCACAGGTTTCAATTTGGAGTTCACTTCAAGGTGTTTCATTTACGAATACCGAGCTGAAATTGTTTAAAATATCACACATTCCTTCATTTGAATATTCAAGTTGACCGTCAGCAGATGATAGTGGACAAATGTGATTCCTAACAACCTTTTTATCTCTAATACAACTATAGAATTCTTTGGTTTCCTTGCTTCCCCCGGGAAAAAAATGCATGATGCCTATTTCTCGCTCAACGGATTCAGCAAGGAGCCGAAATATTCTAGATGACAAGCGCACCCCGCCCCTTGTATATAGATAGTTTTTGCAGTAAAAGTTATCCCAGTTGTCTACAAACACCCATTCATTGCCCTTACAATAATTTGTCAGCCTACAATTCATTGCAAAAGCCCTGGAGTGCCACATAACTCCAACCTTACACCTTAGAAGGATTTCACATATAACAGGAAGCCACCCCCCCCCCATTCTTAATCTTGTTTAACGCATCCCGGAACTGCGCAAATAATTCCTCAATCCCTAACTTTCCTACGTCATTCCCTACTGGGTCATGCACTTTTTTCGACCATACACTATTCAAACCTGTTTCTTTCATCATCTATCCCCACCCCGGGAAAACACACATGAGTCTTATGCTGTCTATATTTGTCACAAATGCCCATTCTGAATATCTCATTTGTCTATCCCCTACGACCAAAATATTTTCTTGTGGGCAGGGATCTAGCGACTGTCCTTCCCTCCTGTGTCTCCTTCGTTTCTTCTTTTTGTAGTTCCGCGAAAGCTTAGAAAGAGTTCCTGCATTCAAGCGGGCCTGGAGAAGGCTTTGCTCCGCTTTTCCGTGTTTTCCTGGTTACCGTTTTCCATTCCGGTTTCAAACACGGTTTGTCGTCTGTGTTTTGGGCCATGGAACCAAGAACTCGATTTTCCTTTATAAAGTCCGCAACAGTCTCGCTATCTGTTTGGAGGAGCTATCTCAACTTGACCTGACCTGATTGATGTCTACTGCCTGACTTAGAGAGATAGATAGATAGATAGAGAGAGAGAGAGAGAGAGAGAGAAAGAGAGAGAGAGAGAGAGAGAGAGAGAGAGAGACGTTGTTAACGGCAACTGAATCTATAAAAAATCCACCATCACGTTGAGAAAGTCCCACTCTAAGAGTAACATGGATTATGTGTTGTAGTTATGGAATAGTTAACAAGCGCTTCTCTCCTTGTGGGCACTCTCGCACCAGAATCTGAGTTGTCGTTTGACCTTTTGCTTTTCTCATTGAATAGAATATTTAAAGAATAACCACAGTGAAGAATCAAAGAGCTTCACCTCGCTGAAAGACTAATCGAGACATTTTCTATTGCCCATCATTAGTCTGAAGTACTATCAGTAATAAAGAATGTTGTAGTGTTTCAGCATTTCGAAGTAAGCTTTCCGAAGATTGATGTGCTACACTATAATTATTCGTCCTTTGAGGTATTGAAAGAACTCTGATCCAAAGAAAATCAAGTGATGGTAACCAAAATAATATGTAAAATGATATAATTATATAACTTAGGTATATCAAGCAAATTATGTACAAATTTTTGGAAGGTGGAGCGGCAGTTAAATCCGCTGAATAAAGCCGTCTTGTGATATCTAGAATAGACTTATGTAAGTACGTCATCCAATGAGAAACAAAATGAAAAATATACAACGAAAACTAGTTCATTTACGTGACAGGATTGGGTACCATATTTATTGCAATAGAGAAACATAAAGAGCAGTTGTCTTACAACCTGATGAATGACGCAGTGCGTATTCATACTACTGGACTTCTCTTGTCATTCTCTAAATATTTTTCTACGAAATTATCAGCGTTTTCAAAGTATTTTTACGAGAGAGTATAATGAAATAAAAATAATAACTCATTTCGCTTCACTCTAATGTCTGCCTTAAATAGAAAAGGGTTCGCGCTTTTAATACTCAGGAGGTCAAGAATATAATATATATATATATATATATATATATATATATATATATATATATATATATATATAAAATTGAAGGTGAAAGAAGTTGATGAAGAAATGAAAATAAAAATAAGAATGATAATAAATGTAATAATGAAACCAGATATATCACAGTACCAAACTCTAATGTTAATTCATACCTAGACACTTTTCTTCTAAAAGCGGGTATCAAAATAGCCAGGACGTCAGGTAGCAAAGTAGGACATTTGGTAACACGTAGCGACAATAATCCCACTAACGAAAACAGCGTTGTTTATAAAATCCCGTGTAAAAGCTGTCCCTCTTCATATTTTGGTGAATCTGGTCGCGGGCTTAATAAAAGGATAAATGAACATAAAAATGACGTAAAAGTCCATAGGACATCTAACTCCATAGTAATACATGTGGATAAACATGGTCACCTTCCAGACTGGAACAACACAACCGTATTAAATAAAGGATCAT
>NC_134798.1:30557622-30563569 GCF_046742065.1 Oratosquilla oratoria
TATCTGCCTATAGACTACCACATTCCAAAATAGCTATATACCATACATATACCAAAGGCTTTTTCCGCCTACACAGGGTGTAGCCAAAAAGAAAAAGGCATAGAAACCACTCCCACCCATTCCATTTCCTATATATTCCACTCCCCTCCACTCTACTCTCTCCCTTTTATCTTGGCACCTCCTGGATTACGGGTCATCCCTGCATCCTGTCCACTGCCCTGGGTCAGAAGCAGTGTCGCAAGACACAGCACATCCACAGGAAGGCCGCTTCATAAATTCGACGACCCCCCTCTCCGTCCTCCCATGCAAAAAAGGAGATGACGGGGAGAAATCCCTTCGGGCTGCGTCATTTTTTTTTCATGCATACTTTCTCACCCCCCCATCCCCCACCCACTCCCCCTCATGCATCACAGCATCGTCTATACACAACCCCTCTCCATTCACCCCTATCTTCTGTATTCTCCTGTCCTTCCTCCACAGACATTCCTCTCTTTTGTAATGCCCCTTACACCCCATCCATCCATCTCATCCAAGGACGCCCCCTCATATTCACTCCTTCCACCTCCGCCTTCCATACTTCTTTTACTAATCTTTCTTCACTCATTCTTCCATGTGTCCATGTGGTCATCAACCCTATCTCCCAGCTCCCTTTTCACCCCTGTTCTCCTCCTCACCTCCTCATTTCTCACTCTACCCAGCCTAGTAACCCCTATCATACTTCTCAGACATTTCATCTCAAACTTATTCAAACCCCTTCTCTCTTCCTCTCTCATATTCCATGTTTCTGCCCCCTACAGTGCTGTTGGCATAATCACTCCTTCATATAATCTGCTCTTAGCATCCATTCCCAGATGTCTATTTCTCAATAAACTTTTTAATCCACCAAGGCATTTACTCACTTCTCTCAATCTACATTCTACCTCCACCCCCACTCCTCCCTTTCCTGCCACATTCGCACCCAAGTATCTAAAACTATCCACTTCCTCCAGTCTTTCACGCTTAATGCTCACTTCCAGCCTGCTGTCACTCTCTCCCCTTGTACATCTCATCACCTTACTTCTGTCCACATTTATCTTCAGCTTCCTTCTTTCATACATCTTCTCAAACTCTGTCACTAACTTCCTCAATCCCTCCTCTGATCCTGCTACAAGCGCAGTGTCGTCAGCAAACAACAACTGGCTCGCCTCCCACTTTTCTCCATTTTCTTTAATCATCTCCAACCCCTGACCCACTACCCTTGCATTTACCTCTCGCACCACCCTATCCATGTATAGATTGAACAGCCAGGGCGACATAACACATCCCTGACGAAGTCCCACCTTTAACTTAAACCATTCACTCTCTCCATTTCTAATCCTAACACAAGCTCTACTACTCTCGTAAAAAATCTTGACTGCTCCTAACAGCTTTCCTTCTATCCCATATATCTAACTATTGTAGATAAATTAGTCACTAAAATGTTTTCGTACTATATCATAAAACCCAGTCAAAGTGAACTGAACTTCCCATTGTTTCTGGTGCCAAAATCAGATGGTACCATGCGTCTAGTTATTGACTATAGGAGAACAAATAGACAGACAATACCTGATCGACTACTGTTACTGGTAATAGCAGATATACCTTGCAATTTGGGAACTGAAAACCGGTATTTTAGCACTATGGATATGAAATCAGCTTTTTGGGTGATTGAGTTGCAAGAAGATTCTCGAAATTATATAGCATATTCTACAACAACGGGGCACTGCGCAATCAAGCAAATGCCACTGGAGTTATGTAACAGTATATTGATTTATATGAAATTATGAATACAATAATAGATGGGTTGTTAGGAAACACAGTAGTGTATTTTTAGATGAGTACTATAAGAAACTGAATTTGGTATTCTCAAGACTAGTTGAAACAAAGATGAAAGTGATATCCAATCAGAGAGTGGACTGATCATACAGCTATTCAGAACTTATTTATAAGCATAATAACATTAGAGGCAGATTAGTCAATGTTCCGAGGTTAAGTTTAAGTACATTCCAGATAGAAAGAACGTTGCAGCAGATGCACTATTTAGACATATTAGCCAACCAAAGACATGGTTGATCAATCTTATCTGCAGTATTAATGAACTAGTAACATTAGATGAGGAATTGATATTAAAGGAACAAAGAAGAGATCAGACTTGGGAAAAGGTAGCACAGAATAGGGATATAGATAGAAGAATTTTATTTAAGCAATGGATTTTTGTATAGAAAAATAGTCGCAAACAGGAAAATATTTCTAGGGCCCAGTAAATCAGTTGGAAATTCCACAAACTCTTGCACCAGTTGTATTAAAATTACTGCATGAAACTGATTATATCTCTTATCCAGGAAAAGGTAAAACTTATAGACAAGCGCAATTTAATTTTAGCCAGGCATGAAGAGAGATGTTTACTTATATATTGATAATTGTTTGAATGTACTGAGGTAAAAAGAAATACAGATAATCCTATTCTTATGCTATCATACCCCATCCTAAAGAAACCTTGGGAAAGAGTTCACTTAGATACACTCGAGTTACCTATGTCTGAAAATGGATATAGATTTATTTGTTGTTATTGATTATCTTTCAAGATTTTGTATTTTACAATCCATACCAAATAAGAGAGCTGAAACAATAGCTTCAGTAATCTATGAACTAATGATCTGTAATTTCACTACTCCCAAGATCTTAGTTACAGACAATGGTACTGAATTTAACAACAAAATCTTGGAAGAATTATGTAGTTTATCTAAAATATACAAATTTAATATTCAAGTCAATCACCCTCAGAGCAATGGAGTTGTACAAAGGTTAAGTAAGAAAAATATCAGAGGTTTGATAAGCCCATATAGTATAACTCTTTTAGGCGCAGGGAGAGTAGTGGGTTGGTGTTGTGTTGGTGACGTGATTTTGTGCTTTCACTTTGTAGTTGTTCTTGGAGGTCTTGGTTGACGGAGATTTTTCCTTCTTTCTTTAATTTGTATATGTCTTCGAAGAGGGCTGCTAGTTCCCCTTCTTTGTTGATGTGGTTGTACTTAGGTTTTAGGTGGCAGTTGATACCCAAGTCCAAAAAATCAATTTGGTCTTCTGTCAGAATTTCATTAGATAAATTGACGAAAGAGGGAGAACTTTGAGGGATAGCTAGGGTACCACCGTACAATCAGGATAACTTTTTAGAGATTCTCGTTTTACCATTAATCTCCCCGCGCCTAAAAGAAGCAGTTCGGCAACTCAGAGAAAACGAGAAAATTATCATCAGAAAAGAAGATAAGTCCTCATGTTATGTAATATTAGACAAAAATATGTATATTGAGAAGTGTAGACATCTTACAGAATAATTCCAAGGGAAGAATAAAATTAGAAAAACAGAAAACACACGAAAGAAAACTAATAACTTCCAGAACGATGTCGTATTCAATCAAAACATGTTTAAAAGAGAACCTGCTCCCAAAATACACCAATATATATATATATATATATATATGTATATATATATATATGTATATATATATATATATATATATATATATAGATATACGTGGAGTTATACACGACAGCATTGTTGTAGTTGTTCAGTCTTTTCTTTCGTATTCCTCGATTTTCCTGATAAGAGATTTTCCATTGACCTGGGTGGATTGAAACTAGGTCTCTATATTCTTCCATTTGTTCTTATTTGATATCAACGTTTCGTCTTAAACAAGACATTATCAAGATATAACTGAAATAACAAAAATTACATGGTAACAGTAAAGGTACTAGACAATAACAAGATATAACTGAAATAACAAAAATTACATGGTGACAATAAAGGTACTAGACAATATCAAGACACAACTGAAATAACAAAAATTACATGGTAACAGTAATAATAAAGGTGACAAATTTATAAAAATAAATACGGGAGACTTACGTATTTAAAGAGAAGGAAGGGTGTGACAGAGCTGGGGATGACAGAAGTATATATACCTAAGATCAGGTCAGACCAAGGGAGGGGGGGGGGGAGGAACAGACAATACGGACCTCAGAGGTCAAGGGTAAGGGGGGAGGGTTAGGCGGGGGTGCGGTCACCGAGGGTGGGGGAGGAGGTATGGAGGGAAGAGAGAGAGAAGGGGTAGAGGGAGAGGGGGGATTTTTATTTCTAAATAAAGGAATAGAGGAGATTACATTGCATTGAATGTTAATGACCGGATTTTTGTCCTTAATGTGAAAGGCTTCGAGTAGTTGTAGTCTCCTAGGGTCATTGCTTGATCCAATAATTTTGGTGTTGTTGATCAAATCATCTCTCCTGAGTGCAGCGTTATGGGAACTCCTATGATGTTCTTTGATTGCCCCCTCTTGTAGGTGGAAAGTTAGGCGACGGCTGACTTTACATCTAGTAAAACCAATGTAAGAATGGGGGAGGAAATTACAATTTCCTGTAGAACATTTATATTCATATACTACATTAGTTTTAGATGTGAAGTCCGATCGCTTAGACAAATTGTTTGTCATGATCAGGGAGGAAGTTTTTGGGTTTTTATAATATATGAGAACTCTGATTTTGTTGTTCTCATTTGTAGGAAGGCAATTTTTATAAATGATGTCCCTGATGACTCTTTCATCTTTCTTATAATTACTAGTGAAGGTGTTTCTGTAGTAAATGTTAATGGAGTTATGATTTTGTAGTTCTTTAATTGTGAAATGGGATTCAAGCATTTTGGAGGTAACAGAATCAAAGTCAGTGTTAGAATACCCATTATTTGTGAGCATCTGTCTCAGGTGTTGGAGTTCACTGTGTAAAGCTTGCCATGAGGAACATACTGAAATGGCTCTTTTTATATATGCTCTAATGACACCTTTTTTTTTGTAGTTGTCTGTGCACTCGCTCTTACCATTCATACACTTATCCAAGTTGGTGGGTTTTCTATATACACTAGTAATGAAGTTGTCGGAAGTAGAATCGACCAGCACATCCAGGAAGGGGAGTAGACCATTGTTGTTCATTTCAGTGGAAAAAGTTAAGCCTGAAATTTCCTGAAGTCGGCACCGTATATTTTCTAACAATTCAACAGAATGGGTGCTGACAAAGATGTCATCTACATATCTACAGTAAATATGTGGTTTTAACTCTCCGTCCTGGAAGGCTGATCTTTCTACCGCAGACATGAAGGCTTCAGCGAAGAGGACACCTAACGGTGATCCCATCGCTACCCCATCTTGCTGAACGTAAAGGTTTCCCTCTGGACACCTGAATGGAACTTCTGTGGTGCAGGTGACCAGTAATTCTTTTAAAGTGGACTCAGGGATACGGGGGGGTGGGATGTCATCATTATGATGCACATATTCAAGGATGATATTGATTGTTCTTAATATAGGAATTTCAGTGAAAAGATTTTTAGCATCTAATGATGCCAGGATTCCGACAGGTTTATTAACCCGTAGGATGTCAACAAAGTCTTCAGTAGAGCGGAGGGAGTATGTTCTAGGAATGTAATGGGAGATGATATCATGTAGCCGTTTGGCAACATGGTAAGAAGGGGTGGGGATTTGGGAAATGATAGGCCTAAGTGGGTTTCCTTCCTTGTGAGTTTTAACGTTCCCGTAGAAGTAACCGGGTTGAAAATCGCCGATTACCTTAGCTAATTTGGGTCCTCCTGTTTCTGCATTTACTACCGAGATAAGTTTGTTTAGCTTTATCTTTAAGTTGTCAACAGGGTTACGGGAAATTCTTTTGAACTTAGTACGGTCTTTCAAGATGTCGTTACACTTTTGAAGGTAGATGTCTTTGTCTAAGATAACGAAACAAGAGGACTTATCTGCTTTGCGGACTATGATGTTTTCGTTTTCCTTTAGTTGTTTTGCCGCTTCTCTGAGACGAGGGGGGAGTAGGTGGCTGGAATTACGGGAGTGGCGGGATTTAGTACTCTCGTTCTGCAATTGTACTTGTAAGTCAGGG
>NC_134798.1:30569069-30571569 GCF_046742065.1 Oratosquilla oratoria
GTCTTTTACCTCCTCCACTAACCTCCAATTTCTCCATCTTCTACACGTCTTCCACCCTCACGTTCTCCACATCCTCTATTTTTCCACCTCCTTCGCCTCCATGTCTACCACCTTCTTCGCATTTACGCCTCTTGCCATGTAAGCTTCTCCCCCTCTCTTCCCTGCTTCCTTTATCTCGCCTACATTCCTCAAACCCTAACGTCACATCCCCCCTCCCTGCTCCGCTTCTCCTGCATCCTTGCGCTCATTAAGCCTTCTCGCTCTTCTTTCCATTTTCATTTTATTATACTCCGTCATTCCCGACCCCCGCTGTCTCCTCCATTTTTTCTGACTCTTAGACCTTCCTCAACTCCATTTCCTTCTTCACCTCCTGCTACTTCCTTTGGCATTTCTTCGCTGATGTCGTCTACTTCCTTCATTTTCTATATCTAGCGCAACCGACAACCCTGGTTTTCTTTGTCTTTCCTCCGTACCACCTCCCACACTTCACACTCTTCCTTCTTCGTTCCCCCTTCCATACTGCTGCCTCCTTCACCTCCTATCTCTTATTTCCACCCTTCTATCTCCTTATGTGCCTCTTCCCACCCCACTGTCTCCTCCAGACTCTTCTACCTCGCTACATGCGTCTTCCCCTTTTTACTCCTTCCTCCATGCATTTCCATCTCTACGCCTCTTCATACGACATTGCCCACTTCAGCCTTTTCAACATCCAGGGGCTCCTCTGACACTTGTATTTTCTTCATTCTTTTCTCCCTCCTTTCCCCCCCCTCCCACTCCACTGTCTCCTCCCTGTCCACGACCTCTTCGTCCGTCTCTTTCAGTATTGTGACCCTCTGGTCTCTAGCTATTCTTTTCCATATCTTCAAAATCACCTCCTTCTATCTCCTTTATCCTTTTATCTTCTCCTGTTCTTTCTCTTTCTCAGACCCTCCAGCACCAATACTACCAAACACTGTAGGAAAGAGGCCAAACGCAGAGTATGGGAGTCCAGTATATTTGACGTTTCGCCCAGCAGGGCTTCCTCAGAAATAACGTCAAATATATTGGATCCCATACTCTGCGTTTGGCCTCTTTCTTACAGTGCTGTTGCAGTCGTTGCTGCTTTTACTACCAAACACTACAGGAAAGAGGCCAAACGCAGAGTATGGGAGTCTAGTATATTTAACGTTTCGCCCAGCAGGGCTTCTTCAGAAATAACGTCAAATATACTGGACTCCCATACTCTGCGTTTGGCCTCTTTCCTACAGTGCTGCTGCAGTCGTTGCTGCTTTTACTACCAAACACCCTCCTCCACCTATTCTCCTCCCTCCCAAGCTTACATCCTTCTCCATACTCTCCACCTATTCTCACCCTCGCCCTTGAAAAACGCCCATCCCTTCTCTTGCTTCAAAAATGTTTCATAGTCCAGTTTTTGTGTTTTCTTTCCTCCTCCTCTTCCTCCTCCTCCTTCTCCTCCTTCTCCTCCTCCTCCTTCTCCTCCTTTACTTTCTCCTCCTCATTACGTTTCTCCCCCTCTGCTTCCTTCTGCTTCATTTCCTTCCTTTATCCCATTTCGATATGAGCCAAAAGGTCTCATGCAGGCATGTTTTATTATTGTAAATAATTGTAACCCATCATCATCATCATCATCATCATCATCATCATCATCATCATCATCATCATCATCATCATCATCATCATCATCATCATCATCATCATCATCATCATCATCATCATCATCATCATCATCATCATCATCATCATCATCATCATCATCATCATCATCATCATCATCATCATCATCATCATCATCATCATCATCATCATCATCATCATCATCATCATCATCATCATCATCATCATCATCATCATCATCATCATCATCATCATCATCATCATCATCATCATCATCATCATGTTACAAGACGATCGAATGAAGTATTCAATTCCTTAGATGTGTAGCGTGCACACGCGCACACGCGCACATGCGCACACGTATGTATTTTAGCTATAGAACGTCAGATCACGACCTCTCCAGAAACTCCCGCGGGACCCCCTATTGTGTTGGACCTCACCTAGGGTCATTTGGCTGAGCGTTAAAGGACAATTCCCTTCTCCATTGCCAACTGGAAGTCGTCATACAACCGATACCATTATTACTATATATATATACCATTGCTTCTATGGAAAATATATGTATGAATACTAAGTGTCCATACTCGGGTCGTGTATTGTACAATGTAAAAGTAAATTAAGCAGTGAATGGTAGGGAATGAATTGTACATAACATAAATTGACAACACTCCATATGAATATTATGCAAAATAGTACCATTGGCAACCGCCAGTGTTTTCCTCGTGTACTGATTTGAGATGTAGATTAGTTGAGTCACGGAGAGATTAAAGAGAACAAACCACATTTACGTTTGTCCCAACGCCTCCAAACGCAATGTAGACAACAAACAAATCTACATTCTATCGGCAGTGGTTACGGATTAGCGGATTCCATGTGTTGAGGAGAT
>NC_134798.1:30581569-30589069 GCF_046742065.1 Oratosquilla oratoria
TTCATACTGGTCATAGATTACGTGTTGGACTCGTGATCGTCAGCTATTTTCCTCCCGCAAGTGAGCTCAAAACTCATATATAACCGATCTATGGGTAATGCTGTGACCTTACACGCACGCACACAACTTATGATGTATATACAATAGAGAGAGAGAGAGAGAGAGAGAGAGAGAGAGAGAGAGAGAGAGAGAGAGAGAGAGAGAGAGAGAGAGAGAGAGAGAGAGAGAAATACATTCAAGGATTTGGCAGTTTGTACTAGCCTTGTTGCTCTCAGTGGAAAATGCGTCGCTATGCGTGCAACATTCCTACGTTTGTGTAAAATCTATCGACGGTAGAAAAACTGATTCTGACTGAAGTAAATTCACAATGAAAAAATTTATCAAGTGTTGCATTGTAACTCTAAGATATCCAAAATCAAAGTATCCCTTCATTGTGTATATTGCACTACTTAAAAATTTTCAGCGTTCTATGAATAAATCATTTGTTCCTGCTGCAAACAAGTCCTATCTCTTCAATACTTTTGTTTCGTCTTCTGTCTTTGGTTGATTCATCTAGTTACCACGAATTTAACTTGTTCAACTTAAATAGCCATCTCTGGAGTAATTGGATCAACACTTAACTTGAGCCTAGCCAGTTTGCAAACTAAATTGTAATAACGTTTTCTTTTACATGAACTTTATATTGGATATTTCCTATTATATCGCCATGTAACACAATTTTTTTCCATGAGTTAAAACTAATATTTTCAAATTACCTATGGCATAATTAAGTAAAAATGAGCAGTCACCAAGTTCAGATTTCGGTTCTGAGCTCATGAGATCAATTTATATATTTTTGCCACTTTTTCTTATTAATTTAAGGGTTTTTCACAGTATCTCCTTTGAAATCAAATGATTCCTGTTGAGTATAATTTTAATTGATGTTAACACAATTGATATGATAAATCAATTATAAAAAAGGGCTCGTCTTTAGAAATGAAGATAAAAAGGAAACGAGTAGGGTATAATTATGTATTATAATACGTTAATACACAGACAGCGATACAGAGCAGTGATGCAGAGCATTGATGAAGAGTATTGCTCTGGAGAGTTTATACAGAATTGATACAAAAAAATTAGCGTTTTAGTTTAATCAAAAATAATTTTGTTAACGAGATTAGCGATTGTATTTTAGTTCACTTTCGCACAAAGGTTTCAGGTGTAGTCCCTCATCATACTTTCATTTTATTGTCCCTTGTAGCGCTCCTCGAAAGAGTGTTGGAGGGGGTTTTGGTGGAAAATGCAGATGGGTTTCTTCCGGTTTATTGGGGTGAGCCTGATCTGATACAATCTTGGCCTGGCAGCTCCGAAGTCAACTTTAGAGGTGCCAGATTTTCCTAGCTAAACTTAATCTAATTAAAAAAATGGGCGTGGCCACAAGAAGGCAGCCAATTATATAAAAAAAAAATGGGCGTGCCCCCCGAGAAGGGTAGCCAATAGAATGTCTTGAGGTGCAAGAGGGGGCCAGAGCCGTAGGTGTGAACTCTGACCCTGGATTGAGCGAGTTCTCATGTTTGTTTGGTGATCTTGAAAGATGTATGGAGAAGGAGGTCACTAGGTGACCTTCTGATCCGTGGTGGTCCCTGCAGCTGTGGTCCCGCGATGAAAAAGTCGTTCTTTTCGATGGGCCTCATAGGGGCTTCTCTTGGGTAAGAAGGCCCGTTGTTCCTTGAAAGAAATTGTCCGTGGGCGGAAGGAATTCGTCTGCCTGCCGCCTTACAAGAGCTGATATCCTGGTGAATACTTTCACCTTGTTTTTCTGAGTAGTCTCCCATGTTTTCTTTGAACTTATTAAAGTGGGCGTGTAGTACATGCAGTTTCAGCGACATCCGGCAACCCATGCTCAACTATTTCCCTGTAGTTCTCTGCCTTGTGGTTTCCGAGGTAACCTTTGATTACAGAAACAAAGCTTGTCCAAGCAGCTCGCTCAACATCAGACAGCTTCTCAGGAAAGCTGTCGGAGTCAATAAGTCGCTTCGCCTGAGGGCCCACAAATACGTCTGCCTTGATCTTCGCCTCCGACAACTTCGGGAACAGCTTCTGGATGTGCTTCAAGACCTCACCCTCTGGATCCAGCTGTTTAACAAACTGCTTAATGAGGCCCAATTTGATGTGTAGGGGTGGCATCAGTATTTTCGTTGGCTCCACCAGCGGTTCTCGCTTCACGTTATGGGCCCCAACCTCATAGCAGGCCCTGAGGGGCCACTTCCTCTTCTCGTAGTGAAGGGCTGTATTTCGGCTATCCCAGAGGCACAGATAGCATGGGAACTTGGAGAAGCCTCCCTGAACCCCCATCAAGAAGGCCATCATCTTGAAATTACCAATAACCTCCCAGCTGAATTGTTCGTGCTTCAGTGCACTCAGCAGAATTTTGACATTCTGGTACTTTTCTTTCATGTGCACTGAATGAGCCAGAGGAATCGAGGGCCACTGGTTTGTGTTGTTCAGTAAAACAGCCTTCAGACTTTTAGATGAACTGTCGATGAAGAGCCACCAGTCAGAAGTGTTGCAGGGGAATGCTCACAGCGTCGAAGAGTCCTCTGATGTCATAGCTGCGATGCCGCTTCCACTGGAAAGTAATTTGAACGCTGTCGTCCAGTAAGTCCCACTGCTTCAGTCTGAAAATGAGCATATTATCGCTGGATGGCGCACAGAAGATGATGCACCTCGCTCCTCCTCAGAATCATCATAGCTTGCTTCTTCTGCTAGACAAGATTGATCTTTCAGTGGAGGCTGTGACACAGGTAGGTCCATTGTTTTATGAGGAACGGTTGCATTAGATGACGGAATGTCAGGGTACTTAATGGGAGGCGTATTCTTCCTCTTTCTTTGTTTTTTTGGGTCCACCATACAGAAATAACAGTCCGTGAGATGATTTGAAGGCTCACGCCAGACACGGGGGACAGTGAAATGCATTGCCCTCTTCTCTCCTCTAATCCAACCTTCAAGAATGCGGCGGCAGTAGTCACAGATGACATGTGGCGCCCAGCGTTGTCTTGGTCACCGACTGGTATTCCGTAGTAGGCATGATAGGATTCCTTTGCACGGGTGCAACTGTCCAGGTAGTGTTTTTAGCCCTCTTTACGAAGAATTCTCCGCTTGGTATTTGCAACCACGAGCCGCCATAACATTAACTTCGTCACACGTCTGAAAAAGTAAATGAATTAGTTTAACCCTAAATGGACATAATTCTTTTTATAACCTAAACCATTCTAACAACATATATGAGAAATAAAAAATAAAACAACTTACCTTTAATCGAATAAAGTGATAAACAAAACGAACTGCGTGACCATACACTTCCACATATACTGACGAACTGACTTATATTTTTCATTGAAGCTCTGTTTTTCTCAAGTAGGAGTTGCCAATTCGTGATAGAGACTCTTTCAAACGTTACAGATTTGACAATATTGTCATTTAAGAACTTTTTTCGGTAAATATATAGTAAAATTTTTAAGAGTTTACAGATCTGTCTCAGATGTCTATATAGGGTTAAACATAATAATATTATTTCAACAAAATAGATCTACTGACACCAAACCCAAAGTTTAAAATCACAGACAGTTATTTTCCAACGATTTGAAACTTACTAAATCAGAAAATAATGGTTAGTTACCAGAAACAAGATTTTTTATTTATTTATTTATTTCATATATTTTTATTTATTATTTTTTTTACACGGTGTATTCTGCATTGGTTGGATAAAAGGACCTTGGTTCCAAAAAGTATCTAGAGAAAAACTAATTAACGTTAGGATCTTATTACAATAAATCTGACCTGGAAATGTTATCAGCCAAAATTATCACTCATCCTGAGAGCTGTCTGATGTCTCAAACAAGGGCTTGCGCCCACATAAATTGTTTTTTCAGACTCAGCAACTCACATAGAGAAATTGCTAGATGTGCTGACTTCCATGCCGAGTTTAGGAATTTCGCGGCTGGTGGACTTGAGCGTGAAACTCCATCGAAACCAACTCGTAAAAATATATAATAATAATAATTAAGGACAAATGAGCTAAATGAAAAAAAAAATCATAAAATTGAAGTTGAATTAAACAAGAAATCATGAAGGGTTGAAGGATCAAGGAGAAAAGAGATTATGGAAGAGAAGAACCAAAGGAGAAAAGAAGGGAAGAATTAGAAGACATTGATACGATGCCATTTCCGAAGAGAAGGAAAAGAAACACGTCAAACATTCTTAATCTCTAGTTTATCTTTTCTATCTATATATACTTTTTCATTTTTACTTTTTTTCTCTCTCTATTCTTTCTCTATCTTCATTATTTTCTATTTCATATCTATTTTTTAATCTCGTTCCATTTTTCCTTCATTGTTCCCCTATTCTTTCTACTTTCTCTCCCTTTTCTCATTATCTTCACTATCATCTCTGCAACCAATTATTATCTTTAAATTTTTCATATCATGCCTCTATTCTCTCCATTATTTCTTTATCTTGTATTTTCTCTATATCAAAATTATGCATTCACTATAATCCTTCTCTCCACTCTTTCTCTATTCCCTCTATTCCTTCTTTCTCTTCCCTCTTTTATGTTTTTGCTCTCTGTTCTCCCTATTCTCAGTCCTTCACCCCTCTACTCTCTGTATTTTCTATATTTTCTATCAAGTGTTTCTCTATTCTCTTGCTGTGCCAGTGATTCTCATCAGGACTAGATTAACCCAGACTTGTAGACATGGTTCCTGTTTTCTGCAACTCCCACAGAGCGCTTTCGACTGCTGGTAAAAGTTTAAAGAACTCGAAGACTTGGGGAGACAGAGCAAAATCTTTGAGTCACGTAACAATGAAACAATTATTCCGGTAGTAAGAAGGGCAAAATAGGCCTAACCTCAAATGGATTGTTAAAGTTTTTTCCCTCTTGATTATTGTTGTATAGGGTCTCTGTGAATAATTCCAGGTAGGTGTGAAGTTGTAACTCTTGGGCAATTTGAAATAATCAAGATGGCGGACAGCAGGGGTCATTGCCGGAGGTACGATTCAATTTTTCTCCATAACTTTACTTCAAAGGCACCTAGATACGTAATTTTAGTGTCTATACCCATATTTTTAGGTATCAACAATTGAATAGTGCAATAAAAAAGTACCTAGCTTTGTCCGTCATCTTAGAATTCAAAATGACCGCCAATATAACGTCTTTTTAATGAACAAAATGTCGCGGTACACATGATTTGTCACTTTGAATCCGATATATTTTACTAATATGCTCTACTATTAAATCATACGACGTTAGGACTTACAGTATTACATTTTATGATATATGCTTTATCTATTAGTTTGCAGTTATCATGCTTTGATTTAAAAAATAGTTTATATATATTATATCGTCACATTACCGGACATATTGCATGATGCTAAAAATCATCTGTACTCATAAACAACTTTTATTTTACATCAATTGAGTTATGCTTTACCAGTATACACAATATGTTAATGTTATCAGAACACAAAATGTAACGAACGGTTCCTATGCTTCTGGTAAGACATGTAAATATTGTATTAATTTTCATATGAAATGTATCAATATGTGATAGATCCGTTAAGACATAAACTAGAGTTTTAGTCAATTATGAAATGTGGTGTCAATAAAATATATGTCTCTGTATGAAAGTCATAATTAAAATCTATCCCACGCACATTACACACTTCGGTCATTTGAATTATCATCACTCTCATCATCTTCAATAGCTGTAAACTCAATGCGTTCCCGTGTCTTTTCACTGAAGCAGGAACCAAGTGTCCCCTGACAGGCACAGAAATCTGTGCAAGCCATGTTAGCACTATTACATCCACAGCGTTTAGAGTGGCATGCTGTCTCACTGTCACATGCACATCTTATGAGTTTCAGTAGCTCTGCTGGTGCCTCGGAATCATTTTTGGGGGTAGTGCAACAGGTATCAGAGATTCACCTTCCTTTCGCCATCCATACATCACAGGATTCATTTGTGGTGGGTCTGCATCACATGCGTGTCGCCAGATTATCTGGAAATGGGCCATAGTGACATTCTCATTAAATATCTCAGTTGTCGGAGGCAGGCTCTCCAGCTTTGGGGCTCCACCAATGGTGGAGGACACTTTTTTTTCCCCATACCTTTTTGTCTTGCATCTGTCATTGTTTGATATTTGTCTAGCCATAGCACGATAGTACGAAGGCCTGTATTGTGGCATCATGTAGTGTGCCTGTATTGTGGCCTGTATTGTAGCATCATGTAGTGTGCTTTGGGTATTACCGAGTGTGTCCAAGTTGTGTGTTGCGCTTGGCGACCTTTAGAACTGTTAACTTGCCAATGCCAAAGTATGTGGCTACCGTATCACATCCAGTAAGCCCATGTGCGGCAAGGCGGTTTCCCATTATGTCTTTGTGGAGACTTACAGTAGCATTGATGTCAATCATGGCACGATCTTGTTTTGGAGACACCATCTTAACTTGACTTTTGATAACATTGCTGTGGACAAAGTGGCACAGCAGCACAAACAGATCGGTATCATCAGCCTCGACTAGCAAACTGTTTACACCAGCTTGTGCGATCTGACGAATTATCATGGTATCCACCTCTTCATGTGTCACTACCATGTCGACTCTCCGGATTATGTTTCCAGATGAGATCTCAATGGGAACAGGATTGTCTCCTGTGAGGATCAGTCTACCATTCAGTGAGTCTTTGTGGGTCATCAGGTCCTGGACTATCAAATCCACTAGCTGTTTTTTATTCTTGGATAGAGTAAGGATAACATCCTGGGAGGGAAGAGGAGATGTTGACAGCAACGCGTAGGTTCTACTATTTCCTTGGCTACATGGTTGATATGAGCAGATATATCTTCATTGCCACCATCTTTAACCATCTTCATTTGAAGGGCAGCGAGGATTAGGAGATCACTACCAAAATGTCTTTTCAAGTTATGAATAACAACTTCTCGGGAGGTCAACTCACCTGCGTGATTTTGGTATTCATTGAATATTTCAACTGAATTCCATATACCTGATTTATCACTTTCCATCATGGCAATGAAATGTTGCAGACCAGGATCTGAACTTGGTTCGACTTGCTCCTTAGGAATCCCTTTACGTTCACCTTTGGGAAGGCGGACAAAGCTAGGTACTTTTTGGGTACACCATTCAATTGCTGATGCCTACAAACATGGGTATAGACACCAATTTTGTGTCTCTAGGTGCCTTTGAAGTAAAGTTATAGACAAAATTCGAATCACACTTCCGGAAATGACCCCTGCTGTCCGCCATCCTGATTATTTCAAATCGCCGAGGAGTTAGAACTTCACACCCACCTGGAATTATTCACAGAGACCCTATACAACAATAATCAAGAGAGAAAAAACTTTAACAATCAATTTGACCTTGACCCTCTCTACTGCCGGACTAAATGATCTATTTAAAAATCATGAATAAATTACGTTCACAGGCGGCTTGAAATCTAACGATGTGGTCAA
>NC_134798.1:30616569-30624069 GCF_046742065.1 Oratosquilla oratoria
ACAAATGGGGACTAGACCAGACTAGGGCGAAAACAGTAAACATGTCTTTCGTTGAAAAGTGACGACGACCATTTTCTGGACACGCCCGATAACGCAGAACAATGGATTCAACAACGTTACGAAACATTTCAAAGAAGTGTTTTATTTTAGGACATCCTGAATTCATGACCTCTAGCAGTCGCTCAGCCGTGTTACTTTCGGAAGTGTAATTATCTTAAATTCTATTTCCTATATTGTTAACATAAATCACGTTCCATACGCTTGCAATCGAACTTCTTTAATGTAATGTTAGTTTTAAATTCAGATGGCCGAGAAACTTGGAGTCTGTAGAACAAGAAAGGCAACGAGCAGAGACGGCAAAGGAATTACATTCAGTTGAATAAAGTAGGCTGGCAAGAACTAGAATAAGAGACTAGAAGGATTAACTTCTTCAGCACGAGATCTTGTTTACATCTGATGGAGATATCTATCACCAGAGAATAAATTCGTCATCGTAGCGAGGAAGTTTATTTGTAGCCTATATTTTAAACCCTTTCAAAATTAAAATTTTGCTCTCAATAGTAGAAAATTGTCTTTAACATTTACATTACATGCCACCTTGTAACGGAGTTAACATTAACAATACAAAGTAAATATGAAAAAAATTGGCTTCATAAAACTTATTTACATTTCTACAACGAAGCATAAACATGATAACAAGATACCTGGTTATAGATTTATTTACTTATTTGTTTATTTATTTAATCCTATACATTCACCACTACCAGTATCTAAAACACTGTAAATAGAGTGTGTTATGACTCAGGCTGGAAAGATACTTGTTAACTGTAGGGGCATACCGAGTGCCCAAACCACAACAAAGTTAGAATAGGGATAAAGAAACACCGAAAGACAGAGGACAGTGTTAAGCATTTAATATTTCAGCATGAAATATAATCAGAGACAACATAAACTAACAAAACAATATTAATATTAATCTTAACACACAAGGAAAATAAATGGGGAATGAGATATGTAGAAAATATAGAACTTGTAAGACTAAAACCTGGCACGTCGAGTCATCTGTTGTCCAAGCAATAAATATTACAATCCAGAGGGGGGCGAACCTGGCAGCTAGCTAGAACCAAATCTGTCGAGTTAGAGGGTAGGATAGATAAGATGGGGGAGAGGGAGGGAGGGGGGATTTGGGGGTTTAGTGGAAGGAAAGAATGAAATGGAAGGAAGGTAGAGTTATGATAGGTGTGGGGCAGACCCACTTGCTCGTTTTTTTTTTTTTTTTTTTATAGTCTTGTGGACTTTTTTTTTGAGTCTTGGGAATGCCTAGCTTAAATAGGGGAACTAGGCTGGCGTCTTGGCCAGTGATTGGCTGAGGACGATTGTTCAGGCCGAACTGCCGAACTATCGCTTTGCTGCCGAGCGACCCAAGTGGGGGTGGGAAGAAGGCTGACTGCTTGTTTCATCGAAGTAGTATGATAGTGGTAGTTGGAAGAGTGTCATTCAGGTGAATGGATACCTTGACATCCGGATGGGGTATCGTATCACCTGGCTAGGGGTAGTATCGTGACACCTCCCCATCGAAGACCCCCGATGGGGAACACGAAGGAGGTTAGCCGACTGTAGGCAGGTATATAGATAGGTTGAGTCCCTGGATTTAATTTGATCTGATGTTTTAAAACAGCTGTTTGTCTAAGGCGTCCCCCGGCAAAGCAATTACTTTATTGTGCTTCGATAGCAAAGCAAATAAGCTTTCATCTAACTCAGGACAACTAGTAGGCTCTAGTTGATTTCTGTATTTCTCTGCCAAATCTGTTTCTTCCTAAACTTAACAGACTGAAGAAATTGGTAAGTCCACCCCCTCAGTACTCTCACTTAAAAATCTTAATGAGTTTTGTACAAACTTGAAAACATCCTATTTGTGTACCTTTTATTAACCACTAATCACTAATATCTCTACCATATTCTTGTTTGACTTATGAATTTCTGATTCCATTTTTAAACCTTTTAATCTCATTGATTCTGGGACGGTTCAAATTTTAGGATCTACACTGACTCCTTTCAACTGCACCCCCACTCTGTTAATTGCTCTTGAGTGTAATAACCTCGACTTTATCACGCCACCATCCACAATTTGTAAGGCTTTGTTTGAAGTTGATGAATTGGTGATTTCCTGGATTTCTTGAACGTCTGAGTTGGATACACTGTATGAGACTTTATTTTATTTTGGTCTGGCCCGTTCTGCCTCGCCATCTAAAAAAGAACTATTATCTTTCCTATCAATTTCTAGAGATTCTTTGATTACTGTTACTGAGTCTAAATCTGGTTGATCTAAAAATGGTATTAACTGTGATTTCACTAAGATCCCTAACTCAGCAGGACATATGATCATGTTCTCTTTTCTCTTAGTTGCATATCCTATCAGTAAATCTGGGAAAACAAATTCTTCTACAACTATCACTAGAATGTGAAAGTGTGTGTGTGTGTGTGTGTGTGTGTGTGTGTGTGTGTGTGTGTGTGTGTGTGTGTGTGTGTTTGTGTGTGTGTGTGTGTGTGTGTGTGTGTGTGTGTGTGTGTGTGTGTGTGTGTGTGTGTGTGTGTGTGTGTGTGTGTGTGCCTGTGCGTGTGTGTGTATGTGTGTGTGTGTTTGTGTGTGTGTGTGTGTGTGTGTGTGTGTGTGTGTGTGTGTGTGTGTGTGTGTGTGTGTGTGTGTGTGTGTGTGTGTGTGTGTGTGCGTGTGTATCTAAAGAACTAAGAATAAGGGAAGAATGGGCACAATTAATTCAGATATGATGTCTTGGTAGATTCAGAGGAAAAAGAGAGTGAGGTGTTTAATGAATATTTCCTTTCAGCATTTACAAAAGAGGGGGTATATATATATCTGCACCCCGATTTTCAGTGGGGATGAGGAAAGTAGACTAACTTGCATCAGCATTAGCAAGGAAAAGTAGTCAAACGTATTGATAGAATTACAGCTATAAAATCTCCGGGTTCAAACAAAAATTTTCCGAGAATACCAAAAGGGTGTAAATTTGAAATCTGTGAATAGTTAACGAAATTATTTAGTTTGACAGGTTGCCCAACTAGAGATTACTAGATATAATCAAAGCCCATGGCATATGAGGGAAAGTATTTGAATGGATTAGATCATGAAATAGTTACAGAAAACAATGGGTTATCATTAACGGTGTATAATCCAATTGGGGTAGGGTTACTAGTGGAGTTCCCCAGGGCTCGGTTTTTGGTTTCTTATTGTTCATTATGTATATAATGAACTTTAACAATAGGATTAATAGTGATATTAATAAGTTTGTGGATCATACTAGAATAGGACGCCATAAGTCCGAGAAAGGCGCTGGGGGCACTGCAGGAAGATCTTAACAAATTGGTTACATGGTCGGTAAAATGGCAAATGGATTTCAATATCTCAAAGTGTAATGTGTTATACGTAAGTTTATCTGACTCAGAAAACAGGTATATCTTAGATAACATAATTTTAGAGAAAACAAAACGTAAAAAAGCCTTGGAAGTGTTAGTGAGGTCTGGCCTTAAATCCAGGAAACAGAGCATTATTACAAGAAATTGAGCTGATAAGGCATTAAGATTTATAGCAAGGATGGTCACAAAAAAAAGTGTAGGCTATTGAACTATATCTGTAGACAGTTAAGCCGATCCTTGATTATACAATACAGTTTTGGTCTCCATCCTATAGAATGGATATTAATTCCCTAGAGTTATTTCAATGGAGAATGACCAGAATGAGACATCGGCTTTAAAATTTACCATACAAAGGAAGGCTTAGGCACTTTAACTTACACTGGAAAACCGTAGAGTGCAGGGCGTTCTAATAGAGGTATTTAAGTGTGTTAAGGGCTTGAATAAGGGTGATGCAAGGAAGGTCATCATACTAAGACAACAGAACAGACTCGCAGCAATGTGTTTAAAAATAAAAAGGTTTAAGAAGGAAATAGGCAGAAACTTGTTTACCATTAGAGTGGCTAACAAATGGAATAGACATATAAACAATGTAGTGAACACTGAAATCATTGGTTGCTTTAAGAGAAGGTTAGATAACTTTATGGATAGAGATAAACGGTTGTAACGGACATGAAACTGCCTAGTTTAGGCCTAATGGTCTCTTGCAATCTTTTTCATTCTTATGTTCCCAAAAACTAAATTAGGTGAAATTGATGGTGTTTTTGTTAGAAGTTGTAATATATTTTCAGAATGTGTTTATTAGATACGGTTTTTATATGATATTGCAGTTTGATATTATAACAAGAAGTAAAAATAACCGACACCAAACAATGTAGCACACTCCATAAGAGCAATCACAGGTGCTGACTTCATCCCTAACTATCCAACCACCACACTAGCTCCTCACCTCACACGCTATCCACAACCAGTTCCACCTTACACCCTATCCTCCACCACAACCTTATCCCCCACCCACATCTTACCACACACCTCACCCCACACCCAACCTCACACCCTAGCCCACTCCACATCTTAATATACATTCTATCCCCACCTCCTATCGCATTTCTCATGCTACCCTACCAACGCCTTGCTCCCCACCATTCACCATATTCCCCATCCCTACTGAAACCATCAATCCTTACTTCCCTATCTCACCCCATACCTTCCACCCTTTCCCTTTTTCCCTCTCCTACTACCCACTCAAACCGCAGTTCAAGTTTCAGCAGAAGTGAAGTATCCTTATTTTGCGTTATGTGAGGAATCTGGTTGTGCTGTACTCACAGTAACAGGTCCTCGAGTGGGTTCGTGTTTTAACTTAAAAAAAAAAAAAAAAAAATAGGATAACCCCTCTATTTAGAGATCTATTAACCCTCATTTGCATAGAGTCATTTTGTGTTAGCCAGAACAAAATCTGTGACGAACGTCAGCGCAATGATGAGGTTGATATAGTCTCATTTGTATCAGCGTCCTCGTTTGACATTGAATAGGACAAAATTAGTTCATTGTGTCATCGTAGCAAAGTGATCAGTTACAAACATCATCAATTCCTCCGTGCGTGATTATTAAAATCGTCTGACATCAGCCAGACCGAAATGAGTAAAGTGCGTCACTGTGCTTAAGTATACCGAATTCGAGGTAGTACGTAATGACCCGGAGTTGTTAATGAAAGTAAGACCCATTAGCCAAATAAGGTTTTAAGGAGGATTTTATTTTTCCAGCAGCCATCAGTGAATGAGGTATCTGTTACTAGGATGAGTCATCAAGAGGCTGAGTTTTTCATTAAGGCTGATGGAAAGGATGTCTTCCTTTATCCAATTGAAAATCGGAAGATCTTAGGAATTAATCACAGATAGCTCAGTCTCTAGAACTAATAAAATAGTCTAGCGCCGAATCGGAGTATAATTAGTAAATTATCCATCTTTTATAAAACGGTCCTTAATTTATCCCTTTGCTGCTACTGGGACCCTATGGAGAGGATCTGTATAGCATGCCATCTTGCGGAATTGTATATATATAAATTGTCATTCGGTATACAACGGGTTAAACAAGTTAAGCTATAACTTCTTCAATACTAAACGGGTACCATAGGGATGGACAGAATAGGGTAACAACTTAGAAAGAGAGAGTATGAGAGAGAGAGAGAGAGAGAGAGAGAGAGAGAGAGAGAGAGAGAGAGAGAGAGAGAGAGAGAGAGAGAGAGAGAGAGAGAGAGAGAGAGAGAGAGAGAGAGAGAGAGAGAGAGAAATGGGGGAGGTGTTAACAGGTTGTTTCAGATTAAAGAACGGAGGGTGAGTCATGTAGCTACAAACAAAGTCACCACTTTTGCCAAATGTGCTTTAGGGACTATTGGGGCAGCTAGGAAGATGAGAGATATGTACGATTCCGATTACGCCACTATATCGATAGAAGAGCTTTCGGTCTATAATGATGTCAAGTGTTAAAATAAAAACAAAATGAAATGAATTAGATAAAAAATAGATTTGATCAAATAAAATGAAATAGATAAATAGAGAAAATCAAATAAAACAGAATAAAAATAAGATGAAATAAAATAGAGTAGAACAAAATTAAATTAAATGCAATAGAATGAAATGAAATGGAATAGAATGAATGGAATAAAGCAACATATAACACAATGTAACACATGTTTTGTTTATTTGTATTTTTTCATGTTTATATATGTATTTTGTGTCACTGAATCCAAATATCACATTAGTTTTGACGTAACATCGATATTTCTTTATTTATTCTTGATTTTATATTTTATTGTTATATACGCAACCTTTCAGTAGTTAATTGATTCAATCTACTTTAGCATTCTAAGGATAATTATACAACATCTAGTATTTTTTTCATAATATGAAGTGTATTTAAGAGCTACAATATTAGTAAGAACAAAATAAACAACACAACTTTGCACTGCAAGTGTTTTGATGACTCTTCTCATGATTAGAAGTGCTTTGACTCTCGAGATTTTCTAGAATGCATGCTTTCGTCTTTTCTGACTAGTGACCATATGTAACCTCCCATCATAGCAGTATTCCATCGTCCTTGATATCTTCTTTCCATAGTTGCAATATCCTGATGAAATCTCTCGCCATGCTCCTCACTGACAGCCCCCAAGTTTTCGGGGAAGAAATCTAGGTGAGAATGCAAGAAATGTATCTTCAAGGACATACGACAACCAAGTTTCCTGAAGTTCTCAATAAGCTTTGCCACTATTTGTTTATAATTAGGGTCCTTGTGATTTCCTAGGAATCCACGAACTACATCACGAAATGAACACCAAGCTTCTCTTTCAACTTTCGTCATCGCTCTTTCCAGTTTCTCCGACTTCAACATTTTGTTTACCTGGGGTCCAACAAATATACCACCCTTGAGCTTAGCCTCAGATAGCTTGGGAAACATGAAACAAATTTCTTGGAAAGTTTCCCCTCCAAAATCCAAAGCCTTCACAAACTGTTTAATTAATCCTAGCTTGATATGAAGTGGGGGTAATAAAACTTTTTTCGAATCTACTAGAGGTTGTCTGAGAACATTTAACATTCCTGGCTGCAGTTCAACTCTTGGGGGCCAATGAACTTTATAATAATGATGATCATCAGCCCTGCTGTCCCATAAACAAAGAAAACAGGAATACTTTGTGTATCCCCCTTGTAAGCCAAGCAAAAAGGCTAGCATCTTGAAATCACCACAAACATCCCATTTTAATTCAGCATAATTGATTTTTTCAAGAAGCTGTTTGACATTATGATAGTTTTCTTTCTTCTGTACTGAGTGTGCAAGAGGCAAAGATGGGTTTTTATTTCCATTGTGGAGCAATACTACTTTGAGACTTCGTGTTGAGCTATCTATGAACAGTCGCCATTCTGCAGGATCATGTTCGAGTCCAAGGGCTGTAAACAAACCAGTAACATCCTTACAATAACACATATCATCACTAAAGTCATAGTAAATTTTAAATTCTTCATGTCGTTTCCTGTACACAGATGTCCTGCAGTCTTCTCCTAGTAGATTCCATTCTTT
>NC_134798.1:30629069-30641569 GCF_046742065.1 Oratosquilla oratoria
ATGCTATGTGTTCCAATTTTTTTTTTAGTAATTTTTTGTGTGGTACTTTGTCAAAAGCTTTTTGTAAGTCTAGGAAGGCACAATCAGCCCATCCATTTCTTTCTTGGACTATGTCTATTAGTCTTGAGTAGAAGCATATTAAGTTTGTGGTGCATGATCTTCCTTGTCTGAATCCAAAATGTCTTGGGTTTTTTATGTTGCTGTCTTCCAGATGTTTTACCTATTTATTCTTGAAGATTTTCTCACAAATTTTGGCTATAGTGCTTGTTAGTGATACTGGCCTATAGTTGGTCGGTTCTTTCTTGTTTTCTCCTTTATATATTGGTACAATGTTAGAACTTTTCCAGTCTTTAGGTATCTTTCCTTCTTTGAGTGAGCTATTTATTATGTTGTGTATTTTGTCCGTTAGTTCTTCTTTGCATTCCTTTATAATCCAATTTGCAATTCCATCCGGGCCATGTGATTTTCTGACGTCAAGGTTTGATAGGTGTTCTGATATTTCTTTTTGTGTTGTTGTAAACTTACTCATGGGGGGAGGTGGGAGATTGCTTGTTATCATATTCGTCCCAATTTTGTATTTTGTCTCTGGTGAAGACAGATTTAAAGTGATTGTTCATGACTTCAGCCATTTCTAATTCTTCTGTGTATTCTATATTCCCTTGGCGTAGTTTCACCATTTCCTGTTTGTTTTTAAGTTTAGCATTCACATATCAATAGAATAGTTTGGGTTGATCATTGCATTTATCTATAATATCCTTTTCATGGTTCCTTTTCTCCTCTCTTCTCGCATTAACATACTCATTTCTAAAGGTTATATAAATTTGCCATTTACTAGTTTTTTTTTTTTACCTTTTCTCCACCTTTTCCAAGCTTTGTCCCTTCTGTCTTTTGTCTCACTGCATCTTTTGTTGAACCAACATTTAATGTACTCTCTCTCTTGTTTTTGTCTTGGCACATGCCTGTTTACCCTTTCATTGTAATTTTCCATCAAGATATTCCATTTCTCATCCACTTTTGTCTCTTGCATATAGATTTTTTCCAAGTTTGCATTCCGGAAGAATATCTTTAGTTTTGCAAAGTCTGTTGTTGTTGTTGTACATCAATCTTCCTTTCCTATGCTATTCATTTCTCTCCACGTCTATTTCTTCCTTTAGTACAGTTTCGATGAGTATATGGTCACTCTTTCCAATTCGTGTCTTGTAATGAATTTTGTCCACAATTTCAGGTTCTGTTGTAAATATTAAATCTAGATTCAACGGTTCTTCATTGCTTCTGTAACTAGTGTTTTCACTGACCCATTGGGTCATTGTGTATTCCATGGTCATGTCCAGCAGTACATTACCCCAAAAGTCGTCTCCTCTTTGCACTGTCATATTATCCCAACAAATTTCTTTGCAATTGAAGTCCCCCATAATTACCAGATTACCCCTGCCCATTGATATCTCATTTAGTGATTTCCTTGTATCTTCTAGCATTTTTGTATGCTCGTTCTCTTTCAAAGCGTTCGTTTTTGGGGGCACATAGGTCACCACAAACTTTCTACTTTTCATATTCTTCTCTTCGACTTTCATCATGATCAGTTCAACATTACCTTTGCCCTCCGCAATTTTTGTCACGTTTAAGTCTTTCTTGGCCAAGAACATGATTCCTCCTCCCTGTTTCTTGTCCCTGTTTTTTATCCAGTAATTATATAGTCCTTGTCCAATATCGATGGGTGGTGTGTGTGTGTGTGTGTGTGTGTGTGTGTGTGTGTGTGTGTGTGTGTGTGTGTGTGTGTGTGTGTGTGTGTGTGTGTGTGTGTGATAGGCTTTCTGTCCTTTATTTTTTGTTATTATTTTTTTCTTAATCTATGTCCATCCATCTAACATTTATCACATGAATATGAATATCTTTCTCTGTCCTACCTTCACGTTTATAAGCTTCTCTATTTATTTCCTTTTGCTTAACTTTACCTCTTCTCTTTCTTTTCCTCGCAATCATTATCTCGATTTATTCAAGCAAATGATTACTTTTGCCCATTCTGTCACTTATAATTTAAGAAATGCCTGTAGATAGATTGTCATAGATTCATTCTATACTAGCGTGCACACACGTACGCGCATCCTCCCAGAAAGCAAGTGTTATACAAACGGTTGTTGAAAGGTTGTCACATACCATGCATACTTTCAAGTATGTGATGAAATAGTTTTTTTTAGGGTATTTGAAATATATATTCACATAAATCATACATAAAGAAAGCTGTCTCCATAGTTTTAGACATTTTATTTATACATGAGACAAAATAGTACTTTTTCTTTCAAAGTTTTTTCAAAAGTTTGTTTTAAGTACATATTGCATACATTACTTAACATCGCATAACAAGAAAAAAAATAAACAAAGATAATTTATTTTGTTACTGTATTCGATTTTATATTGATAAATTTCCAATACCCTTCACACCTTCAACAAACGTTTGCTAAAAGTACACAACCATTGATTTCTGGGGGGGTGCACTAGATATACTATGTCATATTTTAGTGGTATCAACAATCTTCAGCAAACCATCCATTGTTTGATCTGACCCGCGGTCAAGTTGGCTTGACCTGAGGTTCAACCGCCGAAAAAACATGAATTCTTAACTGCAGATTCAACCATATAAATGATATTAGTTATCATAATTCATCTTTTCTTTTATATATTGATTTATATAAAAATTAAAGTAAATATTGAGTGTCCATACTCAGTTCCATAAGATACATAAATGTAAATAAACAGACAGAAGATGTTATAATAATAGGTGTAAAATATATTGTTGGCAACCACCACCATTTTCTTCGTCACCTCCACTAATGGAAAGGCTAGTCACAGAGGCGACGCACTAAGGAGAAGAGCCAAAAAATTTTTTTATCTCCAACGCCTCCAACCAATGTAGAACAACACAAGTCTACAATAACGTAACAATTGTTTGAATGTAAATTTTACACTAGAGCTGAGTTTTGGGGGAATTGCTACCGCATCTGAATGGAGGATATTTTTTAAGGGAATAACTCGGTAATCTATCGACTTTTCACATATCCATTCAATGGTTAATAATTCTATCCTTAGTAAGTGCATGTAAATATTAGGTTATTAGGTATACATTTTTTTTTCAAAGTACCTTTTGTTTTTATTCTTCACCCATTCTCCTTTTCTTCCTTTCTAAGTTTTCTCTTGTGTCCTCATACTACTAATCCTGTTTCTCTTCTTGTCCCTAAGTTGCTTTCTTTCTTTTATTTTTTTCTACCACTTTAGATATTTATAGCCAATTCATGTTCTTCTTTCTAGTACTCTCGGTCATTTCATTTTAGTTCTGTGTTTGTATGTATCCCCTCATAATTTTTCTCAACGTAAAGCTATTTCATTTGGACGGATTAACATCTACTATTCAGAAATATCTTTACCCGACGATTATTCCCCCTCGCTACCAACGGGGTTCCACGGAGATGAATAGTTGGCAGCAAAATGAAGAAAAGTTCCTGAATGGTAAGAGTTTAAAAATATGTGACATAAACCCTTATCTGCTGAGGGTTAGCTACTGATTTCGAAAAAAAAAAAAATAAAGTCGAAATAGAAAAAAGTGCCGCTCGGTTCTGAAGGGATTAACAAGAGAGACTTTGAGGTATCCACCTGAAATACAACTGACAGTTGTTTGACTGGCTCAGCTTATTCAAGAGGGAACACTACAAAGGAAGAGTAAGATGACTGTGCAATATATCCAACATAGACGTACACACACACACACACACACACACACACACACACACACACACACACACACACACACACACACACACACACACACACACACACACACACACACACACACACACACACACACACACACACACACACACACACACACACACACAAACACACACACACACACACACACACACAAACACACACACACACACACACACACACACACACACACACATACACACACACACACACACACACACACACACGACTCGGTGGCGCGGTTGGTAGATTCTCAGACGTCAACACGGGGGTGACGGCGGTACCTGGTTCGAATCCTGCCCAGGGCTGAAATTATTTCAGTATCGCTGCGCTTCGAGTCGTTACTCCAACTCTCGTGGGCGGAGAGTTAGGTGTGTGTGTGCGTGTAAGGTCATAGCATTACCCATAGATCGGTCATACGAGCTCTGAACTCTCTTTCGGGAGGGAAATAGCTGTCGATCACGAGTCCAACACGTGATCCAAAAGACCAACGTGAATACACACACACACACACACACACACACACACACACACACACACACACACACACACACACACACACACACACACACACACACACTCCTGATTATTCAAATAGTGGAGGCTTCCAGAAGTCTGACGACTAATACCTACCTTAAGTGATTCTTTCAATGTGACAGACTATTCAAGTTTTATTGCGACTCACTTTTTCAGTTATGAATGACCTCTGATAGGCACAGGTGTTAAGATACTGCGGTATTCCTAACAATACCTTTGGTTTAGGTCTCAAATTTTACCGAACTGAATTTCGTTGTGACCATATTTTGGAGTTTTAACATCTGAGTAGTACTAGATGTTCTTATTCAGTTGAAAGTAAAGCTATCAAGACCCATTCTTCTCATAGATCTATTCCACAGCTGAATAGAATTATCTGAATATACTAAGAATAGATGTCTGTCTATTTATATACTAATAGCTTCTCCTTGCAAGGGAGGTAACCAGTTAAGGCACGCACCTACTCCCACCCATTTCCTCCCATCCACTACCACTGTTTCCCTCTTGGAAGCAATACAACGGGACACAGCAAATCCACATAAGGACCGCTTCACTTATACGTCGACCCTCACTCATTGTTCCCTCATACAAAAAATAGAGAAAAAAAGGGAGAAATGGCTTCAGTGTGCGTCAAAATATAATCCATACCAAAGCATCTTCCACTCACTCCTATCCCTTTAGCGGGCACACCTAGAAATACTTGAGGTATCAAAAATTACTCTTAGGGTCATAAACTAGATGCATTTCTAAGACACTTTTACTCATGAACATTTTTTGATTTGAGGCATTGATTGCATGCAATGTTCTGTCAATAAAGTATCCCGTGCGGGCTAACCGCCCGGCTCACGGGAAACCATGTTAGTCCCGTCCGGGATATTGTGCCCGGTCTACGGGGAACCATATATATCCCGTCCGGGCTACTTCGCCCGGTATGGGGTATAAATAATTTACCATATAATTCTGTTTATAGTTTGTTAATATAATATATTATTTACAATCAATAAATTCTTCTATATTTCTTAAAAAATAATGCTTGTTTGAAATAAAACACAAGGAGAAAATTCAATGTTTTTTCTTATAAAAAGTGCAAAAATATATGATTTTACATTCCAACACATGGAAAATCAAACAGAGGACATCAGTGGATGGGAGACGGGCTCAGGGAGAGGCGGCAGAAGTTGAGGGCTGCTGCTGACCTCTGGCGGGAGGGTTGTGGAACAAGATGAAGCAGTTGCGGTCTTCCGAGAGGCAGAGCGCGATCTGGCAGACATTGCACATCCACCTGGAGCGGTGGATTGTGACCTTGGTGGAGCAGTGCTTGCAAGTCTGCCGGTTACTGACGAAGATGGGCATGTGTTGCTTTGTGTTGTCATAGCGCTGCTGGTCACTGGGGAGTTGGGCCCTTTGCCCCCGACGTGGAATGGACATTGGCTGGTCAGGTGATGCCCTCGTAATCCTGGACACCGTGGTCTTCTGGCAGCGGGCAATGCGGCTGATATCAAGCCTGAACTGCTTTAGGGTCATTGGATCCTCTCCGATGGCCTGACAGTCCCGCTTGTAGAAGATCCAGGCATTGCAGACACAGAGGTCTAGGGCATACCCGAAGAGCCTCATGTACCACCTCCTGGCTCGCATGGGGGTCTTGTAGAGGTGGGTGAGCATGTCGGACTTGTCAATGCCTCCCATCTTCCCGTTGTACTGCTTGATGACGTTGGGGCAGGGCACCTCCACCTTCTTCTTGGTGTTACGGTCGTACCTCCTCACTTTGCCAACGGGCTCGACACCGACGTCAGACGACAGGACCGTGACGTTCTTGTTGTCCTTCCATCGCAGGGCAAGGATCCCGTTAGTGGAGCAATAGTCATATTGGCCTCGAGGAGTCGTCTTCTTGTCCAGCTCCTTGGTAGACATCAGAGGAGCACGCCCAACACGGTTGACCCTCGCCGTCCCCACGAATCGGCAGCCCACCTTGTCCTTCAGATACTCCACGAGCTCGATGCTGGTGAAGTAGTTGTCAGCATATATAGCTGACTGAGAAGGTTTCTTCAGGGTCTTGGCCAACACAAGAACGGTCTTGGTGGAAACAAGCAGTTGTGACTCCTCCTGGGAGAGCTGAGTGTGGTGGCTGCTGAAGGTAGTCTCTCCCTGGTACATGAGGATATCATGGATGAAGCCACCATTGCTTGCCCGGCAGAACAGCTTAAATCCCCACTTGTCCGGCTTTGTCTGGATATACTGTCTCAGGGTCCCAGCTCTGGTGCCCTTGTAGGACACCATGACTTCATCTATGGACTGTGTTGGTGTTGCTTTCACCTTCAGGAACTGCCTGTTCAGGAAAGCAAAGAGGGGACGAACTTTGAAGAAGCGGTCAGTGGTGCCAGGAAGGTTCTCATTGTTGTTGAAGTGTAGAAGGGATCTGATCAGCCGGAACCGTTTAGAGGACATTCCGTCAGCCACCTGCACCACCCTTGTGTATGTTCCCCAGTAGTCCTCAATTGAAGGCAAGATGCAGACCCCCATGTACAGCAAGATGCCGATGAACACCATGAGTTCATGCATGTCTGTCTGGAAGGTGGTGTTGACGTTCTTCTGCCGGGCATAGAGGTTTGTTTGGTATACAATATCCTCCAGGAGGGCTGTGGGGAACATGTCCTGGAAATACTCAAAGGGCGACCTAAGAGCATCAGGGGCAGGGTGGGTAAAGTCAGGCAGTGGAGGGTAGCTGATGTCCGCTTTCTTCCATGTCCTTTGTGGCACATCTTTCTTGCCTCTCTTAGCCTTCTTGGGAGCCGGTCCAGTTGCTTCCTCTTCATCCTCACTGTCAGTGGTGTCCTCCTCTGGCATTGGCTGTGGCCTGACCCTGGTGACAGCGCCTGTGGACAACAAAGATGCTAAGTATCGACAATTAAGGTAGTACAAAGTTAATTAAATAGTCTGAGTGAATGCAGAGCATTGAGGAGACAAGTATGGACAACTAAGGTAAGTACAATGGTAAGTAAATAGTCTGAGTGAATGTGCAGCCTTGAGAAGATAAATATGAACAACTAAGGTAAGTACAATGGTACGTAAATAGTCTGAGTGAATGTGCAGCCTTGAGGAGGTAAGTATAAACAATTAAGGTAATTACAATGTGGTAAGTAAATAATCATAGATAAGTTATGTAAGCAGAATAAACATGGTAATAATGGAAAGAGAAAATACATGCCTATCACATTACAACACTTGTCCCTTTAAAAATGACGCAAAAAAAAAAAACATAACAAAAACACTGGGGCCTTTTAAATCACATGGCTTGTCCCTTTAAAAATGACACCAAAATAAACACTGGGGCCCTTTAAATCACATGACTTGTCCCTTTAAAGCTTACACCAAAACAAACACTGAGGCCCTTTAAATCACATGACTTGACCCTTTAAAAATAAGAACAAAACAAACACTGAGGCCCTATAAATCAAATGACTAGACTTGTACCTTTGAAAATGGCAGCAAAACGGTCACTGCAGCCATTTAAAGGCCACCCATATAAATGACTCACAGCAAAACATGAGTCTGTTTCGTCTTTCTCTTCAAGTCTGTGGCTCACAAATTAAATGCCAATGACATCACAACACTTGGCCCTTTAAACATGGCACCAAAACAAACACTCCTGCTCTTTAAAACATTAGCTTCGTTGCTTACCTGAGGTTGAGGGAGTTAGATCATCAGGGAGGTTGAGGAGGAAGTCAGGGTCAGTGTCGCAGTCAAAGACATCATCCAGGGCATCATCCTCCACCTCCATGTCACTGTCGGAACAGTTGGGAGGAATCAGGTATTTGGAGAGGGTCTCCTTTTCCCTCTGAGCCTGCTGCCTACGAGTAAACCTCCTAGCATCAGAGTAGAATGTCGAAGGCTGAAATGAGGAAGCATGATAGGGCCATATTTAACTAAAAACACAAAATAATGCACCATAATCTTCACTATAAGTAAATATATTGCAGGTAATCACAGAAAACATCCGTATTTTCAGGCAATATGCCACATGGGTCTCACACACAAACCAGATAAATGTTCCACATCACCATAAGTTTGTTTCATCATGAATAAATCACCAAACATTTCGTTAAATAAGATACCCATAGCGGGCCGAAAGTCCCGCATGGGACTAATATGGTTCCCCGTAGACCGGGCATAGTATCCCATACGGGACTAACATGGTTTCCCGTGAACCGGTCATAAGTCCCGCGCGGGACACCCTCTTATTTCACCATCATTTTTCACCAATTTCTTTTCACATTTTACACTTGACACCCATATCACATTGGAACATATTTATCTGGCTATGTGCTATTAGATTTCTATACACCTACCTTCATTATTGCGGGTGTGGGAGGCGTGTGTGTTGAAGTAACTCGAAGTAGATTTGCCTGGTACAGCGTCTAGACAGAGACTGCATGCTTCTGTCCACGCATCTCAAGCTCCCGCATGGGTTAGCGTGATCTGATTGGTGCAGAACAATAGCCAAGGAGTTCCCTCATTAGCTGAAACCAACCCAAGCCGTCTACGTTATCAACGTATTGCAATACGTTTCGTAAAAAACGTAGTATTAAGTATCCCGGAATGGCTACTTGCCCGCTAAAGGGCTATACCCTGCTTTTTACCTTTCCTGCTTAAAAGGTACCTTCTCTTACTCAATGCTCCTTTCACCACATCCATTCACCTCATCCTCGGTCGTACCCTCAAGTTCACTCCATCCACCTCTACGTTTCATGCTCTTTTTGCTATTCACTCATTCTTTCCATGTTGCCAGTAATCTTTCATCTGCCCTATATGGCAACATTCTGTCCTTCCCCGCTCTCCTTCTCTGCTAATTACTCTTTTTATACAACCTTGTAACCCTTCCGTACTTCTCAAACGCTTCATCTCAGATACTTCTTCTTTCCTATTTATCCATCTTTATACGAAAAACTTTTTCCCCTTTACAAGGGAGGTAGCTAAGTCAAAAGGCAAGTACCCACTCCCACCCATTTCACTCCCACCCATTCCAGTCCTATTCACCACCCTCTCCTCTCTCTCATCTTAGCTCCTCATGGATGACGAGCCACCCCTGTACCCCGTCCACTACCCTGGGTCAGAAGCAATGCAGTAAGATAGAGTGCATCCACAGCAAAGCTGTTTCATTTA
This sequence comes from Oratosquilla oratoria, assembly GCF_046742065.1. Lineage (NCBI taxonomy): Eukaryota > Metazoa > Arthropoda > Malacostraca > Stomatopoda > Squillidae > Oratosquilla > Oratosquilla oratoria. The sequence continues at coordinate 30,638,523 of NC_134798.1, forward strand.
ATTAGCTACCACCCTCTCCTCCCTCTCATTTTAGCTCCTCATGGATGACGGGCCATCCCTGTATCCCGTCCACTACCCTGGGTCAGAAGCAATGCAGTAAGATAGAGTGCATCCACAGTAAAGTTGTTTCATCTAATTAACTACCATCCCTCTCTCCGTCCCCTCATGGAAAGGAAGAAGAGGCAGGGAGAAACCCCTCCGGGCTACTTCAAAACATAATTTTTACATAACCACTCCCTATCCCCGATTTCCCCTACTCCCCTTTCTTTGCATCACATTATCATCTATACACAGGTATTCTTCACTCATCCCTATCTCCTTCTTTCCTCTCTCCTGCTCAATAGACACTCTCCTATTACTCATCGCCCCTTTCCCCTCATCTATCCATCTTATCCTCGGTCGTCCCCTCATGTACATTTATCCACCTCTGCCTTCCACACCTCTTTCACTAGTCTTTCTTCATTCATTCTATCCATGTGTTCTGTCCATCCTGATACTCTTTCATCAGCCCTATCTGCCATCTCCTTTTCCATCCCAGCTCTCTTCCTCACCTTGTTTTTCATTCTATCCAACCTTGTAATGTAACCCCTACCATTCTTCTCAGACAGTTCATCTCAAACATATCTAATTTTTTCCTCTCTACCTCTCTTAAGCTCCAGGTCTCTGCCCCATACAGTGCCGTCGGCACAATTACCCTTGCATCCAATCCCAAATTCCTATCTCTCAAGACGTTCCTTAATCCTTAAGTCATTTACTTGCTTCTCTCAATCTACAATTTACTTCCTCCTCTACTCCTCCCTTTCCTGCCACATGCGACCCCACATACCTAAAGCTATTCACTTCCTCCAGCCTTTCTCAAGAAATTCATTTTACGATTTAGATGTTTTGAAAACAATGGCCGCTACGGAGTTGCAAAGTTGCATATTCTCGCTCACCGCCCAATGTTTCCAACTTCCTGCTACCCTCTTTCCTTGTAATCTCATCACCTTATTTTTACACACATTTACCTTAAAATTTCTCCTCTTGCATTCCCTCCCAAACTCAGTCACTAACTCCCGTAATCCCCCTTCTGACTATGCCACAAGCGCAGTGTCTTCAGCAAACAACAAATGGTTCACACTTGCTTTTTCAGCATTTTCTTTAAACATCTCCAGTCCCTGGTCTATTACCCCATTCATGTACACATTGAACAGACATTATGACATGTTACATCCTTGTTGAATTCCTACCATAAGATCATAAGAATGAAGAGACTGCAAGAGACCATGAGGCCTACACTAGGCAGCTCCATATCCATCACCACCTGTCATCTCCATCCATAAAGTTGTCTAATCGTTTCAACAACTGATACTTTCAGCGCTTACTACATGGTTACTAAGTCTATTCTATTCGTCGACCACCCTATTAGTAAACCAATTCTTGCCTATTTCCTTCTTAAATCTAAATTTGTCCAGTTTAAAACCAATACTGCGAGTCCTGCCCTGTTGTTTTAATATGATGACCTTGTTTGCATCACCTTTGTTAAAGCCTTTGATTCACTTGAACACCTCTATTAGATCACCCTGCACTCTGCGTCTCTCCAGAGAGTGTAAGTTAATGTACCTAAGCCTCTCTTCGTAAGGCAAATTTTTGAGTCCATGTATTTTGGTCATTATTTTCTGTACTGATTCCGGTGAATTGATGTCCATTCTGTAGGACAGAGACCAGAACTGTACCGTATAGTCAAGAATGGGTCTAACTATCGCTAGATAGAGTTTAATAATTACCTCTGCACTTCTATTCGTTACCGTCCTAGCAATGAAACCTAATGCTCTGTTAGCTTTATTCCTGGCGTTAATGCACTGTTTCCTGGTTCTAAGGTCCGGACTCACCAGAGCTACCAAGTCTCTCTCACACTCAGTTTTCTCTAAAAGCGTGTTATCTAAGCTTTATCTATTTTCGGGGTTGTGAAGCTTTACGTTTAACACGCTATATTTAGAGATATTGAAGTTCGTTTGTGTAAGAGGGTGGTAGATTGAAGTAGACAAGTAGTTAGATAGAGGGGTAGGTGTCAAGCAGAGATTCTATTTCTGTCAGACATGAAGGCCTTGGACCTGCTGTGGTCAGACTCTGAATCTTGTGAATATATAAGAAAAACACAAATAAGTATTTTGTGAAACATTGAAAATTCTTTTAAGTGTGTCTTAGAAAAAAAAATGAATTAAGTGTGTTACGCAAAAATTGAAATTCAAGAAGAGACACTTTACAATACATTTACGACTTTTATTGCATATTGCTCAACATCTTTGAAAAGATGAAAACATTCTCCATTGAGATCTAATGTTCTTAATCAAAGTAGTGAGTTTTGCAAATCTATTTAACAATGCATTATATCTGTGTTGCAAATTGTTTTGGTTTATGCTTTGTTGTTTCTGACAAGTATGTTATTCACCATTTTCTGCTTGAATTATTATTGACATCCATGCATTTTGGAGGGGTTGCTTGTTTCTTTGAAATGTATATGTTTGATATGTTTTACTGATATCATTTTACCAGTTTGTGGCATGGGTAGTTTGAATATTTAGCTTCTTGTATATGATGATTTCTAAGTATATATTAGCGAGCCCTGTAAGAAGGTAATAGAAATAATTGGTCGGGACGACCAAGGGCAGCTGCCGAGCCCTGAAAGAGGCTGGTAGATTAAAGTAGACAAGTAGGTAGATAGAGGGGTAGGTGGCAAGAAATTCATATTACGATTTAGATGTTTTGAAAATAATGGTCGCTACGGAGTTGCAAAGTTGCATATTCTCGCTCACCGCCCAATGTTTCTAAACAAAAGCTAGGGTATCGATATAGGTACTGATGCTGCAAGTTATTAACGCTAAGCCACTTCGCTTCGTAACAATATTGCCTGCGTAAGCAGTATTGCTTGAGACAATATAACAGCCTTTCTGATTGGAGAAAAGGATGGAGGAGGAGAGAAATTATTGGTGCACGGAAGTAAAGTCATGCCCTTAAAGGGTGGCACTTATTTGTAACGTTCAAAGTTATTGGATGAATCAAATAGT
>NC_134798.1:30649069-30654069 GCF_046742065.1 Oratosquilla oratoria
ACATATATGTATATATATATATATATATATATATATATATATATATATATATGTGTGTGTGTGTGTGTGTGTGTGTGTGTGTGTGTGTGTGTGTGTGTGTGTGTGTGTGTGTGTGTGTGTGTGTGTGTGTGTGTGTGTGTGTGTGTGTGTGAATAATATATACATTTACACTGAATGGTTCCCAGCGATCAATTAATATCTTTTTTCAACCACAAAGCACTTTTAATCCCATGCCATCGCAGTCGAGACTGAAGAATCGCTCGATGGAGACATTCGTTGGAAATTGAAACGTGGACGAGCCGAGGATTCGAACCCAGCTAACCCGTAACAAAGTTACAGTGACTTAAACCAATGCGCTATCAAGAGATCTGTATCCATTTCTTCTCTTCTTCCGTTCCCTCTCTTTCTCTTCTTCATTTCTCTCCTTCCCTCGCTCCTCTATATTATACCTTTGCCTCACCTCTCTATATCCTTTCCCTTTCCAACTCTTTAAACTATTTTTTCCATTCTCGTTTATCTACTCTCTTTCCTGTCATTATCTTGCGATTCCTTCTTTCTACCTCTCTCTGCCTCTTTTTCTTTTCATATCTCTCCACATTTTTCCCTCTCTTTACCGTGCCCTCCACCAACCAATTATATTCAAGAAAATATGCTCTTCCCCCTCGACAATTACCTACACCACATTCTTGAAATAGTACATACAACTATTACCTTTGATTCCGTAATATCTATAGTATGGGGATGAGGCCTCTGTTCATTGTAAAGGTACCATACACTATAGTGATATAGATAAACAAAGTTGCAAAATTGCGCACGTAAAAGCAGTATGTAAAAAATACATACACACAACTACCAAAGGCTTTTTCCCCCTTACACGGGGTGTAGCCAAAAAGAAAAAGGCTCAGAAACCACTCCCACCCATTCCATTCCCTACATACTCCACTCCCCTCCACCCTCCTCCCTCCCTCCCATCTTGGAACCTCCTGGATGACGGGTCATCCCTGCATCCTTTCCACTGCCCTGGGTAAGAAGCAGTGTAAAAATATAACGATATATAATTTTAAGTATTATATTCATTTGCAGGTAAAGCACGAGAACTTATCAATATACATGTACATTATGAAGAGAATGAAAAAATTATCTTATCCTTCGTTACACAAGCATAAGCATTCTTATATAATCATGCTCATCTATGACGTACATATAACAGAATGATAATCTAATTTTAAAACCTCATTTTATATCATGTAGCATGAAACACAAATTCTTTAAGCTTTGGTAAAGAGCTCAAGTTTATTTTGTACTTACCTCTAAATACTACAGTAGGTGCACTCTCTTATAATATATGCACTTACGTAGTCTTTATATCTCTAAGGGTACTCACTACCTCTATGTAAAAAGTGGTCTAGGTTGGTTATTTTCCCGAAGACATCTGTGTTTAAAGAGCTGTCATTCTACCCCCCCCCCCCAAAAAAAAAAAAAAAAAATCTAAGAGTGGCGCTAAATTTTATTGCAAAAATCACGCTGGAGGTTTTGTGTAGGCGTAATTTATTCTGCATTGCTAATTTGGATAAATATGACAGCGATGTACCTATAGTAGATATATGGTTTTCTCATTGTTCTAAATAACTCTTCTTCAACTATTTACATATAAAAGTTAGCAGGCAGAAATACTATGGTAGAACCCATAGCTACCCCATCTATTTAATGATATTTGTACCCACGGGTATGGATGAAGGGAGCTTCCTTGGTGCAACACCCAAGCTTGTCACGTAGTACTACTTCAAAGATGTTAAGTTTGCAGATACAGAGAAAGGAAGTTAAGCATAAGATAAAGGAAGCAAAGAGGAGAGCAGATGTGAAATGTGGTAAGAGTATGACAGAAATTTTTGAAAGCAATAAAAAGATGTATTTTAGGGAGTTGCTAGATGTGAAGGAGGATAGGGAGGGAAAGGTAGTTGCAGTGGGAAGCGCTAAGAAAATGAGAGTGATGAGTGAGGAAAATGGTAGAGAAATAGGGAACGATGAATGAAAGCAGCTGTTAAGATGATGAGAGCAGGTAAAACACCTGGTCTGGATGGATGCCATGCAGAATGTCTGAAGAAAGGAGGTACAGTTATGGCGGACTGGCTCGTGAGGTTATTTAATATTTGCAAGAGAGGGTAGAGTGCCGGAGGACTGGAGGAGTGCCTGTATAGTTCCGCTTTACAAGGGAAAGGGGGACAAGTGTGAGTGTAGTAGTTTCAGAGGGATCAGCTTGTGTGTGTGTGTGTGTGTGTGTGTGTGTGTGTGTGTGTGTGTGTGTGTGTGTGTGTGTGTGTGTGTGTGTGTGTGTGTGTGTGTGTGTGTGTGCGCGTGTGTGTGTGTGTGTGTGTGCGTGCGTGTGTGTGTGTGTGTGTGTGTGTGTGTGTGTGTGTGTGTGTGTGTGTGTGTGTGTGTGTGTGTGTGTGTGTGTGTGTGTGTGTGTGTGTGTGTGTGTGTGTCTTCCACTCTCTCCATCTCTGCACTTTTTAATATCCCCCTACCTGTTCCCCTTTCTGTTCCTTTCTTGTTTTCTCTCTTTATCCTTCCTTCTCTCTATTTACGTACATCTACTAATTCTCTCTTTCTTATTTTCTCATTGTGTCTTTCCCTTTCTCTTCTCCCCCTTTCTTTTTCCACTTCTCGTTCTCAGAGGCAATTACCTATAGGGCCCACCAACACCCGACAAAGCAGCCACATACCCCATCCGACATCGACCACGGATAGGGCCTAAGCAGGATCAGCAACAAATAGCATGTCATCCCTTCCGAACACAACTTCACTTCTGCTGCCAGTCAGAACATCACCCGACCAGGAACCAAAAGGCGCAGGAGCAAGGCCAACACGACCAACGGTCTGGCACCTCCCACACCCCCACCCCCACCCCCCACCCCGAACCCTCTCTCTCTCTCTCTCATCCTTCCTCTCAATCTCATCTCTCTCCTCTCTTTCTCTCTCTCATCTACACTCACTCATCTCTCTCTCTCTCACTCTCTCTCTCTCTTTTATGCTCATATCACTAGTACCAGTTAAAGAAAATAATTGTCTTTTTTTACAGATATATACAGTCGTGTCTCAATTGTTCTTACGGCTACTGTCATAACGCTGCAGAGGTTTCCTTTCCCTTTGCCGAATTTCGTAACTGACGTTGGAGCATCTTTGTACAGACATGCTGGAGGCAAGAAACAGCATCGTTTCTTATATTTGTGGAATTTATTTGCTTCTGCAATCTGCTGCTGGCAGGAAGTTGGACAAAAGAAAGTATGTCTTCATTATTACAGCCATGGCGTAACCTCAAATTAAACTTTTCCTGACATGATTTGTACAGCCATGATATAATGACATGTTACAGATTAGTTTTACCTTATTCTCGTTTGTGAAGAGCATTACCTCAAATGTTCCTACAAATAAAATATTGAGTAAACACACACACACGCACACACACACACACACACACACACACACACACACACACACACACACACACACACACACACACACACACACACACACACACACACTCACACACACACAACCGCACTGACACACACATCAACACACCGCACGACCCACACACACACACTACACACACACACAAACAACACACCACACACACAACACACACACTACACACACACAACACAAAAACTCACACACACACGTACATACACACACACATAACACACCGGCACCACACCACACACACACATACACACTCACACACACACACACACACACACACACACACAAACACACACACACACGACACAACACAGCCAAGCACACACACCCCACACACACAGCAGACACGCACACGCACACTACACACACACACACACACACTCACACACACACATCAGCACTCACCACACACACATACACACATTACACACACTATACACCACACACACACACACACACAACACAAGCACACACACACACACACACACACACACACACACACACACACACACACACACACACACATATTATATATAATATTAGATATATTATATATGTATCTATGAGTGTGTTCCTGTTTTGTGTATGTATAAATATATATATATATATATATATATATATAAATATATATATACGTATGTATATACATCTTGTGTGTGTGTGTGTGTGTATGTGATAACAATAAAAACATTTATATACGGTTTATTGGGTATAGCAGCATTACTGCTGAAAATATACAGTCTAGAGAATTATAAAATTATAAAGATGTTGTTACAATGATAGAAAACAGTAAGCTAAGGAATAACCGTGTTGTACAACATTATTTCTTGTTGTTGATTAACTTCACAAATGGTATGGGGCTCTTCTTATACCGGTCGGTGTGTGCTCTGATCGGCTTGATGATATTGTGTTGACGCAGCTCGCGCCGTGGTGTTGGTGCTGGGGGTGGTATCAAGTCCCGCTGCCGAGAATGTTGCACTAGGGTGACCTCAAATGACCTTAGAGTCTGAAGGTAACGGTCACCAAGGGTTAGAATTCCGAGTGTGGTGAGAGCGTGCCGAAAGGTGGTGTATTCGTTTTTGCACTTTCTCCATCTGCTACTGCTGCGTGACTGCAAGTAAGGAGGCCCAAGAAGGTGACGCATACATCAACTTGGGCAAAATGAAGGAGGTGTAGATAGTTTTGAGATCTTCAGCCTATGCCCCTAATGATCTCAGGCGACACAGCATATAAGGCTTGTAGGAGGCTGCCCTGACGGTGTTAGCGGTGTTCTCCTTCTAAGTCACCCTTCTGTCGATGGTGTTCCCCAGCAGGTTGTTCGACTAAATCACCTGTAGGGGTTGGCCGTCAATTGTCAGCTGAGAAAGGGGGAGAACGTCATTTGAGGTGTGAAAGTGCATTACCACAGTTTTCTTGCAGTTGATGTGTGTGTGTGTGTGTGTGTGTGTGTGTGTGTGTGTGTGTGTGTGTGTGTGTGTGTGTGTGTGTGTGTGTGTGTGTGTGTGTGTGTGTGTGTG
>NC_134798.1:30666569-30669069 GCF_046742065.1 Oratosquilla oratoria
CAACTAATCAGTAATTTCAAAACTAGGTATTGTAATGTATGACATGAACATCATCCCAGTCTTCATATATTGCAAGCTACTACGTAATAGTCCTATGTAATACGGAACAGTTGTGCTTCTACAACTGAGCACCAGCAAGCCAACATAGCCTTCACATGTCTCCACTAGAAGTGTACTTCCTTCGCCCTTATCTATGATGGAATACCAGAACTCCCCCAAGACGCACAATTTGTCAACGTGCACAGTGTGTTATGTACGACCTGTATTACTGACAGCATATGGATAGACCCTCTTTCCAGATATTTTTGGTATACATGAAAATTCTTCAAAGAATATCCATATTTTACAAACTTGAAATAGCTAAAGTAGCAAGTAGTTCTATGACTTAGAACAATTCGAAAGAAATTCAAGAGAAGACAATATTCTCTTCTGGTAAATTTTTACCTTCAAGGTAGACATCCAGCCCAAGTAAAGCATGGCAACCAACGGTTCACCACTTACACACAATGGCAGTGGGCAGGATGCAGGGATGACCCGTCATCCAGGAGGTACCAAGATAGGAGGGAGGGAGGAGGGTGGACGGGAGTGGAATATATGGGAAATGAAATGGGTGGGAGTGATTTCTATGCCTTTTTCTTTGTGGCTACCCCCCGTGTAAGGGGGAAGGGGCCTTTGGCATATGTATGTATGTATGTATGTACAAATGGCACCGGTAGATCAAAGAGCAGTAGTAATAGGGGAGGCCATATTGTGTGTCAACTTGTGACTATCGCGGTAATGGACAAAGTTCTAAAGGTGTGGGTTCGTGGGGTTAGGTGGCGAAAACAATCGCCTCCCCTTGGGAAACACCAGGGAGTTGTCTGTCTTTTGGTTAATCTTGGGGTCTCTTTCGCTTATGTAAATGGTTTTAAGAATCTGTAGGCTCTTTATATTGGGCTAAGAATGAACAGTGTTCCATCTTCCAGCATTTTTTATATAAATGTTTCATTGTGTCATGGCTCCATGTTGCGTGTCAACTTAGTTGATATGACACATCACACATTTTCCGATGTATTAGACCAATTTTGATCGTAATATTCCATGTTTAGAAGTGATTGGAAAATGCTGTCAACTTGGAATGCTACGACAAAAACTTGACAGTTTACCAGGTACTTGTGAATAATAGATATTCTATATTCCCACTGGTCTTTGAAACTTTTATAAGTTGTAAGACTGTGTGGCCACTCTTTTATTGTAATATCCCATGTTTAGAAGTGATTGGAAAATGTTGTCAACTTGGAATGCTACGACAAAAACTTGACAGTTTACCAGGTACTTGTGAATAATAGATATTCTATATTCCCACTGGTCTTTGAAACTTTTATAAGTTGTAAGACTGTGTGGCCACTCTTTTATCGTAATATCCCATGTTTAGAAGTGATTGGAAAATGTTGTCAACTTGGAATGCTACGACAAAAACTTGACAGTTTACCAGGTACTTGTAAATAATAGATATTCTATATTCCCACTGGTCTTTGAAACTTTTATAATTTGTAAGACTGTGTGGCCAATCTTTTATCGTAATATCCCGTGCCTAGAAGTGATTGGAAAATGTTGTCAACTTGGAATGCTACGACAAAAACTTGACAGTTTACCAGGTACCTGTGAATTATAGATATTCTATATTCCCACTAGTCTTTGAAACTTTTATAATTTGTAAGACTGTGTGGCCAATCTTTTATCGTAATATCCCATGCTTAGAAGTGATTGGAAAATGTTGTCAACTTGGAATGCTACGACAAAAACTTGACAGTTTACCAGGTACCTGTGAATAATAGATATTCTATATTCCCACTGGTCTTTGAAACTTTTATAATTTGTAAGACTGTGTGGCCAATCTTTTATCGTAATATCCCATGTTTAGAAGTGATTGGAAAATGTTGTCAACTTGGAATGATACGACAAAAACTTGACAGCTTACCAGGTACTTGTGAATAATAGATATTCTATATTTCCACTGGTCTTTGAAATTGTTATAATTTGTAAGACTGTGTTGTAGTCTTACACCAAGTTGATCAGAGAGGAGTCATGAAGAGTCGGGCAATATAAACCCTGCGCATTCAAAGAACCTCTACATGTGCTAGTTGCTCTTCACAGGACGTTCATAAGAAATGTAAAGAATACATTTGAAAATATTGTTAATATTTTATTACGTATCAGTTTTTATAGAAAATGAATTCAATGCAAAATAAAACTTCCGTTATTTATTTTATTTCATATGTATTTCTTTATTTATTTCTAATCTACCTATATTTTTTCTTACGGTAAACCATGTTTCAGGACAATTAGCGAAGGTAATATTTCCAAATCCTTCATTCCATTTATAATTTCACTACAAAGAGAATTTTTAAAATATCAATATAAAACATGGTAAACAATGTCGTTTATGTAACAAGTAATCACATAATAACACATCATACCTATACCAACAACTCTTTCCCCCTTACAAAGGGAGACAGCC
>NC_134798.1:30681569-30704069 GCF_046742065.1 Oratosquilla oratoria
AAATGAATATCGCTGACAAATCCAATGAGAATCTCCAAGAAAGAATATATATATATATATATATATATATATATATATATATATATATATATATACATATATATATATACATGGAGTAGGAAACACAGGAGTCTTAGTCTGAGTTTATTCCTGACTAGTTTTGCAGATATGATTTTTGAAAAAGCATACAAGAGTGGTGTGTTTCCTACTCCACTTACGTCAACCTGTCAGAATGTCTCAAGATATATATATATATATATATATATATATATATACATATATATATGTATATATATATGTATGTGTGTGTGTATGTACACACAAACACACACACACACACACACACATATATATATATATGTATATATATATATATATATTTATAAATATATGTACAAATATATATTTATATATATGTATGTATGCATATATATGTATATATATAGTACAGTCGGTCAAGTCACTGACACTTATCACGTGCTAGCATAGGTTCTAGTTCTTAGCTGTAATGTAGAGTCACCAATATTGGTTCCTCTGCTAGTCGCCCTTGTTGCCTTAGCTCCAAGGTGGTACTTCTGTATGAAGTAAGCGAAGCGGCCAGCCTGAATCGAGTGGTGATGAGAGAAGGTATGGGAGGTTTTTCAAAAAGGGGAGTCAGATAACACCTTTGAGTTTTCCGTGGTATGACTCCCTTGGGCATATTTGGAATGAGCACTTCCGTGCTCAGTGCCGACGGTTTGTGGTGTTCTCGTCGGAATGCATCTGTCAGAACATTAAGTTCACCACGGTGTATTTACCCTTACGTACACTTAGGATGAACACTTCCGTGCTCAGTGCTAACGGCTGGTACTATTCCTTAAAGAATAGCTATCTTCCAGAAGAAGAGCTAGGATATTTAAATTTAATCTTATGACTGATGTATGTTTATTGAAAATGTCGATGATACTCTCTACAACAAAGGTGGAGAAATTCTTAATTCCTTGTTTTTAGTATACAATAGTTTACAATCTTTGTACAATCCATATATATCCTTGTTACAGGATATAGAGGAATATTTTTCATTTTATTTACAAAAGAAATAATGTTGGAGTGAATATATACTGTATATATATATATATATATATATATTTATATATATATGCATATATATATATTTACATATATATTATATATGTATATATATGTGTGTGTGTGTGTGTGTGTGTGTGTGTGTGTGTGTGTGTGTGTGTGTGTGTGTGTGTGTGTGTGTGTGTGTGTGTGTGTGTGTGTGTGTGTGTGTGTGTGTGTGTGTGTGTGTGTGTGTGTGTGTGTGTGTGTGTGTGTGTGTGTGTGTGTGTGTGTGTAACCGTATGTATGGATTTATACATATTTAGGTCACGTCCTTAGTGCGAAAAGAATCCTGTGGTTGTGCTGTGTCACGCTCTGCTGTGATTAAACTCTCTTGTTTTTAAGTATTAAGCACTCCTTGCGTGAATGCATGTAATATATGTTACAAATTGTATTGTATTTCTTAAACTTTTAAGTACTGCACAATACTCACTTGTTGGGGACAAGTTTATACGTACTATCAAATGACGCCAAGCTCAGAAAAGCAACATAATCTGGCAGGAAAATTAATTCTGCTTTTCCATCGGTTGGAGGTGCTTATACTGCCTACTTTACATACGTTTTGTCATCCCAGAAACGTAAGCTCCCATTCCCGGGCTATATAAGGCAAAGCAGAGGACCATAGAGAGACACGCAGAATCAATAGAAGAGAGTCAATAGAGAAGCGAAGTAAAGAGATCCAGAACGAGAAAAGAACAGAGGAGACAAAAAGAGAAGCAGACGCCTAGGGCCCAACCGAATCTACGTAGAAAGTATTCATATATGCTTTGACTTCGAGAACTCCGCTAAATAAGCCCATTGGACCACAACGATTCCCTATCTCCACGCTGCTGAACTACGTATGGCTCGACAATGTTATTTCCCGACTACCAGAAGCTTCACCTACTAGAATTTATTGTACATCAGTGTCTCGCCTCAAACTACCCATTTGCTCCTAAGACTGAAGAATGTGACTTATAGCAACCGGTATCACGTTTCGTCTACATCATAATCAAGCCTTCGTTTCGCCCACCTGTTCTTACGTCCTACATATAAAAGCACACTAAGCTACTCTACTTGGCAAATAGTTAACAATTATTTCATGTCATGTATATTGCCATCTTTTTATTTAATTTTAACGAAAAGTTGAATCATCCTGCTTGAACTGTCTGTCACTGGTCCGAACTGTGTACGGCCTTGACTTTTTTCAATAAATGATGAGGTACACGGATAAATATATATGTAAACAAATAAGAAAATAAGAATGATTGTTTTCAGACTTCTAACAAATTGAACTAGGTACCTAAATGAATAAGCGAAGTAAAAAAAAACAGTAACTGGTTAGTCAACATTATAATTTTGCAATAATGCTCGAGGTTGATGATTTTTTTATATCAAGAGTCCATCTGAATGAGTAATAGAAAGAAGAGCAAAGCAATAAGGCTTTGTTAGTACACAGAATAGATCCTTTCAGCTCAACAGTGTGGTTTACAAAGGGCTGTTTTGGGCAGGAATAGGGTGAGGTGAAGAAAGAAGAGGAAGAATAAGTAGGAGGGGAGGCGGAAGAGGTGCTAGCAGGCGGGAAGCTAACAAAGACAACGAACACGTGGACGATGACAATTACGTTGGTAATGACGAAGGGAAAAACAAGTGACGAGAAACAGGACGAGGACGACGGGACAATGATGACAACGGAGACGACGAGGACGATGAGAACGACAGGGATAAGGAGAACACTAAGGCAACGAGGACGACGAGAACAAAAAGAACACTAAAGTGACTACGAGTACGACACTAAGGTTACGAGGAGTACGATGCGACAATGATGACGAGGATCACAAAGACAAAGACAACAACGACAATGATAGGAAATATGAGGGCGACGAGGACGAGAATGATGATGACAAGGACAACGAGGACGAGAGTGAAGAGGACGACGAGGACCACGAGTGCGACGAGGACGATGAAGATGACAATGACAACGAGGACGCCAAGAACAACGATAACGACCAGGACATGGATGACAGAGACAGCAAGGACAGCGAGGACAACGATAACAACGAGGACGAGGACAGGAACAGGAGGATAGGAGCAACAAGGATGAAGGCGACGAGGAAATAAAGGACGAAGACGACGAACACCACGATGACCGTGAAAATTATTAAGGCAATGAAAACGACGAGGACGAGGATGACGACCAGTAACAGTGACGATGACAAGGAAAATAATAACGATGATTACGACAAGGACGACGAGGACACCGAGGAAAATGAGGTGACAAATAATGTAAATACGAGGCTATTCACAAAGGCGCATATATACAATAGCAGTCGTAAAGACTACGGAAGTACTACAGTAAACAGCAGGAGAATTGCATATTTTAACTGTAGAATTGTACTAAAAGGATGTAATAAACAGCGCATAAAATGTCGCAGACATTAGGAAGAAACAAGAGGGACATTTAGTTAAAGAAATTTCTATTTTAGAATGATGATGACAGAAAATATTATAAAACAATATTATTTTTACATCAGCAGGGAAGTGACAGCCAACAAAATAAAGAGGGCTGAAGAAGAATATGAAGGATGATAAAACCATTAAAGATGAATCACAATCATACACAATTGTGTAAAAAAAAACCTTGTGTACATGGAAAGAGAAAAAAATAGATTTAAAAATAAATACTGATGAAAAGAATATAATAAACGGACAGCAACGTCGAAAGTTAATTATTTTACAAAATAATAGAATGTGACAAGAAAAAGTTACTAAAAGAAAAAAATATTGATCCGATAAACAATGAAGATAAAACAAGGATGAAGAAGTTCTGGTGTATTAAAAAGAAATAAAAGTTCTTATTAGAATGGGATTCTAAAACACGAAAGGATTAAAGAAAAAGTTCGATGGGGATCACAAAACAGCTCAAATGAATCACAAACCAAATCAAAGAAACACAAAATAAAGAGTAAGCGGTCACCCATGGAAAAAGACGATATAGGAAAAAATACAACTGTGTAAGATATGTATATATATATGTGTATATATATATATATATATATATATATATATATATATATATATATATATATATAAAACACTAGTGAGAAGTGTAGTAACGCATTTGTAAATCACAACTAACACCACAGTCGGACGAAAGAAAGAGCTGAGTAAGCGAAACTATATATTCTGATTACTAACTGCAATTCTCTTTAGTAGAACAAAGTGGAAGGACGGCGCTGTCTTAAATAGCAACCTCTTACAAAGGGAAGGGAACTTGGAAAATAATAAATATCACTACCCCAAGGGGGAGGGGGAGGAAATTTGTTAAATATTTGTTTGGTGATGAATAATCCTGATATAATGTCTGGGGTCCACTGACCCTTGGAAATATTCATCGTGGGCAAATATTCACTTAAAGTGGATTCTACCATTTTCCTTCTGAATCCACAACCAGATTTATAAATAAGATCAAATTTTTACCAGTCCATCCGGTGATTTAGTTTATTTATGTGTTGAAACACGGATGAACTTTCTTGCCCATACTTGATAGACCTTTTGTGTTCGTTCAATCTTGTCCTTAGGTCTCTCCCCGTTTGACCTATGCATGAAAGATTACAATCTTTACATGGAGGGGAGTAATCACCTGGGATATGATCTCTTAACCTCTGGTGAATATTAACAACTCTTTTATTAATGGTATTCGGGGAATTATGAATTAAATTTACATTCTCTTTGGAGAGAAATTTAAACGAATGACTAAGGGACTCTGAAAAGGGAATGACAAGGGGATTTTGTCTCTTTTTTGGCTTAGTGGAAGGAGGATAGAAAAAACTAGTTCTGAGTTGGCTGAGGGCTTTATCCAGGAACCACTGAGAGTAAGCTAATTTTGTTAACTAGGACCTAATGGAGATTAACTAATGTTCTAAAAACTAGGGGCTGCAAGTCCTGAAGGCTTGGATAAAAAGACCCGAAGCTAAACTTCAATTTAATGCGATTTGGGCGATGATTAAAGAAGTGAGGGTAACTTCCTGAATGGGTATTCTTTCTGAAAACAGTAAAGGCAAGCCTATTCCCATTTCTCATGACTAAGGTGTCTAAAAAGGAGATTTTGTAATTTTTCTTATTCTACTTTGAACTTGATATTACCACTTATGACACTAGCTTGATGTGCTCTGGTAAGAAGTAACCTGAACACGTGCTTATCCCGAGCAATGGAAAAGAAGGTCTCTAGTCGTGGTTTGAAAATGAAGAAAGGCGTTTTCAAGATCTAAAGACGCCAGTTGAATCCGATTCGATAAAGAGGCACTGATGTAAGCAGGAAAACTAGCCCAATTGTTTGTGTTTGTGTTTGGGAAAACCAAACATGTGGGGGCAAAACTGTTCCTCCAAACAGTTGGACAGGAAAGTCTTTTGGTTCTTCCTTTTCTTACTTGCGATCAAGGAAGATTCTAATCGTCTGTATGGTAGCTTGAGATTGGGGTAATGATTGAAGATGTAATGATTGAAGAAAAAGGCTCCATCGTAGTCAGACGGGGAGAGACCTAAGGACAAGATTGAATGAACACAAAAGATCTATCAAGTATGGGCAAGAAAGTTCATCCGTGTTTGAACACGTGAATAAATTAAATCATCGAGTGGACTAGGAAAAATCCAATCTTATTCATAAATCTGGCTGTGGGATTAGAAGGGAAATGGTAGAATCCACTTTAATTGAATATTTGCCCACAGTGAATATTTCCAAGGATCAATAGACCCCAGACATTATATCAGGATTATTCATCATCAAACAAATTGTTAAAAAGTTTCCTCCCCCACCCCTTGACCCGACCTCATGTCATCCTCAGGTCACATAAGTGTGGGGGTAGTGATATTTTTCTTTTCCAAGTTCCTTTCCCTTTGTAAGAGGTTGCTGAAAAGGATTTCATTGAGCAATTGAAATATGTAGTTTCGCTTACTCAACTCATTCTTTTGTCCCACTTTGGTGTCAGTTGTGATTTACAAATGTGTTAATACATTTCTCACCAGTTATTTATCCACGACGATGGAGCCTTTTTCTTCAATAACTACTATCTTCAATCACTACCCCGATCTCAAGCTATCATACAGACGATTTGAATCTTCCTTGGTCGCAAGTAAGAAAAGGAAGAACCAAAAGACTTTCCTCTCTAATTGTTTGGAGGAACAGGTTTGCCTCCGCATGTTTGGTTTTCACAAACACAAACAATTGGGCTATAGTTTCCCTGCTTACATCAGCGCCTCTTTATCGGACCGGATTCAACTGGCACCTTTAGATCTTGAAAACGCCTTTCTTCATTTTCGAACCACCACTAAAGACTTTCTTTTTCATTGCCGGGATGAGCACGTGTTCAAGTTACTTTTATACAGAACATATCAACAAGCCAGTGTCATAAGTGCTAAACACCAAGTGATCATCAACAAGAAACTTTTTAGGTTATGTAGTAGTAGTGTTTGGGCTAAGTTTGCCTCTTCAGAGAATACTATTAATCTTCTTAGCACACTGCTTCCGAAATCACAATTAGAAGTGTTGGGCCTCGGTTTGAATTTTGCTTTAAAATTCCAAAAACACAATGCCATGGACTTTCCTGTAGGTTTTGACAAGTTCTTGGCACACGATATCTAAGAAAAAATATTGTGTTAAAGGCGTACTTTTGAACAGTATCACTTATTGTCTCAATGGCAATAATGGTTTACCCAAACGTTACCAACCAGAAATAGAATAATAATAAAAATATATATATATATATAGTAATATCATCAACACTAAGGCAGATGAAGGGGGCAAAGTAGATATCTTAGACCTAGACTTGTACGTTAATAAAACCATGGATCTTCTGAATAGCCACAAAACCTATGAAAAACTTACCAAAAACCGTCTAAGAGATATGGCTGCTTCTTTTAATAGACAACTTCGTAAGATCACCACTAGTGAACACGTCTCTGAACTTAAAGTTTTCACTCCTAAGCTACCTTATTTTTACGGCCTCCCGAAGCTACATAAAGAAGGTACACCAATAAGTCCCATAATCTCCCAAAGGGATCCGTACACTATTAAACTTTCCAAATTGCTTGCAGGTTTGTTATCACCATTTGTGGAATAATTTTCGAACTCCCATTTAAAATATTCAAAAGATTTCATCCAGAAAATTAAGGATATTAATATTTCAGGCCGTAGTTTATCAAGTCTTGACATTGTGTCTTTATTTACTAATATTTGTGTTGATGATGTTTTTTTCTTTCTAGAAACCAACCTATAAGCATTCCAAGACAAATTTCCCCTTCCGGTTTCCAAAGTCATTGCGCTTGTAGGCACCTGTGTGTCAACTAATGTTTTATCGTTTCAGAATTTGTTATTTGGGCAAAAGTTTGGTTGTAGCATGGGTTCTAACATTCCTCCTGTTCTAGCTAATCTTTACATAGAATACTTTGAAAGTGTTCTTCTTCCAGCAATAAAAACCCCAGGTATGATTTGGTTCATATATGTTGATGATACTTTCACACTTTGAAATGAGAGTTGGGATCCATATGATGTTTGTCTAAATAAACTCAATCATTTAGCAACTAATATCAAGTTCAAAGTAGAATGGGGGAAAAGATGACAAAATCCCCTTATTAGACACCATAGTCAAGAGAAATGGGAATAGGCTTGCCTTTACTGTTTTCAGAAAGAACGCTCATTCATGAAGTTAGCTTCATTTATTTAATCATTAGCCAGATTATATTAAAAGAAGTGTAGCTTCGGGTCTTTTTATCCAAGCCTTTAGGATTTGTAGCCCCCAGTTTTTAGAACATGAATTAATCTCCATTAGGTCCCAGTTAACAAAATTAGCTTACCCTCAGTGAGTCCTGAATAAAGCCCTCAGCCAACTCAGAACTAGTTTTTTCAATCCACCTTCTAAAAAGCCAAAAAGAGACAAAATCCTCTTTTTATTCCCTTTTCAGAGTTCCTTAGTCATTCGTCCAAATTTCATCCCAAAGAGAATGTAAATTTAATTCATAATTACCAAATACCATTAATAAAAATGTTGTCAATATTCACCAGGGGTTGAGAGATGATCATATCTCAGGTGTATACTCCCTTCCATTTAAAGATTGTAATCTTTCATACATAGGTCAAACGGGGAGAGACCTTAGGACAAGATTGAATGAATACAAAAGGTCAATCAAGTATGGGCAAGAAAGTTCATCCTTGTTTCAACACGTGAACAAATTAACCCACCGGATGGACTGGAAAAAATCCGACCTTATTTATCAATCTGGCTGTGGGTTCAACCCCAGACATTATATCAGGACTAATCACCACCAAACACATTGTTAACAAGTTCCCTCCCCATCCCCCTGACCCGACCTCATGCCATCCTCAGGTCACATAAGGGTGAGGGTAGTGATATTTATTCTTTTCCAAGTTCCCTTCCCTTTGTGAGAGGTTGCTATTTAAGACAGCATCCTCCTACCAGTTTGTACTACTGAAGAGGATTACAGTTAGCAATCGAAATTTGTAGTTTCGCTTACTCAACTTTCTTTCGTCCGACTGTCCTCTTAGTTGTTCCCTTCAAAGAAGCATAAGTCCATAGTAAGACATATGGAAAATGCATTTAGGAAATAATAAATGCACAATTAGCCATCTCTTTCAATGATATATATATACATACATATACATATATATATATATATATATATATATATATATATATATGTGTGTGTGTGTGTGTGTATACACATGTATATATACATATGTATATACACATATGTATATATATATATATATATATATATATATATATGTGTGTGTGTGTGTGTGTGTGTGTGTGTGTGTGTGTGTGTGTGTGTGTGTGTGTGTGTGTGTGTGTGTGTGTGTGTGTGTGTGTGTGTGTGTGTGTGTGTGTGTGTGTGTGTGTGTGTGTGTGTGTGTGTGTGTGTGTGTGTGTGTGTGTGTGTGTGTGTGTGTGTGTGTGTGTGTGTGTGTGTGTGTGTGTGTGTGTGTGTGTGTGTGTGTGTGTACACATAAGGCTCAATCTGGCGGAAATATCTTGGTGACCATTTGGGTTACCAATTTATCACATTTAAAATGACCATAGCTTAAGTTTATGTTTTTTTTTTTATGTTTTTTTTTTTTTTTTATCAAACGTGCCTGATATTAAAGCAGGATTCTATTATATTTTTTCTTGTAGGCTTTTTCCTTTGGCTAAAATTTTTACCTTAGACCAATCAATATGATGGTTGTATAATGCTTTATGTTGAAATAACGAATTATTATCCTGGGCAGATTTCACACTATATTTATGTTGGGAAATCCTTGTTTCCAAGTTATTCCCAGTTTGTCCAATATAAAATGCAAGGTAATGTACATAGGTAAAAATAACAGTAAGTACGATTACAAGTTATTTAGAAATTCGTTAACAAAAGTGGATAGTGAAAAAGATCTCGGCGTAATTATTAGTAACGACCTCAAATCATCCAAACAGTGTATTTCAGCCTCTGAAAAAGCAAATAAGATTCTGGGACTGATTGCGCGATCTTTTGATTTCAAAAGTCCATCACTCATTAACAAGCTATATAAATCGTTAGTTCGTCCACATTTGGAATATGCTGTTTCCGTATGGTCACCGAATCTTATTAAAGACATTGACAGACTGGAAAAAGTACAACGGCGAGCCACAAAACTGATTCCAAATATCAAAAATAAATTATACGAAAATCGTCTAAAACACATGAATCTGTTTTCCCTAAAAAAGCGTAGACTCAGAGGTGACTTGATACAAGTCTTTAAAATTCTAAAGGGAATTGACAACATTAAAAGTGACAAAATTTTCACATTGAATGAGAATCAGACAAGAAACAATGGTCTCAAACTGTCCGGAAATAGATTCAATTTGGAAGTAGGTAGAAACAACTTTGCCAACCGTGTAGTTAATGAATGGAATAAACATCCTGCACAGCTAGTGCAATGTAGTTCAGTTTGAAGCTTTAAGAATCACTTAGATAAATACCTAAGTAAGATGCTGTAATGATTATAATTTATCTTATATTATTTGTTTTTGTTTTGTTATCATTTGTCTGTCTGATTTTCATTTATTATTAGTTATATGTCAATTTATTACTATTTACTATTTACCTGTTTGTTTATTATTTAACTATAACTATGCATTTATTTATGTATTTTATTTGTTATTTACATTATTATGGTTTTAATTTATTGTTCTATTATTATGATTTTTTCGCATCCGACCTAGATATGGATCGAAAGGTCTCCTGTCGGCATGCTCCGCTTTTGTATATATAATAAGCAGAGTTGAAAATATCGTAGAAAGTTTATATGTAAAAAAAAAAAAAAAATCAGAAAATTATACTATATGAAAATGTAAAAGGAGAACAAATTTCCCAGGCATGAGGATAAATAAACCAAGAACAATTACGAGGCAACAGGTGGTGAATACTCCAAACCAAGAGTCATGAATGAGGGGGA
Organism: Oratosquilla oratoria; assembly: GCF_046742065.1. Classification (NCBI taxonomy): domain Eukaryota; kingdom Metazoa; phylum Arthropoda; class Malacostraca; order Stomatopoda; family Squillidae; genus Oratosquilla; species Oratosquilla oratoria. Next base: position 30,692,140 of record NC_134798.1, read on the forward strand.
ACAAGAGACAAGGGTTTGAACAATCATATAGCTCAAGTGAATGAACCCATTATAGAATAGAAACCATCTAGTATATTTTATCTCGGTATGGCTAATTCTTCATGCACAATTATTGATTAAGGGGATTAGAATGGGTTGGCGTACGCATAAAGTTGGTGTGAAGTAAAAGTAACCTACTCAAACCTAGCTTAAGTTATTTACCCTAACCTAACCTAACCTAACCTAACCAACGACAACGACAACGAAACGACAACGACAACGACAACGACAACGACAACGACGACAACGACAACGACAACGACAACGACAACGACAACGACAACGACAACGACAACGACAACGACAACGACAACGACAACGACAACGACAACGACAACGGCAACGACAACGACAACGGCAACGACAACGACAACGACAACGACAACGACAACAACAACGACAACGACAACGACGACAACAACAACAACGACAACGACAACAACAACAACAACAACAACAACGACAACGATAGCAACAACGACAACGGTAACGACAACGACAACGACAACGACAACGACAACGACAACGACAACGACAACGACAACGACAACGACAACGACAACGACAACGACAACGACAGCGATAACGACAACGACAATGACAGCTACAACGGAATATCGACGCCTATAACGTCAGAGACAATAACGGCAACAGCATGGGTAGCGAGAACGACAATGACAACAACAACCGTGACGACATTTGAAAAAAACAGCGACACTGACAATGGCAATGACAGCGACGAGAACTACAATGACAAAGCACTCCACAACAACAACAACACTAACAACAGTAACAATGTTTGTATTTTCAGTGATGAGGAACAAAATTAAGAAAGCTTACAGCAAATGCGCTTGTCAAGAAATAAAAACGAAGTAAAAACAATTCCTAACTTTCCCCATTGTCTTAACCTCGTGGAAAACTCTTCTTAAAGAGCTCTTATATATGCATCTTGAGAAAATATTGAATAAATCATCAGTTCGGACCTAAGCGACCAAAGACCCTACACAATTGCTTATCAATTTTGTTCGGAAAAGGACGGCAATTTTGGTCTTGTACATGAAATAGTAAGATTTTTTTTAACGTCTATTTTGAAGATATACTTATATTTCTAAGGAACTGATGTATACTTTCCTATCTAAAATGATAGTTTGTAAGTACAGGGCTAGTAAATCAACTTTAACTTGGTTGTAAAATATATGTACTAGTACCGCTCTGTCACAAAATTATGGTTATCTTAATTTGGCATCTTAGATAGAAGGCAATTTTAGTAAATTGGAAGATTGTTTTTTAGTCTACTATATACAAATTGGTGAAGATATGCATATGCTAAAGTCAGAAACTGATATAATGTACCCATACCCCATTCAGTTGAAAATAAATAACTCATTTGTTTACCATACGTTTCAGAGTTTCAAAATGCAGTCATGATGTTATAACCTTCCAATTATATATCCACCATCAAATCCCTGTTAGTAAAAGTGATAATATCTCCCCCCGGTTCTAAATCATAAACCCTACCGATTCGATAAAAGTAATATGATGCGACCTTACCACTACACATATTCGTACGGATTTTTGCTGCTCGCCTCATTAAGGACGAAAGGATTCTTTTTTCTGCAATGCTCCTCCCCATTACCCTATTAGATTTATAGAGAAGACGTAGAGAAGATTAGACAAAGATAGAAGGGGTTCAGCATCATTAAAAAAAAATGAGAGGAGTTAAAGGGAAAAAAAGAAGACGAGGAGGAGGAAGAGAAGGAGGAGGAAGAGGAAGAAGAGGAGGAGAAAGAGGAGGAAGAGGAAGGGGAGGAGGAAAAGACGGAGGAGGTGAAACTGGAAGATGGAGAGAAAGGACTTTGTGAAGGCTTGGAAATGAACATCCAGAGAGTGAGGTAAGAAAAAAAAAGAAAATACAAACTCCATCAAAAGAAAGGAAAGGGGAAGGCTAGAGGACAAAGAAGAGTGTAGAAGAAAAATAAGAAGAAAAGTGAAAGCGAAGGAGTGAGGAAAGAGAAGTAGGAAGAGAGAATGGATTAGAAAGAGGAGGAAGAGAGAGAATGAGAAAGCAAGAGGATATAGGCATGTGGAGGACGAAGAGAAGGAGGAAGAGAAGAAATCGAAAAATGAAAATGAGGAAAAAAATAAGAAGAGGAAGGATAAACGAGGAAGGAAGATGAGGGTGAATAGGAATAAGAAGCAAAGGAGGAAGAGTGGATAAAAGGTGGAAAAGAAAGAGAAAGAGGACAAGGAGGAATATAAGAGAGGAGTAAGAAGAACAGTAAGAGGAGAAATAGAAGAGAGGAGTAAGAAGAGGAGAAATAAAGAGGAAAAAGGGAATGGAGAGATAGCAGTAGAAATAGTGAAAGAGTAATAACGGGAAGAGGAAAATGAAGAGAGAGAGAGAGAGAGAGAGAGAGAGAGAGAGAGAGAGAGAGAGAGAGAGAGAGAGAGAGAGAGAGAGAGAGAGAGAGAGAGAGAGAGAGAGAGAGAGAGAGAGAGAGAGAGAGAGAGAGAGAGAGAGAGAGAGAGAGAGAGAGAGAGAGAGAGAGAGCAGGAGAGGAGGAAGGAAAAGGAGCATGGGGGGAAGAAAAGAGGGGATGAGAAAGAGCAGGATTTGGAGGACTAAGAGGCGAAAGTGTAGGAGGAAAAAGAGAAGAAGGAGGAGAAAAAACTAAGAGAGAGGAGGAGGAGAAGTAGGAGGAAGAGGAAAAGAAGTAAAGCAGAAGAGGAATTGTAATAAGAGGAAGAACTGGAGAGAAAAAAGAAGAAGATAAGGAACAGGAAAAAGAGGAGGAGTAGAAAGAAACAGAGGAGGAAGGAAAAAGAAGGAGAAGGATGAGGAGGAAGACAAGTAAATGGAAGAAACAGGAAGAGAAGGAAGATTAAGGCTACAAGAAGGGAAAAGAAAAGGAGGGGGGATGAAAAGAATGGGACGAGAAGGAGGAGAAGGAGAAGGTTCAAAAGAAGAAGAAGGAAGAAGAGGAAGAGAATGAGAAAGAATAGGGAGAAAGCAAAATGAGGAGTTGGAAAGGAAAGGAAGAGGGATGAACAAGCGAAAGAAAAAGAAAGGAAAAGTAAAAAAAAAAAAGGAAGAAGAAGAGGAAGAAGAGGAAAAGTAGGAAGAGAAGGAGGTGGAGCGGAAAAGAAGAAGACGAAGAAGAGGATGAAGAGGGAAATTAGGAGAAAGAGAAAGAGTAGGTGTAAAGGGAGAAACAATACGAGAAGAGAAATATAAGAAGAGTACGAGGAGGAGAAAGTGAGAAAGCGAGAAGGGAAGAAAGAGGAGGAGGAGGAGAAAGAGGAGTATTGGGAGAAAAAAGAAGAAGAGGAAAAATATAGAGTAGGAGGAGGAACAGTTGTAGTAGAAGGTCAAGGAAGTGGGGGAAGTGAAGGTTATATTAGAAAGAGGAAGAGGTAGATAAGAATCAGAAGAAGGAGGAGGGAAGGAAGGAAAAATAAAATGAGGAGGAAGGATTGAATGGAGAGAGAGACGAAGGAAAATAAAGAGGAGTAGAGGGTTGATGGGAAAAGGAAAGTGGAGGAAGAAAATAGAAATTATGAAGAGAGACATGAAAAAAATGAGGATTAGAAAAAGACATGAAAAAAATGAGGTTGAGAGAGACAACGAAAAAGAGAAGAATGAGGAAAAAGAAAGGAATAGAAGTAGGAAGAAGAAGATAGAGGAAGAAGAAAGATTAGGAGGAAGAGAAGGATGAAAATAAGAAAAAGAGGGAGAGGAATATTAGAGATAGTAGTAGTAGAAGAAAAAAGAGTTGGTGTCGAGGAGAAAAAATGTACGGAAGAAGAGCAGAAGAAAGAGGAGAAAGAAGAGGAGGGAAAGAGGAGAAGGAAGCGAAGGAGTAATAGTAAAATTAGGAGTAGGAAGAATAAAATAAAGAAAATTATTAAAAGATAGAGGAGTATGACAAGGAGAGATCAAAGAAGAGAGAGAGGAGTAGAATGAGAAAAAACAAAGAGAAAAGGAAAAAAAATTAAGGGCAACAGAAGAAGTAGGAAGAAGAACAGAAGAAAAAATAAGAAGAGGAATAAAAGAAGAAGGAAGAGAATAAGTAAAGCAGGAGTAAGGAAAGAAATAGAATAAGAGAGAAGGAGTCAGAAGAAGAGGAAGAAGAGGAAGAGGAGGTGGAGGAGAATAAAGAGAGGGAATGAAGGTGGGATAAGATAGGAGGAGGAGGAGGAAGGGGAGGAGGTGAAGAAAAGGAGGAGAAAGAGAAAAAGGAGAAGGAGGAAGAGAAAGAGGAGATTTGGAAATAGGAGGAGGAGAAAAAGAAGGAAGTAGAAGGAGCATGAGTAGTAGGAAATGAGGAGGAGGTGAAGAAAAGGAGGAGTGAGAGGAAAAGGAGGAGGAGAAGGAAGAGAAAGAGGAGAAAAATAGAAATAGGAGGAGGAGAAAAAGAATGAAGTAGAAGGAGCATGTGTAGTAGCAAAGTGTGAAGGAAATGAGAAGGAGGAGGAAGAGGAAGGGGAGAAGGTGAAGAAAAGGAGGAGAAAGAGGAAAAGGAGGAGAAGGAAGAGAAAGAGAAGATTTAGAAATAGGAGGAGGAGAAAAAGAAGGAAGTAGAAGAAGGATGAGTAGTAGGAAAGTGTGAAGGAAATGAGAAGGGGGAGGAGGAGGAGGAGGAGGAGAAGGAGGAGGAGGAGGAGGAGGAGGAGAAAAAGGGAAGCAGTAGGAATATGGAGTGGATTAGAAGGAGGAGAAAGAAGAGGATGAATAAAAAAGAAGAAGAGGAGTAGGAGGAAGACAAGTAAGAAGGTACTAAGGGGCTGAGGATAGACAGGAGTGATTTTGGGGGGAGTAGGAATGGGCAGACAGGACTTTGGGTGCAAACATTGGCTCATCTCTTTATTGTCACTGCCACAAACGTACCATAATCTCTCCCCTGTGTTCTTTTCACTAAGTTAGGGTTTGGGGTGTAAGGCAAAGGTATAAGAAAGGAGAGATGCTGTTAATGTTGGAATAAAGGAAGATATATAAACATGTAAAAATAAGGAAGATATTAATGAACAAATAGACATACAAATAAAAACAAATAAATAATAAACAAACAAATAAATGTACAAACAAATGAAAAAATATATATACATATATATATACATATATATATACATATATATATACATATATATATATATGTATACATATATATATTCATATATATATATATATATATATATATATACATATAAACAAATTTATAAATAAAGAAATCCATAAATAAATAAACAAATCAATAAATGAATGAATGAATGAATGAATGAATTAATTAATTAATGAATGATTGAATGAATGAACCAATCAATCAATAAATCAATCAACAAATAAATAAGGAAGTAAATCAATAAATAATTAATCAAATAATAGATAAATAGATAAATATATATAGATAAACGTTAACCCAAAGTCCTGCATCCATTTTGGATGCAACGTAACAGTTTTAATTAGTAGCAGGAAACCTTTCCGGCCTCTAAAGGGTTAAACCGGCTTAGCATGAGATGAGTGATTTATAAATCTTGCAACCACCAGACAGTCTTAATCAGCCGGGAGGGATTCTTTGCGCATTCCAAGGTAAGGATCCACAGAAAAAAGATGTAACTGGAACGAGGAAAGAATGGAATGGAGGAAATCTTGGAACATTAGGTCATAATGAAATACGAAGTTAAGAGAAAAGAAGAGGGGTACTGAAATTTTGGTAAGGTTAAAAGGATTGATGAGAAGAAGAAAAGGACAAAACTGATAAAGTGGGTAGAAAGGAAAAGACAGAATATGTATTAACTTGAATACAATTAGAGACAGCTAGGAAGATTTATATACTATAAGGTGTAAAAATGAAAAAGAGGATACGAGGAGAAAAATGAACGAGGAGAAAAGAATGATGTTGAGGACGGAGAAGGACCGGGAGAAGACATTGGCATAGAGAGAGAAAAGAAGCCTCAGTCCCCTGCCAATTACCTTCGCCTTTAGATCCTACACCACCCCGTCTATGCACACATTGAATGGCAATGGCGACATAACACGACTCTGCCGCAGTCCCACCTTTTCCAAACCACTCGCTCTTTCCATTTCTCATTCTAACACAGGCTCTACTACTCTTGTGAAAACTCTTGACTGCCCTTAGCAGCTTTTTCCTATTACCATATATCTACAAAACTTCACACAATTCATTCTGTCTACCCTATCATAAACCTTTTCCAAATCCATAAAGGCCAAAAAACATCTTTACCTTTCCATAAAGCTTTCTCACATATATGTCCTACCACAAAAATTTGACCCACACAACCCCTACCTTTCCCAAACTTACACTGTTCTTCACCAATTACTTCCTCTGGTCCTCTCCTAATCCCCTCCATCAAAACCCTCCTATAAGCCTTCCCAACTATCTTCAACAAACTAATCCCTCTGAAACTACTACATTCACTTTTGTTCCCGTTTTCTTTGTAAAATGGAACTATACAGGCACCCTTCCAGTCCATTTGGCACTCTACCCTCCCTTAAACACACATTACACAACTTCACCAGCCAGTCCATTACTACTGTACAACCTGCTTTAGACACTCCGCATAACACCCTACCCTCCCTTAAACACACATTACACAACCTCACCAGCCAGTCCATTACTACTGTACAACCTGTTTTTAGACACTCCACATAACACCCTGCCCTCCTTTAAACACACATTGCACAACCTCACCAGCCAGTCCATTACTACTGTACAACCTGTTTTTAGACACTCCGCATAACACCCTACCCTCCCTTAAACACACATTACACAACCTCATCAGCCAGTCCATTACTACTGTACAACCTATTTTTAGACACTCCACATAACACCCTACCCTCCCTTAAACACACATTACACAACCTCACCAGCCAGTTCATTACTACTGTACAACCTGTTTTTAGACACTCCACATAACACCCTGCCCTCCCCTAAGCACACATTACACAACCTCAGCAGCCAGTCCATTACTACTGTACCTCCCGTTTTTAGACATTCCGCATACAAAGGATTACAAAGGCGGAGCATGCCGACAGGAGACCTTTTGATCCATATCTAGGTCGGATGCAAGAAAAAAAAAAAAAAAATCATATTAATAACAAAATAATAAATAAAAACTATAATGATGTAAATAACAAATAAAATACATAAATAAATGCATAGGTATAGTTAAAATAATAAACAAACAGGTAAATAGTAAATAATAAATTGACATATAACTAATGATAAATGAAAATCAGACAGACAAATGATAACAAAACAAAAACAAATAATATAAGATAAATTATAATCATTATAGCATCTTACTTAGGTATTTATCTAAATGATTCTTAAAGCTTCGAACTGAACTACATTGCACTACCTGTGCAGGAAGTTTATTCCATTCATTAACTACACGGTTGGCAAAGTTGTTTCTACCTACTCGTACTTCCAAATTGAATCTATTTCCGGATAGTTTGAGACCATTGTTTCTTGTCTGATTCTCATTCAATGTGAAAATTTGGTCACTTTTGATGTTGTCAATTCCCTTTAAAATCTTAAAGACCTGTATCAAGTCACCTCTGAGTCTACGCTTTTTTAGGGAAAACAGATTCATGTGCTTTAGTCGATTTTCGTATGATTTATTTTTGATATTTGGAATCCGTTTTGTGGCTCGCCGTTGTACTTTTTCCAGTCTGTCAATGTCTTTAATGAGATTCGGTGACCATACGGAAACAGCATATTCCAAATGTGGACGAACTAACGATTTATATAGCTTGTTAATGAGTGATGGACTTTTGAAATCAAAAGATCGCGCAATCAGTCCCAGAATCTTATTTGCTTTTTCAGAGGCTGAAATACATTGCTTGAATGATTTGAGGTCGTTACTGATAATTACGCCGAGATCTTTTTCACTATCCACTTTTGTTAACGAATTTCTAAATAACTTGTAATCGTACTTACTGTTATTTTTACCTATGTGCATTACCTTGCATTTACTTGTGTTAAATTTCATTAGCCACTTTTCAGACCATTGCTGTAATTGATCTAAATCTTCTTGAATATCTAATTGGTTTGAGTGATCATTTGCCACTCCGCACAGTTTTGTATCATCAGCAAATTTGGAAACAGTAGATTTTAGTCCATGGTCTATATCATTTATATATACTATGAATAGAAGTGGCCCAAGAACGGAACCCTGAGGAACTCCACTTGCGACACTTTTCCATCCAGAAGTTTTTCCATTTAAAACAACTCTCTGTTTTCGACCATTCAACCAATTACTAGTCCAACCTTATAGGCTACCACTTATTCCATGCAGAGCTAGTTTAGTATGTAGTCTTTCGTGTGGGACGGTATCAAGAGCTTTTCCAAAGTCTAGATATATTAAATCTATATTGGTTCTTTTGTCATAATTTAAGATAACTGTGTTGTAGAATTCGAGTAAGTTAGTCACGCAAGAACGCTTCCGTCTGAAACCATGCTGGCTATCATTTATCAAACGGTTACTTTCTAAATGATGTTCGATAGCATCTCTGATGATAGTTTCCATTATTTTTCCTACGATTGAAGTCAAACTTATAGGCCTATAGTTATTTGGTTTCTTTTTGTCACCTTTTTTGAATATGAGAGTAACGTTAGCTAGCTTCCATTCTCTTGGGACATCTCCGGATATGATGGATTTCTTGAAAATAATTTCTAATGGAACAACAATCTCATTTTTCATTTCCTTTAAGATTCTTGGATGCCAACCGTCAGGCCCTGGTGTTTTATTAACTTTGAGTTTGTCTATACACCTTTTAATTTCTTCTTTTGTTATATTCACCGTAGTGAGTAAGTTTACCCCAGACTTTTCACAGGTTTCAGTTTGGAATTCACTTTGAGGTGTTTCGTTTACGAATACCGAGCTAAAATAATTGTTTAAGATATTACACATTCCTTCATTTGAATATTCAAGTTGACCGTCAGCAGATAATAGTGGACCAATGTGATTCCGAACAACCTTTTTATCTCTAATGTAACTATAGAATTCTTTGGGATTCTCTTTGGATTTATCAGCGATGTTCATTTCGTATTGTCGTTTTCTTTTTCTTATTGTCTTTTTTAAATCTCTCTGTATTGATACATAAGTTTCATAGTCATTTGATGCACCCGAGCACTTATATTTCTTATCCCACCTGTTCTCCTCGTTTTCAGAGCTACTTGCACCTCATCTTTTGTTATTTGTCCTCCATTTTCATCTCTAATCACCGTATTTCCTTAGCGCGTCCCACTGCTGCCAACACGTCTCCTTATGTTCCACATTCAAGAGCTTGTAGTGGTTACTACAATTGTCCTTCTTGGAGGAAGCTAGGATATTTAAAGTCAATCCCATGACTGATCTGTTTATTGGAAATGACGATGATGGTATTTACAATATTTGTGGCGAAATTCTGGATTCTTTGTCTTCAGTATACAATTATTCAAAATATATTTACAATATATGAATATGCTTCTTACAGGATGTAGAGAGATATGTTTTGTTTTATTTACAAAATAAATTACGTTGGTATAATGAACATTGTTATTCTATTAATTGAAATTAGTCGAATGTATGTTTAGTCGGACGCATGTTCTAAGGGGTGACTATTGTTTATCCCGTACTCGGCGATCACGAGTCCTGAAGGGGTAATTTCACGTGTTGGCTACAGAACACTACAGAACTCTCCCCCTAGTGACGAGGCAGGAGGAACGATATCTGTTTTTTCTTTGTAGTGTGTTTGTGGTTTGTAGCCCGTGTGTCCGGAGGTGTCGGAAGAGCAACAGGATCTTGTTCGTTGTCCGAGAGGAGGTATGCAGGCTTGGCGCGGTCTATGGAGATGACGTCAGTGGTTCCACGGCGATCGATGTTCAAGTTCTTCCTTGTCCTCTTGACGACTCTATATGGGCCATCGTATGGTTGTTGAAGAGGCTTCTTTACTCCCTCTACGCGAACGAAAACATGTGAGCAGTCTTCGAGGTCCTGGCTCACAAACGCTCTTGTAGGTGAGGTACGCGGTGGCACTGGCTGGAGTTTCTGCATTGTATCTGTAAGACTAGTAGCATAATCTTGAACGCTGCAGGGCTGCGTTATAGGGGCAGATGCAAGAAACTCACCGGGCAGACGGAGTGGAGTGCCATAAAGAAGTTCTGCAGAGGAGTGGCCAAGGTCTTCCTTGAGGGACGTGCGTATACCGAGGAGGACCATTGGAAGCACCGTAGACCAGTTGGTGCGGTCGCGTGCTGTTGCTGCAAGTGAAGCCTTGAGTTGTCGGTGGAAGCGTTCGACGAGTCCGTTGGATTGGGGATGGTAGCTTGCTGTTCTGAAACGCCGGATACCTAGCAAAGACATAACCTTGTTCCATAGATTGGATTCAAATTGGCTACCACGGTCGGATGTGAGGCTGAGTGGTGTACCGAATCTTGAAATCCAGGTGGTTATAAAAGCTTTGGCTACTGTTTCTGTGCTTATGTCAGTAAGCGGGATTGCTTCGTGCCAGCGTGTAAAACGGTCTACACAAGTAAGAATATACCTGAAGCTGTCGGAGAAGGGAAGCGGTCCGACGATGTCGATGTGGACGTGCTCGAGTCGAGTGGAGACTGGGCGAAAGGTACCTGGAGGGGAGATGGTGTGGCGTGTGACCTTGGAAGCTTGGCATTTGACGCAGGTGCGGGTCCAGTGTCGAACGTCTTTGGCGATTCCACTCCAGATGAAGCGTGATGACATCATGTGCTGCGAAGCTCGAATACCTGGGTGGGAGAGGTCATGTAAATGGCGGAACAAGGGATACCTGTGGTTCTCGGGCAAGTAGGGACGGATGGTGTCCGTGGATACATCGGCGTAGAGCTCAGTGTTGGTTCCAGGGAGCTGTACCTTCTTCATCTGCAACGCGGGGTTTTCCATCAATCGCTGCAGCTCGGTATCACCAGCTTGGTCTGCAGCGATGGCGGCGTAGTCGATGAGAGAGGTAGAGACTGCAGATATGTTGCGCGAGAGTGCATCGGCAGGACAGTTATCTGCACCTCGAACAAAACGAATATCTGTGGTGAATTGGGAGATGAAATCTATGTGTCGGAGTTGTCTAGGGGAGTATGTTGTCTTGTTATGAATGAATGTTGTTGTGATTGGTTTGTGGTCGGTGTATATGTGGAATTGTCGTCCTTCGACGAAATACCTGAACCTGTTGACAGCCTTGTAGATGGCTAGGAGTTCCTTGTCGAAGGCGCTGTATTTCTTCTCGGCATTGTTGAGCTTCTTTGAGAAGAAGGCGATGGGTTTCCAGGCATCGTTGATGTATTGCTGCAGAACTGCGCCGACACCTGTGTCTGAAGCATCTGTCGAGATGGAAGTGATGGCATCAGGAATAGGGAAACTAAGGGCGGTAGCATTCCCGAGTGCTTCTTTGGCTGCCATGAAAGCTGCATCAGTTTCGACGTCCCAGTTGAGTACGATGGAACGTCCCCTCTTGCACGGCATGATCATGGAGTAGAGCGGTTGGAGCAGTTGAGCGCAGCCTGGAATGAAACGATTATAGAAATTTAACATACCAAGGAATTGCTTGAGTTGGCGCTGTGTTGTAGGTTTCGGGAAACTCTGGATGGCGTCGCAGCGGGATGAGACAGGGGTGACGCCTGAAGGTGTGACGGTGTGTCCTAGAAAGTTGATGGATGATACACCGAAGTCAGATTTCTCGAGATTGATGTGGATGCCGTAGTCTTGTAGGCGGGTAAAGACTTGCTTCAGATGGTCTTGGTGCGTGGCTTCGTCAGGGCTGGCGATGAGTACATCGTCGATGTAGGTGAAGCAAAAAGGCAGGCCTCGTAGGACTTCGTCCATGAATCTCTGGAAAGTTTGGGCAGAGTTCTTGAGGCCGA
>NC_134798.1:30709069-30711569 GCF_046742065.1 Oratosquilla oratoria
TTCTTCAAGATTCTTCAAGGTGATCATCATCTACAAGGCGGTCTTCAAGGCAGAGTGTGTGATGGAGCTGAGGAACAACGTCGCTCACGAATGACAAGGCCATAGAAGGACGTCAAGATAGAAGTTGACATCACGAAGCGACATCGCAAGCAGCCAGGCTAAAGCAAGGTATTAGTAATTAGTATGAGTACCGCTCAGAATTCTAACGTATTAAGACATGAAGTTCACACCTCAAACACAAATATTCCAAAATTTACTGGAGAATCTAATACCTATGGGGTTAATAAATTCCTCAATCTCATTGGTACTCTCGTAGTCAGTAAAAACATTACTGACGAGAGCAGGAAGATAGAAATTCTCAAAGAAAATATCGATCCTGAGCATGGCAGGGCTAGATTTATCATTAATTTCCAGCAAATGGAGGAGATTAACCAATATGAGAATTACAAAAAAGCCTTCATCAAACATTTTATGTCTAAATGTGATCAGGATCCTATTAGGTCATTGGTAAAAATGATTAAGGAAGTTAGGACAAGTGAAACTGACACAGAGTACTTAGCTAGATTAGATAGATGGTCAAAAGACATGAATTCTATCTTGAAAGATTCAGACTGGATAGAAAGATCTAGTGACAAGATGAAAATTGCACAGGTAATCAAATTGATTACATTTAGCTTATTGGCAAAGAATTCTGATGACTTAACAGCAGAAAGGCTGTACAAGGATCTAAAATCAAATATAAGTTTAGGAGAAGTAGATTATCTTCTTCAAGGATACAGTGAAACCAGAACAATAAACCCATATGTAATGCCTATAAATCAACAAAGCCAATATAGGAACTCTAGAGAGTTTAAGAAAACCGAAGTAGGACATAGGCGGCATGCTAGAAGTCCATCTAGGGATAGGGATACCAGAATCCTATGTTTTAATTGCAATACATGGGGACACAAAGCACAAGAATGTTTTTATGGGATTATTTGCAGAAATTGTAAATACGAAGGACACCATGAGTATCAATGTAGGAACCCTCCATTCTGTATTTATCATAATAAAATAGGACATAGGACTCATGAGTGCCGAAATTTTCGGGTACCCCCAGGGCTAAGAGGAAATCCCGCAGACACAGAATAAACAATTTCAGACCTCCCCATATATATACCGATAGGCGGTATTGTGTTAAATATGGGAATGCAAGGGAGATGAAAGAAACAGACAAACTGATAATTACGGTTGGTAAAACTTCTGTAGGACCTCTCATTGCGGGTAAAGTGTTCAATAAGCCTATTCAAATTTTTATTGATACAGGGTCTGTAGTTAATGTGATTACTAGTAAAGTTTTACACCATTTGAACCCTGGAGTGAAAATGTTTGAACCAATCCGTTACTCATTGCAAGGTGTAACTGGAAATCAGTTAAAAACATTAGGTGAGGTGGAACTAGAAGTTGCCTTATATACAAACAAACATTTGTACATCCCAGTGATAGTGGTAGAAGAGTCTGTTTTTCCAGATGTATTGATAGGATTTGCAACTATGAGAAAAGAAAACATGGTAATTTGTCCTGCTGACTTAGGAATTTTAGTGAAGTCACAGTTAATCCCATTCTTAAATCAACCAGACTTAAGACCAGTGACAGGAATCAATGAATCCTTAGATAACATTTCTATCTTAGATAGCGAGACCGAGCGGTCCAACCCTACAGAAGGTAAAACAATTTGTGAACCCAACTCAGAAGTTCAGGAAATCCCAGAGATTACTAAATTATCAACTACAGAAGCCTTGATAATTGCAGATTGCGGAGTAACAAGGTCGACATTGTTACATCCCATGTCAATTAATAAGGTTGAAGTGTGTTTGAAAGGAATCAATGTAGACTCTGAAATAATTACAGTCCCAGAATTAGTTAAAATTAATGGATTGAAGTGGGACTCAGGGATTTATAAGACAAATAAGAACAGAGTAGAAGTATTAGTAATTAATACTATGAATAAAGAGATAGTTTTAAAGAAAGGTACACAAATAGGATGTATTCAGGTGTGTACTAAACCTATTAAGATTTTAAATGAGACTAGTGAGAAGATAGAATTACCAACTTCATCAATTTGTTCAGTTCAAGAAGGAATAGACTTAAGAAATAGATATAAAGAATTATTTTAATCAACTAATTGCCCTGAGTTGGATGAAGGTTTATTTGCTTTGCTTGTGAAACACAAAAAAACAATTGCTTTGCCGGGGGACGCCTTAGGCAAAACAACTGTTTTAAAACATCACATTAAGTTAAAACCAGGAACACAACCTATCTACATACCAGCCTACAGAGTTCCTCACTCTAAATTAGCTGTAGTAGATAAACTCATCACTGAAATGTTATCACAGGATATTATTGAACATAGTAAAAGTGAGTGGAATTTTCCGCTGATCTTAGTACCAAAGTCTGATGGGACTATGCGCCCAGTTATTGATTACAGGGAATTGAATAAGCACACCATTCGTGATAGGTT
>NC_134798.1:30716569-30726569 GCF_046742065.1 Oratosquilla oratoria
AGTACGACGTTTTGCTTCTTACAGCTTTATCAAGTGAAACTTCCCACTGATAAAGGCTCCATCCTCACTCGTTGTTTCTTTTGATAGCTTTTCGACAACTGACAATTTCATATAAATTGATCTTCTCCCCATGGACAGAAACACTGGTTATTGACAACGAAATGCAGTCAGTAAGGATTTCGAATTTAGGAGGGTTTTGTGACGCCATCAATATACAAAGCATTTTTTGATGATTCTGCTCTATCATATGAGTCACCATACTCCTCTGATCCACATATACACAAGTGGATATATATCTAGCTTGAATAAGTTCACATCAGTATATTTGAATATGTATACATGTGTCTTGCCATTGGTGGTAAATCAAATAATTCTTTTTTGCTTTTGTGCAAGATAGATGGCATACGCACAGCCATTAAAGGTGATTTTATTCATACGAGGGAAAATCCTTGCGCAGAGGTAGACCCCTACATACTATGTCGACTTGTTATAGCTGTCTTCAGCCAAGGGATTTTTCCCCCCTCAGAAAAAGATTTAGACACTCCTTCTTTCTTTAAATTAACCTCAGAAAAATGAATTAATTTATGAACATATTGATACACCTTAGTTTTTTAATATACACAAAACTTCATCCTCTTTGTAAAGAGAGTACCCAAGTCAAATACTAGGAGAGAGTAAACTACGGAATGACATCCCAATTCTACTCGTTCCTCCCCATGGAACTGTTTTTTACGACACCCAGAGGGACATGATGATGGTGTTCTCGTCCCCCACCACAGGCTGGTTCAGAGAAGATGTGGATCCACGGAGGTTTTTAAGACGAGATATGAAAAGGGTACCAAATAATGTAGATAGTGGATACCGTGATATCATGATAGGTGTATGAGTGGTAGACATGGAAGTATACAACTGGAAGACCTTATTTTCTGATCGGCTTCGCCTTATGCGACTTCTTCAGAATTAATATTTTACAGAGTGTGATTGTACTACAATTTATCAGAAAGTCGTTGTAGGTCACGGGTGGATGCGGGGGTGAGATTTTGCATTTTTATTGTTCCGTTGGTTTTATCGGGTCTGGCATATGTAGGGCGGGTGGAGCTGGTCTCTGCTTGGCAGTATACAGGTGTCACTGTACGCAAGAACTGAGTGATCAGCAAGCCTTTAGTAGTACAATACTGCTACATATGTGGTCTGTAGTAAGATCACTGAATTCACTGAAATACAGACTACATACAACTTATGCAGTCAACATTCCTTGGAAGGTTCTAATATGCATACAATTTGAAAACCAAATAAAGTGTTTCTTAATATCTCCCCTACTAGATTGAGAAAAATATGCAAAATATTTATATCATCAAGACTGAAAATCTGTTTTTATGAATTCATTGAACTGTATTCTTAAGGAAGAAATTATACAAAGCAGAGAACAAACATTAATCACTTTACATAGGAGCCATCTTACTCAATTAACCTATGGTAAATGTATTAATTTAAAACAAAACAGATGTTTTCTACTTCGTTTGGAAAATAAATTGCAAATTATTCCAATGGATATTTTACAGAATTTTGTACTACTAAAATTGATAAAGTAGATTATTAAGTATTGCATCTGATGAGATCAGTATGCAAAAATTAACATTGTTACTGTATTTAAAACTTTGTAAACTATATTTCTTCAATTCAAAATATATCCCTTGATCTCTATCATAAGATTGTTCTCCGCTCAAGTGCATTATAGGTAACGTGAGGACTCCCTCAGAAACTTATGTTTCTCCTTCGTCCTGTACAAAGAGAAAGTTCATGAGGATATTGTTCATTTCTATTATATTTTTGATCACGACATTTCTACAAGAGGCCGCCAAAAATGGAATCTTAGCAGTGGTGTATTTCTGTTCTACCACTTGCGAAAAATGAAGCAAATGATTTTTCGAGATATATCGTGCTAGTAATGTCATAAACTTTGGAGATTTAAAAAATAATACAAAAACAATAAAAAGAATGTATTCAAACAAGGTTAAGGTAAAACATGGCCCAAAATTAGCCACACATGTTTAGAATGAAAAGATATATAGAATATGAAACCAAGCCCAATACCAAAAAAAAAAAAAAAAAAAATAGATAATGATGATAATAAAAAGGGGAATTGGAAGCAAGAATCAATGTGTAACTGGAAGAAAAAAGAATTTATAATAAATAAAGGGAAAATATAATGACGGAAGGAAAAAATGTAAAAAATAAAAAACATGAGAGAAACAAAGAAAACAAAGAAAAATAACAATAATAACGAACAAATAGAAAGAAAGATGGTAATGAATTGTCAGGTTTCAAGAAAATGCGACAAAGTGAACAAGAAAATATAGAAAAGAGAAACATAAAATAATGAAGGGGAAAATGAATCAAAGTAAACAAAATATAAACTGGACAAATTTAGATTTAAGAAGGAAATAGCCAAAAATTGGTTTACAAATAGGGTGGTCGATGAATGGAATAAACTTAGTAACCATGTAGTAAGCGCTGAAACTATCAGTTGTTTTAAAAAAACGATTAGACAACTTTATGGATGGGGACGACAGGGGGTGATGGATACGGAGCTGCCTAGTGTAGGCCTTATGGTCTCTTGTAGTCTCCTTTATTCTCATGTTCTTATGTTCTTATGTAAATAGGAAAATACAAAAGGAAAGAAAGAAGGAAAATGTGATCTTCAAAAGAGGTCATAAAAACGGGTAATGGAGTACAGAGGTGAAAAAGGTGAAGAAGACACAAAATTATAAAAAAAAGAACAAGTAAGGCATAGAAAAAATTGGACAAAGTAAGACGACTAATACTAGAGATGAGAATTTGGAATGCAAAACACTGATTACCCTGTTCAGCGAGGCCTCCAGTGATCAACTGATTAAAAATTCCTGGATTTAGGAAGAACAAAGCCAAGTAGGATATCACAACCATAAAAGAAAATTAACATTACGGACTCTTTTTATAATGTTCCTTTGATATATTCGTTCATTAAACATCAGTTTTATTCGACCAAGAGAGAATCTCCAGGTTGATTTTCATTAACCCTCTCTATGATTGTATGAAGACATTTCTTCATTTAGCGACATTTTTCATGTGTTTGAAGGTACCTTGCCTTTCTAAGGGCCTTCCCTGAACCACTTAAGTTTGTTTCTTCAGTCACAACAAACGCTGCATTGTCAAAATCGATGTCGACTGGATTTAACAAACAACGGTAGACTTGAGGACCTCATCGAGTTTGTCAGAAAAATATTCTCACCACAGGTGTTGCAACTTCTACAAATATGCAGATGCAAAGTTTGGTCTCCAAGTGTCGCTCAAAATAAATTCGAAGTGAAATCCTAACTTATGAGACCAACCTCTCTCAACGAAAAAGTCCTATAAATG
Organism: Oratosquilla oratoria; assembly: GCF_046742065.1. NCBI lineage: Eukaryota > Metazoa > Arthropoda > Malacostraca > Stomatopoda > Squillidae > Oratosquilla > Oratosquilla oratoria. The sequence goes on from NC_134798.1 coordinate 30,719,969, forward strand.
CATAAATAAATACATGTATGTATGTATGTATGTATGTATGTATGTATGTATGTATGTATGTATGTATGTATGTATGTATGTATGTATGTATGTATGTATACATATATATATATATGTATATATATATATATATATGTATATATATGTATATATATATATATATATATATATATATATATATATGTGTGTGTGTGTGTGTGTGTGTGTGTGTGTGTGTGTGTGTGTGTGTGTGTGTGTGTGTGTGTGTGTGTGTATATATACATATATATGTATGTATATATATATGTATATATATATATATATATATATATATATATGTATATATATATTACATTAGAAATTACGTAAAAGGTGACGTCATATTGAACTCATTTATTGAGCTCTGGAGGTTTAATTTCATTGAAGTAATAAAAAATGTATATTTAAATTATTGGATAAAATCTAAATAATTAATAATTTTAATAATCAATTGCTACTGATAATTTGTAGTCTATTGAAAAAATTAAATATTTGAAATAAATACCGAAAATTCTGGTCGGTGAAAAGTAAACAATGGTCGCGAAAATTATAGATATTGCGTATGGCTAGCGGCCGGCTTCATTCAAATCTCTGATTCCGTGAAGTTAAGACGCTGAGAACTTGTGTCAACTAAAATTACTGTAAATCAATTTCGGAGGAACATTTTCTCCCAATTGTAAAGAGAAACCTCTCTTTAAAACAAAAGAGGATTACTTCACAATCTAAAATAACAGTTGGATAGGCTCAATAAGGCGAAAGAGACGTAAGTACATACTCGGCCGAGTTAAAACCTGTTTCTCGAAAAGTATTCGCCATTTCAATAAATTACATCTAAATATCAAGAAGAAGGTAAGATTGAACTTTCTCATTCTGAATTAGTCTAACTAAAGTAATAAATTGTTTGTTTGTTTGGATGAGGAAAACAGATTCTTTTCCAATAATATATGTATATATATATTTATATATATATATATATATATATATATATATATATATATATATATATATATACATATATATAAATATATATATATATCTATATATATATATATATATGTATACGTATGTATATATATATGTATATATATTTATGAGTTTCAAATCTTCTGTCAGAACTGTCTCTACTGTGCCAATACTAATACCAACAGCTTCAGATATCATCCTCACAGATATTCGACGGTCTTGCATCACTAACCTTTGCACTTCCTCAACTTTTCCTCCTTGCGTACACTTTTCGGTGCTCCAGATCTAGGTTCATCCTCAACCTGTTCATTTCCTTCAGAAAATCTGTTAAACCACCGAGAGAAACTGTTCATTCCCATAGGCCTCCTTTAACATTTCATAAGCTTCTTGTTTAGTTTTCTTAAGTTTAACACAAAATTTGATGTCGCAACGTTGCTCCATGTTTCCCTACATCTTGACAAATGTTCACGGATTGGCAAACCGAACCAGACTGGTTCCACCACGTTCACCGCTGCACTCAGACCTACAAATATAGAAAAATTTCAGTTAGTCATTTTATAGAATATATATATTTGTACTTCACACCATAAAGTAGTATTTTGATCAAATCATATTCAATGTCCCGCCATTTTCTCATTACTTATGTAACATCATTGCATATATATATATGTATATATATATAGGCATATATATGCATATATATATACATATACACATATATATATGCAAACATACATACACACACACACACACACACACACACATATATATATATATATATATATATATATTTATGCATATGTATGCATATATATACATACACACACACACACACACACACACACACACACACATATATATATATATATATATATACATACATACATACATACACACACATATATATATTATATATATATATATAAATGTATATATATACTACTCTCATAAAAACTCTTAACAGCTCCTAGCAGCTTTCCTCTTATCCCGTATATCCGCAAAACCTCCCACAGTGCCTTTCTGTCTACTCTGTCCTAAGCCTTTTCCATATCCATAAAAGCCCAGAAAATATCCTTCCCTTTCCTATAAATTTCTCACATATCTGTCTTACCACAAAGATCTGATCTACACAACCTCTACCCGTCCTAAATCCACACTGTTCCTCACCAATTACTCCTTCTGTTCCTCTTCTAATCCTCTCAATCAAGATCCTCCCATAAGTCTTCCCAACTACACTTAACAAGCTAATCCCTCTGAAACTACTACATTCACACTTGTCCCCTTTTCCCTTGTAAAGTGGAACTATACAGGCACTCCTCCAGTCCCCCGGCCCTCTACCTTCTCTCCAGCAAACATTAAATAATTTCACTAGCCAGTCCACCATCACTGTACCTCCTTTTTTAGACATTCTGCATGGCATCTATCCAGACCAGGTGCCTTACCTGCTTTCATCATCTTAACAACTGCCTTTATTTCATCCTTCCTTATTTCTCCTCCATTTTCCTCACTCATCACGGTCATTTTCTTAGCATTTCCCACTGCAGCTATATTTCCCTCCCTATCCTCCTTCACATTAAGCAACTCCCTAAAATATTCTGCCCATCTTCCCCTTACTGCCTTCTCTTCCATTATCATCTCTCCATCTGTACCTTTTGTCTTTTCTTCTCTACTTGATTCGCCTCCTCTTCTTCTCTTAATTTATTTCCAAAACATCTTTTTGTTACTTTCAAAATTTTCTGTCATACTCTTACCCCATTTCACATCTGCTCTCCCCTTTGCCTCCTCTATCTTTTGTTTTACTTCTCTTATCTTTTCTTTGTACCTCTCATATGACTCCCTCGTCCTATTTTGCAACCAATCTGTGAAAGCTCGCTTCTTTTCTTCTACAACCTTCTTTGTTTCTTCATCCCACCACTCACTACCCTTCCTTCTATTTCCTCCTGTCCTTCTTGTTCCACACACCATCTTTGCACACTTTGTGACTCCCTCCTTCAACCATCCCCATTCCTCCTCCACTTCTAGCTCTACTCTATCCTTCACTCCCTCCCACTTCTCCTTCAGCTTCTTCTTGTACTCTTTCTCATTTTCATTTTCATTTAAAGAGTTCACTCTGAGCACCTTCCTACCTTTTGTCCTTTTGGTCTCTCTCCATCTATCTTCCACTCTCAACTTACCTTCCACCAAAAAATTATCTGATATTCCCCAACCCTCTCCCCTTAGCACATGTGCATCCTTAACTCTTCCTATCATACTCCTATCTACTACTACATAATCCATTAGCGCTCTATCTACCACCCTTCCCTCCACCACCCTCTCCCATGTGTACTTATGCTTGACTTTCTTCCTAAACACTGTATTTGCTATCATTAACTCTCTTTCTAGACACATCACCATCAACTCTCCACTACGATTTTTTCCTGGATCTCCACATTTCCCAACCACTCTATCAATTGGATCATTTCCTACCCTAGCATTAAGGTCTCCCAGTACTATTACATTGACAATTCTCCCTAGTCCCTCTATGCACCCATTCAAATCTATTCAAAAAGCTTCCCTTTCTTCTACACTCTTCTCACTGCCAGGCCCATATGCACTTACAAAAACCCACATCTCCTTTCCCAGTTTCACCTTCATCCACATTATCCTTGAGGAAACCTCCTTCCACTCCACTACACGTTTACCTATCTCTTCACTTACTAGTATAGCCACTCCTCCCCTCCCTCGCCCTCTCTTTACTCCTGATAACCTCCCACTTACACTCCCAAACTTACACTCGCCCTTCCCTTTCAACTTAGTTTCACTCAAAGCCAACACATCCATCTTTCTTTTCACAAACATACTATCTATCTCTTCCCTTTTACACTCATCTGTACCATATCCACGCACATTAAAAGACACAAACCTTAGGGTGCTGGTCGGAAAACTCCTAGACCCTCTTATGCCTTTACTTTTTTTAGGAATGTCCCCTGTGGGGCTACAGGGAGAAGGATGCCTGGTCCCACTCCCCGTCCCTTTTTTCTCGTCTCTTACCATCCAAGTAGAAGTACTTGGTGGCAGTATTCTTTTCCCCCACCACAGGGTAGGTAGGCGAAAAAGGAAATGAATATTCAGAGAAATTGTACAGGACAGTAACAAGGTGTTGGGGGACAGCATAACGGAGAGACAGTCGTAGTATAAAAGTGTCATCATTTCTCTATGAACATAGTTTTCCTCTATCACAGCCAAAATGATGTGTGGCTCTGGTCAGTAGGGGCGCCCCCATATAGACCCTAAGGTATCAACTGAATGCTACTTTGCCACAATAACATGAAGCCAATACCCCAGACGGATCTAAAATGCTTGTTCATAATTTCTGCCATTTCTATTTCCTCTGTGTATTCAACTCCCCCTTGTAGTTTTACTAATTCTTGTTTGTTTTTTAGTTTGTTGTTTACAAATCTATAAAATAGTTTTGGTTGATCTTTACATTTTTCTATGACATCCTTTTCGTATTATTTTTTTCTTTTCTTCTCTGCATACTTGTACATATTGATTTCTATAACTAGTATATATTTTCCATTTTACAGGTCTTTTTTCTTTCCTCTATTTCATCCAAGCTTTATCCTTTTTGTCTTTTAGCTCCCTACATCTTTTGTTGTACCAACACTTTACACACACACACACACACATACACACACACACACACACACACACACACACACACACACACACACACACACACACACACACACACACACACACACACACACACACACACACACACAGATATATATATATATATATATATATATATATATATATATATATCAATGGAAATGTAGTAGCACATTTGTAAATAATACACAGGAACCCACAGTCGGAGAAAGAATAAACTTCGAATAAAGAATAATCCTATATTTCGGCTATCAACTGTAGCCCTCTTCAGGAAAGTACATAAGATAGAGAACAGAGGGGACTTATAAACTACAGTAAGAAGAGATGTGGACAGTTGACCTCACTCAGGCGCGGGGCAAACTGGGGTGGCGGAGGAGGGAGGGGGTGAGGAGAGGGGAGGATGTAACGTCCGCACTAGCTTATTTACTGCTGCGCGTGAGATTATGTCAGGTGTCCACTGCCCTTTAGAAATATTAATATTAGGGCATTCCTCAATTAATGCTGATTCGACTATTTTCCTCCTGAAACCACAGTGGGACTTGAACACTAATCTGGCCTTACCCCAGTCGAAAGAATGATTTTTATTTTTTGACATGAAGAAATACAGCCGAATTTTCCTGCCCATACCTAATTGACCTTTTATGTTCTGCCAATCTAGTGTTCAAGTCTCTCCCGGTTTGACCCAAGTAAACCAAATCACAATCTTTGCAGGGCAAACAATAAACACCAGGTGACTCAACTTCCTTCGGTTTTTGTTGAACGTTCACAATTTGCTTACGTACGGTGTTAGGATAGTGATAGGCAATAGTGAGACGTTCACGAGGAAACAAATTAGTAGAAGAACTGATGGTATTATTGAATGGAATTTTTAAAATGTCCTTAAAGGAGCGGTGAAAATTTGAGGGGACGGAAGTTTTAAAATGGTTGGCCCTAGCCTTACTGAGGGCTTGGTCCAGAAACCAAGGTGGATAAGCCAACTTCTCAAGTTGACATTTGATCACCTCAATCTCTTGGTCCAGAAATTGAGGACTGCAAATCCTGAAAGCCCTCAAGAAAAGGCCAGAGGCAACACTTTTCTTGACATGTCAGGGTGATTGCTAAAAAAGTGGAGATAAATGCCTGAATGGGTGGGCTTACGGTATACTGTAAAGAATAAATTATCATCAGTTCTTCTTAACAAAATATCCAAGAAAGGGATTTGGTGTCCTTCTTCCCATTCAACTTTAAATTTAAGATTCGGGGTCAATTGGTTCAATTTATCATGGAACACTTCAAATGGGCCCCAACTGTCATCCCATGCCGAAAAGATATCGTCTACGTACCTGAGCCAAATCATTTCGGGCGGTTTGATGCTGGGCAAAAGGGTACACACAAAATACTCCATGTACAAATTGGCCAAAACAGGAGACAAATTGGAACCCATACTGCAACCGAATTTTTGACGGAAGAATTGGTCTTGAAAGGAGAAAACATTTGAAGAAACACACAGGCGAACTAAAGCAAGAATTTTGTTGACAGGGAGGGGGGAAAAGTCTTGAAACGGTTGCAGTTTGGTTTCCAAAAAAGTAAGTACATCATCAACATTAATTTTCGTAAATAACGAGGAAACATCAAGGCTGAGGAGCCTTAAACCCTGAACTTTCATATTTTTGGTCTTAGAAATAAAATCACATGAATTTGTGATGTGAGAAATAGTTCCTCGTGAACGTCTCACTATTGCCTATCACTATCCTAACACCATACGTAAGCAAATTGTGAACGTTCAACAAAAACCGAAGGAAGTTGAGTCACCTGGTGTTTATTGTTTGCCCTGCAAAGATTGTGATTTGGTTTACTTGGGTCAAACCGGGAGAGACTTGAACACTAGATTGGCAGAACATAAAAGGTCAATTAGGTATGGGCAGGAAAATTCGGCTGTATTTCTTCATGTCAAAAAATAAAAATCATTCTTTCGACTGGCGTAAGG
>NC_134798.1:30731569-30736569 GCF_046742065.1 Oratosquilla oratoria
TAAGTCGAGTGAGTCCATGTCAAAAGTAGTCGATGTTTAAGGTGGGTAATTAATGATGTATTTACTTTTGGAGGATGAAGGTTATGTCTCAGTGATTGAGGATATGTTTATCTGACTCTCGCTAAGGTTATATTGGATGGAAGGAAGTAGAGAAGTTTCGATAGATATGTGGAAAAGAATTCTTATTGGAAATGGGCCATTTTAACCTCCACTGATAGATACATGACGTCCTGCATCTTCAGGGGCGTGAGCTAGAGTGCATGTTTAGTTGCGTCGACGCAGAGTCATGGGATGAGACTTGCGTTTTGGTGATTGGTGTGTGTCTGTGATAGGTGGGTTGTGGATGGGAGGTGAGATTGGGTCGAGGTTCAGTTTGACCTTTCTCAACTTCTCTCCATGTATGGTGAAGGTGGTGTGATCAGAAGGATCTGTTAGTAGGAAAACATTGTTAGGGAGTGAACTTGTGACTATGAAGGGACCTAGGAATTTGGGTTTGAGTTTGTTTGTCCTACTCGAGTCTTTTACCATGACTGAGTCGCCAAGTGCTATGTCAAGTGGAATTGACCGTTTGTGTTGTTTTGTCTTTGTCTTTTCCTGGGCTTCTTTCAGGTTTGCTCTAACTTTTTTGTAAATGGTTTGCATACCTCTTTTGATGCAGTGTGCGAGGTTATCTAGGTTGTATAAGGGTGGGGGTGGTTGGTTGAATATTTGGTAGGGTAGGCGCATTGGTTTGCCGAAAATGATCTCATGTGGGGACATCTTTGTTGCGGAATTGACTGTGCTATTTATACTGGCTTGTACCTGTGGTAGCCAATCTTCCCAACTGTCCATGAGGTCATTGACCAATGGTCTGAGAATCTCTAGGACCTTGCGATTTGTTCGCTCAGTCAGACCGTTTCCCTGGGGGTGGTATGCAGTGGCAAATGTTTGGTCAATGTTGTAGAGGTGTGCTATTTCGCGCATCACCTCATTTTTGAATTCTGAGCCATTGTCAGATAACATTGTGTGTGGTATGTTGTATCTACAAAAGATATTGTTGACCAGGGTTTTGGCTACAGTCTCTGCTGTTTTGTCTTGGAGTGGTATTAAGATTGTGTATTTAGAGAAATATTCTACTGCTGTGAGTACATAGTTGGAACCTTGATGGCTCGTTGGCATTTTCAGTAGGTCAATGCCAAGTGTTTACCATGGCTCAGCAGGGAATGGGATGTCTTTAATGTGGATTTGTTTCGGGTCAGGGCCTCTGAATTGGTTACAAGTTACACAAGAATCTATGTGTGTGGTTATATCTCTTTTCATGTTAAGCCAGTAGTATGTGTGTCTAGCGGTGTTTAGTGTCTTATCTCTGCCCGAGTGGCCTCCCATTGCACTGTCGTGCAATATGTGTAGGAGCTTGGGGACTAGGGCTCTGGGAATAACAGTAACCTCTCTTGTATTAATGGTTCTCCTTATGACTCCGTCGACCAGATTGAGTTCCTTAATAGGGACAGGTGGTCGGGAGTGTAAGGGGGTTTGTGAAATGAGATGCTGTTTTATTGGAGACCATATTGGGTCTCTGTCAGTTTCATCTCTGAGTTCTTGCATAGGTATGCATGTGGTTTGGGTTATGGGGGTGATGTGAGTTTGTCTGCTCAAGCAGTCTGCCACTACGTTAGCTTTCCCAGCTAAGTATACGATCATGGGATCGTAATCAAGGAGAGTTGTTTTCCATCTAGCAACTCTCCCATGTAAGTCTTTGGAGTTAAAAAAATAGACTAGGGGTTGGTGGTCTGTTAGTATGGTAATCTTGTAGCCTAAAATGAGGTATTTAAAGTGTTTTAGTGCCCATATGATTGCAAGTCCTTCTTTGTGTGTAGTTGAGTAGTTATTTTCAGTTTTGTTTAGGACTCTACTTGCGTAGGCTATGGCGTGTTCTTTGCCATTGTCATCTTTCTGTTGTAGGACTGCGCCTATTCCTTTAGAGGAGGCGTCTGTGTAAAGAAAGAATTCTTTCTTCATGTCAGGGAAAACTAGTACAGGGGCTGTGGTGAGTGCGTGTTTGAGAGTGTCGAAACTTTGCTGTTCTGTTTCTGACCATTGAAATGGCTCACCTTTCCTTGTGAATTTGGTCAGAGGGGAAGCAATATCAGCAAAGTTTCTTATAAAGTGTCTGTAGTAGGAGGCTAACCCAATGAAACTTCTTGTTTCATTAGCGTTTCTGGGGGTTGGGAAATTGTTTATTGTATCTATTTTATCTGTGGTTGTGTGAATCCCTTTTGCATCCACTTTATGGCCTAGGAAGATAAGTTCCTTCATGAGGAATCTACATTTCTTTAATTGAATCTTTAATCCCGTATTTTTGAGACGTTTGATGACAATCTCTAAAGTGTTAAGATGGTCTCTTTCTGTGGGGCTATATATAATGAGGTCGTCTAAATAGACGAATAATGAGATTCCTATCATGTCACTGAAAATGCGGGTCATCAACCTTTGTTGGGTTGAGGGGGCATTCTTAAGGCCAAAGGGCATACGCTGAAAATGGAAATGCCCTTTATCAGTGGAGAATGCAGTTACGGGTTTTGATTCCTCTGTTAGTTCGACCTGCCAGAAGGCTGACTTGAGGTCTATTGTGGAAAAAACAGAGTTCCCGTTGCCAATGCATTGTAGTACATCTTGCATGGCGGGGAGGGGGTGTGGGTCAGATTGAGTTAGGTTATTTACTTTCCTGAAGTCAACAACAGGGCGTAAGGTTCCGTCTTTCTTAGGGACCAAAAAGAGGGGACTGTTCCATGGGGAGTCTGAATGGGAAATTACGCCTTGGTGTATCATCTCTTGTACACTGTCATTGACTTGGGATTTCCTACTGTGAGGTATGCGGTAAGCGGGGGTGTATGAAGGGGGGTGTTTGGGGGAATTTGGATGTGATGTTTGATTATATCACATTTGCCTAGTGGTTCGCCTTCTAAGGCGACAGCTGATCTATTCCTCTGTAGGAGAGCTAATAGCTCGTTATGACTTTCTCCGTCAGCTGATGTCGTGATTTGGTCTGGGGGAATAGGGGGAAGGGGTTGTGTTGGTCTTACTTGGTTGATGTGTTCCGGCAGTGGTTCCTGGATAGGGGAATTATGGAGATGGACTGCGCAGATGTTTGTATTCTTCCTGATTTTACGGTGTTGGTCTGACATGTTTGTTAACATAGCTAGTGTATGTTTATTTTCAGATATTGTGTCCCAGGAGGACTCAATGGTTATGTTGTTAATCCTGGACGTGTCTGAGTCGATTATGACGTCCTGATGGTCGATTGCACCGGGTATGTATAGTGGGACTGTTATTGAATGTCTAGGGGGTATGATGACTGTGTTAGACATCAGTGCCTTTGAGGTGACATAAGGGGGTGGTCGGAAGGAATAGCTGTTAGTGGGATTGGGAGTATTGAAGGAAGGTAGACATGAGAGATGTTGTGTGTCTGAGTCGGGTGTCTCAGGAACTGTTGACTCATTATTTACATCTCGGAAGGAGATTTTGTTAGTCTCAAAGTCTATCTTAGTTTTCCAAATCCTCAATGAGTTTAGTCCTATTATACCTTGTTGATCAAGACTCCATTCATCAGCTATGTGGAAAGGTGTGAAACCTACTTTGGAGTCGTTCACTTCTATGCTCAGATCAACCATGTCGTGAAGTGAAATGGTACTCCCTTCTATTAGGAGTCCTTCCATATTGGAAAATTGAATTTGGGGTGGGTCATTTAATGCTTCATACAGAGCTCTTGGGATGATGTTCAGGTTTGTTCCTGTATCAACCATCATGTCAACTTTAAGTTGATCTAGACTCACTTCTAGGGTGAGGTATTTGTGTTGTGTATGAGATATTCCTATGGTGGTTTGGTGCGTGAGGCTGGTACACGTTCCCCCAATCGGTGTTGAGTTGTGCGTGTCGTGTGGGAGGGAGCTGTTTGTCGAGGGGTGGTGAATGGTTTGTTAGTTCTCTGATGCGGTTGTTGTTGTGTTTTCTGTAGGTAACACTCTTTGTTGGAGTGAGTTGATGTTTGGTGTAGGTTGCAGTATTTGATTGGATGTGTTGGTGTAGGTAGGAGTGGGTGTTTAAAGGGGGGTGGAACTTGTTTGTTTTGATTCTGAACTTGACACTGAGCATTCGTATGTGAGGTAGTAGCATGCACTGAGCAAGGGATGGGGTGGTGTTGTACCTGTGGGTGTTGTTTTTGCTGTGTCCAACACTGGGCATCTGTGTGGGAAATGGTTCCATGAACTGAGCAAGGAATAGGGTGGTGTTGTACCTGCGTGTGTTGTTTTTGCTGTGTCCAACATTGGGCATCGGTGTGGGAAATGGTTCCATGAACTGAGCAAGGAATAGGGTGGTGTTGTACCTGCGTGTGTTGTTTTTGATTGGTGGGATGGGGTTGCTGTGAGTGAAGGTTATTTAGTCTGGGGAGATGGTTGGGGGTATCTAAGGATACATTGCAAGCATTCATGATATCTAAGATATAGGTATAAGCTAGAGGATTTCTAGTGTCTAGTTCCCTTTTGGAGGCTTCCTTTAAACACCTTGGAGGGAGTTGGGAGAGATAGGAAGCTATTTCAAGGAATGTTAGTAAGTGTTTTGTTGGCATTACAATTTGACCAAATTGGTCAGTGTGAGTCCAAGGAGAGTTATTCTCTAGGTCTTCTCTGACCTCTTTCATTCCGTTTGCAACAAAATCCATTATATTAGTAATGGAATGTGGTTGGACTCTAGTGTTATTGAGGAAGGTGATGAGGAAGGAAATGTTATTAGGTTGTTTGTTATGAAAGACCTTAAGAAGGTGGCGTTTATATTCCTGATATGTGATTCCACATGCAACTAAGCTGTCTAGCATCCTTGCCTTTGAACGGCAAATGTCAGATGGGTTTATTTTCTGACGGCACAAATTTATTTTATCTGTCTCCGAGTATTGGGGGTTCTTAGAAAAGAACAGGTCACATGCTGTCAAGAAATCTGTAATGGATAGTCCACTATCTTGGGAA
>NC_134798.1:30741569-30744069 GCF_046742065.1 Oratosquilla oratoria
TGGATGCATTGTTCTCGTCATTATAAATAACTTGCAAGTAAGATGTATGAAATGGACCGAGAAATGGGACTGATTTAGCTACAAACCTTTGGCTACCCGGTAGAACTACCACCTGGTAAGGAAGAGCTTATAAGTGGATTTTTTAAGTATGTTGGTCATGAGATTAAAATGGGTGGCTATACAGTCAAAGTTATGATAAGTTGATTTAATGTGTAAACATATTAATTAACACTTTCAACAGGAGAGAGATTACTGCTGGGTGAAAAGATTCGTCTATGAATAAGTAAGATGTCATATCTATGTTTTAGTTGATCAAGTTGAACCTTTTACATTGAAAATAGAAGGAAATTAACCCCTCTGATTCTGTCACGCTCTTTGGTTTACGCCGCATGCGTTTATCTAGCAACGCAAGAATTCCTGTAGTGAAGTTTAGAGTATATGAAATGTTTAATTACATATAATATTTGGAGCTAACTTCCAATAAAACGCATTTACCTCGGCTGGATTGGTGGATGGTTTGTGTGAAGCGAATAAAAGGGTCAAGGTATTTGAAAGTGAAAACAGAAAGGCTCAGAGCTAGCACTTGGACGCACTTAATTGAGGACAAAATAATTTTTGTCTGCTCAAAATGAAAACACCATCTACCAATACCTCTTACACTATCATATGAGTTCACAGTGTGTGACGTTCGTCCGTAATTAACCTACCACTCAGCGCATAAAGCAATAAACAAATTGCTTACGAGAGATGATAATGAATTAGGTAAGGACTACAACAAGCAGGGGCACAAGAACTTGATTTATCAATGTAGGTGGCCAGGCACCTAAGTGTTGGACAAAAGGCGAGGATGCGCAAGGACACGGTAAAGCACCTCATTACACAGGATCTTTCCTGGGGAGCTACATGAGATTGAGAAGCTTGAGACGCAGAAGGTAAACAGGGCCTAGACACACATAGACTCAATATACAAAAACACACATGCATAAACACACACTCACACACACACACGCACACAAAACAGACACACACACACGTACACACACACACAAACACATTCACACACACACACACACACACACACACACACACACACACACACACACACACACACACACACACACACACACACACACACACACACACACACACACACACACACACACACACACACACACACACACACACACACACACACACACAAACGCACACACACTTGTTGGCGCGGTTGGTAGAGTCCCCGACTGTCAGTACAGCGGTCCGGGTTTGAATCCTGCCCAAGGCTAAAATAATTTCAATATCGCTGCTCTTCGAGTCTTTACTCCAACTCTCGTGGGCGGGGAGTTGGGTGTGTGTGTACGTGCAAGGTCACAGCATTAACCATAGATCGGCCATACGAGCTCTGAGCTCTCTTCCGGGAGGGAAATAGCTGTCGATCGCGAGTTCAACATGTGATCCAAAGACCATGGTGAATCATACACACACACACTCACACTCACACACACTCAGCACAAGTTTCGGGAGATGGATAACTGTTAGTGGGTTGAAAAGGAGCGTGAAATTCAAGCCTTTGCCTACAACAACATGCAAGGGTTCTATAATGCCCTAAAAATCATCTATGGGCCTAGGAAAATCATTTTTTTCCCTGTTCTGTCAGCTAATATCTCAACCATATACAAAGAGAAGACAAAGATACTTAATCGATGGACCAACCACTTCAAAGTACTGTTGAACCATCAAAACCCGTATGATGAGGATCTTCTTGATGTCCTACCAAATCTTCCAGTCATCCATAACTTAAACAGACCTTTGGCCCCCATCAAAACCCTGGGGATATTCTAAAACAAGGAGGTTATCGTCTAAAGTTACGTTTATTGGAATTTGTTCAGACCCTGTGAGAAGAAGACCAAATTCCTAAATTCTGGACTGACGCCATATTTATCTCAATCTACAAGAAGAAAGGAAAAAGGAACTGTATTGGGGAGGTCAATGAAACAGTCAAATAATATAATAATGGATAGTATTGTATTGAATTACAAGCACTACAAAAAGAGCGTGCGGTCGCTTTGCAAGCAAGATCAAGACTGACGCTAAGCGACGCGACCACGCCAGACTTAGCGGGAAAACATACAAGCACAAACTGAACACTTGGTTCTTATTACATATGTACAATATATGATAATAAATAGACAATGACAATAGCAAAATCAATATACAATAGCTTCTATCACAACTATGCAATGGAAAAATACAACCACAATTGAACACTTTGCAAGTACAATATATAATACATGTACAATGTTGTACGTAATTATGATATGTATCATACCATTACAGAATGACTACAACAATAATCATGGTATTTTCCTCCTCTCAGTGGCCGGCAAAGTACTAGCCAGAATCATGCGCTCCCACTGATGAATCATGTGTCCGAGATGGGACTGCCTGAGTCGCAGTGTGGTTTCACAAAGGAGAGATGAACCACTAACATGGTGTTTTCTTT
>NC_134798.1:30759069-30764069 GCF_046742065.1 Oratosquilla oratoria
TATATTCTATTAGATATCACAGCATACTCAGCTTTCGTGTTCTTTTGCTTAACACTTTCAATTCTTCTAATTATTCTCTTCTTAGAACTTGGTAAATGATGAATAATATCTCCGATCGAGTCCATAGTGGAAATGAAAACAATAACATTACGACGTTTGGCGTATACCTTAGGTATCTTCTGAAAAATTTTATTTCTAAAGATACATACATGCTTATAAATACAAAAGTTACAAAAGATGGAATACTAGGAGAGATGGTGGCTCACGAGTATTACAGGACTTTTCATCCTCGTGGCGTGACGCGGGGTGCCCCAAAAAGTTCCAAATGTCCGCACATGTTTTGCTGGATGTTAATATTTGGCATATGGTTTCTTATCAAAACTGCCTCCAGACATTTCAATTTTCTTTTATCGTTGGTCTTTGAAATTATGACTGTGTTTTCGTTTAGTTAGTCTCGTGATATGATAGTGCTATGTGTTTTTGTGATGTGATTTTTGATAGCACCGTTTTGCATGTGAAATGTCAGCCTTTATGATAATGTTTGCGTTATTTGGCCTATGTACTCTTCGTTGCAAAGCACACCGTATTTGTTAATATTGCATGAGTACTTATACACAATGTGGTTTTGTTTTAATTTGTCTCTAGTGGCAGTCATATTATTTTTCATAACAAGAGACGAAGTTCTTGGATTGCGGTAATAAATAATTTGAGACCCATTATTTCTCAAATTCCCACACCCACATACCAACTAGCTAAACAACTAAATGACCTAATCACTCCATACATTCCCACTATCCATGCTCTCCGCTCCACAGATGAATATATATATATGTGGGTATATATATATATATATATATATGTATATATATATATATATATATATATATATATATATATATATACATGCTGGTACATTGTGACAAGTTGATGAAGGGGGAAAAAGAAGTCATGGGTCTAGTTCCGAGTTCCTGGGTTTATTCTTGAGGAAGCATAGAGCGAAACTGGTCAGGAATAAACTCAGGAACTCGGAACTAGACCCGTGACTTCTTTTTCCACCTTCATCAATATATATATACATATATATGTATATATACATATATATATGTATATATATATATGTATGTGTATGTCAGTGTGTGTGTGTGTGTGTGTGTGTGTGTGTGTGTGTGTGTGTGTGTGTGTGTGTGTGTGTGTGTGTGTGTGTGTGTGTGTGTGTGTGTATGTGTGTGTGTGTGTGTGTGTGTGTGTGTGTGTGTGTGTGTGTGTGTGTGTGTGTGTGTGTGTGTGTGTGTGTGTGTGTGTGTGTGTGTGTGTGTGTGTGTGTCTGTGTGTGTGTGTGTGTCTGTGTGTGTGTGTGTGTGTGTGTGTGTGTGTGTGTGTGTGTGTGTGTGTGTGTCTGTGTGTGTGTGTGTGTCTGTGTGTGTGTGTGTGTGTGTGTGTGTGTGTGTGTGTGTGTACATAGAAAACAACAATATAAATGAATGCATAAATAAATGTACATATACATAAATAAATAACTCAATAAACATGTATATAAATAGGTAAAAATATAATGAATAACTAAACAACTTTATAGGTGGATAGAAAAAGCTTAAATGCATTAGTGAATAAAAAAAAATAATATATAAACAAATTAGTAAATTGAAAAATAAATTATTTGATAAATAAAGAAATAAATATAATTATGAATGAACAAATAAATAAGTAGATAAATATAGAAATATATCATATATATATATATATAAATGAATATATAAATAAGTAAAAAATTAAATAGATAAATAGTTAAATTAATAAATAGATACATAAAGATATAAATGAGTATATATATAAATGAATATATAAGTCAATAAGTAAATAAATAATGAGATAAATGAATTGATAAGTAGATCAATAAATGAGCAAATAAATAAACGAACAAATATATATATATATGTATATATATATATATATATATATATATACAAATACATACATATATATGTATATGTATATATATATATGTATATATATATATATATACATATATATATATATATATATATATATATATAACTTATTTAATAAATTGATAAATAATTCATAAAATGTATTAATGAATAGCTAAATAAATGTATAGATAAATAAAGAGTTATATGCATAAACAAGGAAATAGATGAATAAGTAAATTAATGAATAGATAGATAATTAATTAATTAATTGAATAATTAATTGATTAAATAGATAAACAAATGAACAAGCAGTTAAACATATATAAATTAATGAATTAATAAATATAACTTTAAGCTGATAAATAAGTTGATAAATAAATGAAAGAAAATAAATAAATGATTAATAAATAAATAAATAAATAAATATATAGAAAAGTAAGTAGGTGAATATAGAATGTTAACAACTGGATTTCCTGGGTAAATGGCATAATCTGTATCAAATGAAAAATACGTAACTTCACAATGCTTTATTTGGATAGATACGAGAAATGAAAATATACGAGTGAATTGTTAACATTCATATACGAAAGACACTGACGAAGTTCCATTAACGATCTACAACAAATTCACCATAAGGACTGAAATGAATCTGGCAATATCACTATGAATTTTAAGCTTCATCATCAGTTCTAGATATATAAACTTAACCTTTGGGTTTTTATATTCGACCTTTAAACTTATTCTGTCTGTATACCCTGCCAACGATATAAACACTGTGTCCACTTACTGTTTACATGATAGCTAGGATACGAATACATCTGTTATTTACGTACACTGTTGACGACAACGAAGAACATCATCTGCCTCGAAGTTATTTTCCCAGCACCACCAGCTTGGGCCGAGGCATCTTTCGCCTCTTCTCGAATGACCTGATATGACCTTTCCAATGACCCCTGAAGTCTTCCACAGTGACGCTCGACGACTTTCGGTTGAAAAGACCCAAACTTTGGTTCTTTTAAGCGCGTTTTTATTGGACGCTGTGAACAGGACCCGATGGTGTGGAACGTGGCCGGCAAGCTGCATTTCCTACACATGAAAAACTAGAAGATTTACTAGAAAAGTAGTTATTAAAGGTGAATGTACACAATTTGGTAAAATATAAAATGTGCATGGATGCTCAAGCTAAGTGTTTACTTAAATTTTCTATAGCTGCAAAACTACAGATATTTATCCGATGTGACAGAAAGGCATTACAAACTTTACAAACTACAGTTTCATACAAACAACAACTTTATGATACCTATATTTTTCCGTTAACCGTATATATATATGGATATGTATATGTATATATATATATATATATATATATATATATATATATACAGTATATATATATATATATATATATGTGTGTATATATGTATATACATATATATACAGTATATATATATATATATATATGTATATGTATATTATATGTATATGTATATGTATATGTATATGTATATGTATATGTATATGTATATGTATATGTATATGTATATGTATATGTATATGTATATGTATATGTATATGTATATGTATATGTATATGTATATGTATATGTATATGTATATGTATATGCATATGTATATGCATATGTATATGTATATGTATATGTATATATATGTATATATATATACATATATATTTACATACATATATATATATATATATATATGTATATATGTATATGTATATATATATATATATATATATATATATATATATATATATATGACGGGTCATCCCTGCATCTTATCCACTGCCCTGGGGCAGAAGCAGTGTCGCAAAAGACAGCACATCCACAGCAAGGCCGCTTCATTAATTCGGCGATCCCCTCTCCGTCCCCTCAAGCAGAAAAAGAGTAGACCGTGAGAAATCCCTCCGGGCTGCGTCAATTTATTTCGCTTACATACTCCTTCACCCCCTGTTCCCCCACCCAATCCCCCTGATGCATCACAGCATCATCTATACACAACCCTTCTCCATTCACCCCTATTTTCTGTCCTCAGGAAACAATCCTCTCTTTTGTAATACCCCTTTTACCCCATCCATCCATCTCATCCTAGGACATCCCTTCATGTTAACTCCTTCCACTTCTGCCTTCCACACCTCTTTTACTAATCTTTCTTTACTCATTCTTTCCATGTGTCCAAACCATCCCAATACTCTTTCATCAACCATATATCCCAACTCCCTTTCCACCCCTGTTCTCCTCCTCCCCTCCTCATTTCTCACTCTATCTAGCCTAGTAACCGCTATCATACTTCTCAGATATTTCACCTCAAACACATTCAAACTCCTTTCTTTCTTTATGTTCCATGTTTCTGCCCCGTACAGTGCTCTCGGCACAATCACTCCTTCATATAACCTCTTTTTGGTATTCATTTCCAAATGTCTATTTCTCATTACACTTTTTAATCCACAAAGGTATTTACTCGCTTCTCTCAATCTACATTTTACTTCCACTTCCACTCCTATTTTTCCTGCCACATTCACCCCCAAATATCTAAAACTATCCACTTCCTCCAGTCTCTCTCCCTTAATACTCACTTCCAGCCTGCTGCCACTCTCTCTCCTTGTACATCTCATTACCTTACTTTTACCCACATTTATCTTCAACTTTCTTTTCTCACCCACCTTCCCAAACTCTGTCGCTAACTTTCTCAATCCCTCCTCTGATTCTGCTACAACCGCAGTGTCGTCAGCAAACGACAACTGGCTCACCTCCTACTTTTCTCCGTTTTCTTTAACCATCTCCAACCCCTGACACACTACCCTTGCATTCACCTCTCGCACCACCCCATCCATGTATAGATTGAACAGCTAGGGCGATATAACACATCCCGGACGAAGCCCCACCTTTACCTCAAACCATTCACTCTCCATTTCTAACCCTAACACAAGCTCTAATACTCTCGTAAAAACTCTTGACTCCTCTTAACAGCTTTCCTCTTATCCCATATATCTGCAATACTTCCCACAGTGCCCTCCTGTCTACCCCTGTCATAAGCCTTTTCCAAATCC
>NC_134798.1:30771569-30776569 GCF_046742065.1 Oratosquilla oratoria
CACACACACACACACACACACACACACACACACACACACACACACACACACACACACACACACACACGACTCGGTGGCGCAGTTGGTAGAGCGCTGAACTGCTACTATAGTGGCCCGTAGTTCTTGGTTCGAATCCTGCCCAGGGCCGAAATTATTTCGGTACCGCTGCGTTTCGGGTCGTTACTCTGACTCTCGTGGGCGGGGAGTTGTGTGTGTGTGTAAGGTCATAGCATTACCCATAGATCGGACCTACGAGCTCTGAGCTCTCTTCCAGGAGGGAAATAGCTGTCGATCACGAGTCCAACACGTGATCCAAAGACCAAGTGAACACACACACACACACACACACACACACACACACACACACACACACACACACACACACACACACACACACACACACACACACACACACACACACACACATATATATATATACATACACACAGATATATATATATATATACATATACAGACTGTATATATATATATATATATACACATATATACATATATATATATACATACATATATATATATATACATACATATATGTATATATATATATGTATATTATATTATATCATATATATTATATTATATTATATTATATATTATTATCATATTATATATATATATTATATTATATTATATTATATTATAAATCTATTATATTATATTATATCATATTATATTATATTACATTATATTATATTATAAATTTATTATATTATATTATATCATATTATATCATATTATATTATATTATATTATATCATATTATATTATGTTATATTATATTATATTATATTATATTATATTATATTATATTATATTATATTATATTATATTATATTATATTATATTATATTATATTATATTATATTATATTATATTATATATAAAAACGGGATGGGGATGGAATTAGGAGTCCTATTACCTGTAGCCCCAAAAGAGGACATGCTTAAAATAAAAGAAGAAAAGGCATAAGAGGGTCTGGGAGTTTTCCAACCAGTACCCTAAGGTTTGGGTCTTTTAATGTGCGTGAATGTGGTATAGATGAGAGTAAAAGGGAAGAGATTGGCAGTATGTTTGTGAGAAGAAAGGTGGATGTGCTGGCTTTGAGTGAAACTAAAATTAAAGGAAAGGGCAATTGTGAGTTTGGGAGTGTAGCTGGGAGGTACTCAGGAGTAAAGAGGGGACGAGGGAGAGAAGGGGTGGCTATACTAGTAAGTGAAAAGATAAGTAAGCGGGTACTGGATTGGAAGGAGGTGACATCAAGATTGATGTGGATTTTTGTAAGTGCGAATGGACCTGGTAGTGATAAGAGCGTAGAGGAAAGGGAGGCTTTTTTGATAGATATAGATGAGTGCATAGAGGGATTAGGGAGAAGTGTGAATGTAGTTGTATTGGGAGACCTTAATGCTAGGGTAGGAAATAAACCAATAGATGGAGTGATTGGGAAGTATGGAGTTCCAGGTAAAAATCGTAGTAGAGAAATGATGGTGGAGATGTGTCTTGAAAGAGAGTTGATAGCAAATACTGTGTCTAGGAAGAAAGTCAAGCATAAGTACACATGGGAGAGGGTGGTGGATAGAAGGGTGGCAAACAGAGCGTTAATGGACTATATAGTGGTGACCAGGAGTATGGTAGGAAGAGTTAAGGATGTACTTGTTCTAAGGGGAGAGAGTGGGGGAATATCAGATAATTTTCTGGTGGAAGGTAAAATGAGAGTGGAGAATAGATAGAGAAAGAGAAAAAGGGTAGAAGGTAGGGAGGTACTTAGAGTGAACTGCTTAAATGAGGAAAAAAGGAGAGTGAGTATAAGAAGAAGCTGAAAGAGGAGTGGGATAGAGTAGAACTAGGAGTGGAGGAGGAATGGGGATGGTTCAAGAACGGAGTCATAAGGTGTGCAAAGATGGTGTATGGAACAAGGAGGGCGGAAGGAAATAGAAGGAAGGGTAGTGAGTGGTGGGATGAGGATGCAAAGAAATGTGTAGAAGAAAAGAAGCAGGCCTTCATAGATTGGCTGCAAATTAGGACGAAGGAATCGTATGAGAGGCACAAAGTAAAGAGAAAGAAAGTTAAGCATAAGATAAAGGAAGCAAAGAGGAGAGTAGATGTGAAATGGGGTAAGAGTATGACAGAAAATTTTGAAAGCAAAAAAAAGATGTTTTGGAAGGAAATTAAAAGAGAAAGAGCAGCCGAATCAATTAGAGAAGAAAAGGTAAAAGGTGCAGAGGGAGAGATGATAATGGAAGAGAAGGCAGTGAGAGGAAGGTGGGCAGAGTATTTTAGGGAGTTGCTAAATCTGAAGGAGGATAGGGAGTGAAAGGTAGTTGCAGTGGGAAGCGCTAAGAAAATGAGAGTGATGAGTGAGGGGAATGGAGGAGAAATAGGGAAAGATGAAGTGAGAGCAGCTGTTAAGATGATGAGAGCAGGTAATGCACCTGGTCTGGATGGATGCCATGCAGTGTCTGAAGAAAGGAAGTACAGTTATGGTGGACTGGCTGGTGAGGTTATTTAATGTTTGTTTAAGAGAGGGTAGAGTGCCGGAGGTCTGGAGGACTGCCTGTATAGTTCCGTTTTACAAGGGAAATGGGGACAAGTGTGTGTGTAGTAATTTCAGAACTTGATTTGGGTTTTTAACTGAATGTTATGTTGGAAAACATTGCATAAGTCTGGTTGGTCTAGAGTAATTTCCGGAAACCGTTTTAAACGGCACTTACAAGATTAAGTATCGTTGGTTATTTTCCGACTCTTAGTCACCTGTATTAGAATTATGATTGCTTATAATACTGAAAAAGAGATGTTAAGAAACTGTCCTGAAAGAAGATGATTAATGAAAATGGGGGAGGGGGAGGTAACAACTTACTCAGTAGTTTACGTTCAACAGTTATGGAGATCCTAGGCATTGGTCGCCACTTGTTATGGGTCACGCTGGAAACATGCTTTTTAACTGTAAAGGCATACCGGGTACCCAAGCCACAACAAAGTTAGAATGGGGTCATTAAAACCCCTCAGACTATTGGTATGCCGAAAGAAAAGACAGGACAGTGTTAACCATTTAATATTTTAGTATAATATATAATGAAAACAGACAATAAACTAACAAAATTATGTTAATAATATCAATCCTAACGCATAGTACAAACAAAATTAATAGGGAATAATATATGTATTAAATATAGAACGGGTATGACTGAAACCTGGCACTTCGAGTTGTTTTCTGTCCAAGCGATGAAGATTACAATCCAGAGGAAGCGGAGCTGATAGCTAGATAGAGGCGAGTCTCCTGAGTTTATTCACTTATTTATTCATTTTTTATCTTATATCGACTTATAAGGGAGTCATTAATCCTGGTGTGAACCTGCGATCCGTTGAATTTATCATTACAATTTCCACAACAGTCCTGTTCTGCGCAAATAAAACACTACTTTTTCACAATAAGGAAACAGTCATTGGCCAAAAGATTTGTCACGTTTAACTGAATGTTGTTGAGTCTGTAGTGATGTATAAGCGCCTGGCGCTGTGTTGTATATCATGCAGTGTATGAGTATATGTCTTATAGATAGTGTAGTGTTGCATGTGTTGCACTGGGGATGAAATACGCCAGCGATATAAGGATCAAGGTGATTTAGGTGGAATTCGTCCTCAGCCTTGCTATGGCGATTTCCTCCCGTCTATTGCTTCTCTATGATGTTGACCAGTCTGTTATGTGCTCCTTTTATGTGTGATGTGGAGATTGTCCCACTGGTGTTGCCAGTGGGTGTGTAATTGTTTTCTTAAGATTGAATTGAAAATTTTTCTGTCTATTGGTATATCTATAATAGAGTAATTTTCTAAAGCAAATTTGGCCAACGTGTCCGCTATCTCGTTCCCGGAAATCCCTATGTGGCTGGGAACCCAAGAGAGAGTAATAGACTTATTGGTCGTCGAAAGTGGGCTAATGATTTTGCCCAGAAGAGAACTCCCCATTCGGTTACCTGACTTAATTGACTGCAATGCACTCAAAGAATCTGAGAAAATAAGAAAGTTAATATGTGTGTCAGATTAAGCCTTTTCTATCGCTTTGGATATTCCGAAGAGTTCGGCAATATATAAATGCTCGTATGGTCCGGCAATCTGAACATCATCCGGGTTGTGGTGCTACATAACCCTGTCCCTGTCTTACGGCCACACTTAGAACCATCCGTATACAATGCCCTGTAGCCAGTGTACCCGTTGATGACATGTAGTGTCTTCTGTTTAAGTTCTTCCACCGAGTACGATTTCATGTGGAGGTCTTCATTGATGTCGACGTTCAGGGTGATCTTTTCCCACGGTGTATGTGGAACGTCTTCAATTTTTCAATAGACCACAGTAGCACTGAATACTGCTTGCACAAGGGTCGGATCCTGATGGAAAAAGGATTAAGGCTGGAGTTGGTAAAGTGCTCGTATTGGGACGCCGGCCGATTGCAGGGATGTCGTGGGATACGAAGCACTTTGGCGGCTTAGCGGAGTGTGAGAAGTTCGTGCCTATTGTGGAGGTGGGGAACATAGGCTTCAACTTCCCGACTCTCGATTCTTGTGTTGCGTTATGCTCCAAGTACAAGTCGCAGGCCTTTATTTTGAATGATGTTCAGGGTTTGTGACGTGGTTGTTGTTGTCAAACCATAAATCTGACACCCATAGTCTAATTTAGATCTAATTAGGGACTCACAAATCATTAGCAAATATTTCCTATCTGTTCCCCAATTTGTGCCCGTTAGTTTGCAGGGCAAATTAAGTCTCGTGTTGCACGCATCAACTAGGTACATGGGCCTTCCAGTTTAGCCTGGAGTCCAGTTTCAGACCAAGGAAAAAGGTTGAATTTTGTACTGAAATTGAATTTCCATGTAACTGCAGATCGATTTCTGCCTGGGTTCTGCGTGAAAATACAACCACTGTTGACATTACTTCCAAAAATTTAAATCCCTATTTGTCAGATCATTCCTGGAGCGAGTCCAGGGCAATTTG
>NC_134798.1:30781569-30784069 GCF_046742065.1 Oratosquilla oratoria
TTTGTAATCCTTTGTCATCTTTTGTAATACTAATAATGATAACAACAATGATAATAGTAATAATGATAATTATAATAATTATTTCAATATGTAACAATAGCAACAACAATAGTACCGATAACAATTATTATAATGTTATTAAGATTGATTACATCAATATTGATAATTAATATAATCAAAATAATTCATTACAATGAAAAATATAATAACAGTAATAATAGTAATAATTATGCTAATAACAATAATACCATATTATTTTTTTTATCTCATAATTATAAGTCTAAATCTAAGCAAAAAGTACATTATTTCAAAAGATACGCATTTACCTTTCTTAGTCTATTGAACCCCTGCATATGCACAAACGCTCAAGGCAAGCAGATGAGAACAGAAATATACACAGACAGAGAGACCGACAGAAAACTAGAGCGAGCGGAATGTTGAGCTTTCATTCGAGACTAAATGGACAAATCCTGAGCATATTAGCAGGCTGGCAAGAGGGTAAGCAGGACGTTAGGAAGGCTCCAAGTCAGAAGGTGAAGGAAGAAACCCACATGAAGGTTGAGAAAGACAGGAATTAGAAGGCCCGGAAGATGGAAGTTGGTAGGAAGGAGACTGGAATATTGAAGGATAGTAGGCGGGGGGAGGGGGTCTGTTGCCAGTAGACTAGGAGGTAGGATGATGGTATTTAGAAGCCTAGGAAACAGGAGGTTGAAAAATAGAAGGATGGAAATAGTGGGAGAGAGAGGGAGTTAGAAGAGTTAGAAGAAAGTCTGGCAAGGAGGAAGGAAGCTAGTTTGGAGGTGGATGAAGAAGGTAGAAGGAATATGATGAAAGATTGTGAATACTATGATGAAAATATGATAGTGACTGGGAGGCAGGTAGCTGGCAAGGCTGTGTGAGAGAGAGAAGGGAACAGCGTTGCCGGAAGGAGAGTAAAAAGCTATGAGACAAGAAAAGAGAAAGTTGGGAAGATGAGAGGTAGAGAGGCAGGAAAGCAAAAAGGCAGGAAAAGGGCGTCTAGAGGGCAAGGATGAAGGAAAAGCAGGAAGGGCAGGGAGGGTAGAAAGAGGGATGCAGGAGGCCAGGGATAATAATAATAATAATAAAAAAAAAAAAAGGAAATGGGGGGGAGGAATGACGTGAGGACAGAAAATTGTTAGGGAGGTAGAGAGTCAGGGATGGACGGGGCTCGAAGAGAATCAGGGAACGAGGGAGAGAGGGAAACATGAGCCTGTTAGAATGACAAAGTAGTCCTATACGTAGGTGCGGAAGAAGCAGTCAACAATGTTGGAAAAATGTCGTGCAAACAAAAGACACGAAAGGCGTAAAGAGAGAAAAAAGGGAGGAGAGAATGAGAAATTATATTTAGAGAGAAAGAGGGGGAAGATATATATATATATCTATATCTATATATATATATATATATATATATATATATATATGTATATATATAATATACATATATATGTATATATATACACATATATATATATATATATATATATAGAGAGAGAGAGAGAGAGAGAGAGAGAGAGAAAGAGAGAGATATGCGTCATTGTTACCTCTTCTTTTACCCTACTCTGTTAAATAATCTTTCTGTCCTTCCTCTCCGCCAATCTGCATAGCGTTTTCCTCTTACTTTTTTTTCCATAATATACACACACGAGGACGGGAAGATAACAGGAATAGAGTCGGAGGAAGTAGTGGACAATATATGAATATATGAAGGAGGATGAGAGGATAGTAAAACAAAAACAGGGAGGACCCAGAAGAGGAAAAGGTTCAGGAAAATTGAGAGAGTGGAGAGAAGTGGAGCAGATAGGAAATGGAAAGTATTAATGACTAAATAAATAACAAGAAACAGAGAGCCTGGAGGCGTTACACTGCGATAGAGAGACATTATCAGATGGCCTGGTTGACATGTAGTCTGGAAACTCTGTGATGGAGATTCTGGCTGACAAGAAACTATTTAATGAAAGAAGATAGTAGAGCTGAATTCTGCGGAACGAACCTCGAAATCAGTGGGTAGTTGTCTGCAGGAGAGAAGAGCGGAACAGAATAACGTATTTTGAAGAAATAAAGGGGCATAAAAGACTGGACCGAAGGAAGCAGAATAATAGGTAAGTAAAACATCGAGAAAAATTAGTGGACGAACAAAGTGGAGGAGAGCTGTCGGAGCATAGATGATGTGTGTTCTAGAAGTTATATGACTACTAAGTAGACCATAGTGACTTACCTTTATGGAATGGAACGAGCAAAACGGCAGGAATGTATGGAAGCATAGAATCTGAAAGGTAAGAAAATGAAACGAAGTGAAATAAGCATAGTTTAATATATTAGTAAAGGGATATGTAAGACTCTAAGTAGGGAAACTAAATGAGACCTAAATAACTAGAATGACCGACAATTAGATCAAAGTAACAAGGCATTAAAATTTGAATAGAGTAACAAGACATTAAAATTTGAATAGAGCTGAGGAAACGCGATGTAGATAGATAAG
>NC_134798.1:30791569-30794069 GCF_046742065.1 Oratosquilla oratoria
CTGGTCCAGTATCTACTGTTACGAAGATAGTTGTTTTCCTTGTATAAAACTGGAATGTAATTAATTGAGAAAACTCAGCAGCCACGAAAGGGATAATCTGAGACAGGTTATTACTGATCAGTCCCTTAGTTTTTTATACGGGTGCTGGTGAAAATGAGGCTGATTTTATCTAAGAGTAGAAGAGGTTTCTTCTTTAAGTTTCGGAATCTTTGAACACTGTTCAGGTGAATGCTTATACTGGCCATGGACATGACAGTAGCTAATCTTATCCTGAAGCGTTACTCTAGAGAGGTCATGTGTCATTTCAGAAGAGGTGTCAGAGAAGTTTCTACGTACAGGGCTCTGCTTTGACTTGTGCTCCTGAAGCTTATGGCGAAGCAAAAAGCACATGTGTGACCTGACTTGTTACATTAGTTACATATAAGTACAGGTGATAATAATATAGGCGATGGAGTACTTTGTGTAGGTACTAATAGATGAAGGGGTGAAAGAAGATAACTAGGTATATCTGTATGTTGTTTCGCATTGCTAATATACAAAGAACCATAAGGCACTTCCTTTAGTTTTCTTGAAAGCCTTGTTATAAAAGACAATAGGATCTCATCCGCCTTTTGGCTGAAAGAAAAAGCAACTCTATCTACCCAATTTCAATAATGACTTTAAAGCCTCTAAAGCAATCTTGCTGGCCTTGGCCTAAACACACATATAGTTCAGTGTTTCCAAATGGGATGTGAGCTTATAAGGTAAATGGAGACACCATTGAAAATTATCACCTACAAGAAAAAATATCTAAAAGTATCATAATTATAGTTTAATTTCTTGGGGTTGCCATCATTTCAGCTGACAATGAGCTAGGAGCAAGTTGAGATCTCACGAATGAGATCTTCTCAGAACCACTACAGACATTAGTATTCACTATGCTCTTCTCACACTGTTGAAGAAAAGCAGCCGGCAAATAATTAAGGTCCTGAGCTGAGAATTTAACTATGGAAGGGTCCTGATGTAGGAGAGTAAATGTAGTACTGAATTAAACATTGACTGAGGTAAAGTTTGACTGCTTATAAATGATGGCAGCTTCTGTTTAGTAGACATCGTTAAAGGAGGGCTAGGTAGCTTTGTGCCACTACATAGCAACATCTATATATAATAAAAAATAAACTTTGTCAGGTGTCAATCCGGTCTCTCAATGCCAAACCCTCCCTACAGTAAAACGGGGGCACCCGTGTCTCCATCTCAGAGTACACTCACGTAAAGGTATTTCGCACTTATTGAGCCGCACACGTTGTCATCAAGCGGTTGAACGGCGAAATACCAGAGGAATCCGAGGCCACAAAGAAGAAGCGGCAACGCCAATTTTGGAAATGGGTGACAGATCAGAAAAAAATCCAAAAGCCGTCCTGCAGTCCAACAGACGGTACCTTTACCAGCTAAGGACCGAACATAGTCAAACATTCCTCGCTCTATATGCTAAAGTCAAATCTTTCACGACCAAAGAGTCGGTAAGAAAGTTTCATCGAAAAGTCCTTAAATTTATCAGCACTCTACGGGAATTAAAATATTTTAAATATTGTGATGAAATGTTTGACGAATTAGATATTTTTGACGGGGATATCACGTACGTGGCTTCCGACAACTTTGTGAAACACTACTTTGCCGGATACTCAAATTTTGTGAAGAACGGTGCTAAATCTGACCACAGAAACTATCAGATGCACTATCTCGATATGTCATATAATGCGTTTGTACGCTCCAAACGAGTGAACAAGTATTGATCTCCAAGAAAGATTTAGAGGAATTGTTAGACTTAAAGTTTAAGGAAAAATATCAAGTGTTGGAAAAGAAACAAGAAGAGATTAAGAAGGAACAAGAAAAAATAAAGAAGGGGCAAGAAGAAGTGAAGAAGGGGCAAGACATCAGCATCAAGGCGGTCAAGCGATGGAGTGACGGTGATGACAGGGATGGTTCGGAAGGCGAAACTGGAAGGAATCCATCACGTAAAAGACCTAAAATGTCTAAAGATGTTGTTATTACTGATTACTGATGTTGAATAAAAACCTATATGGATTTTTCTCTTTTATTAACCAAACCATACATTAAAAAAACGTGGGCGTAGCCCTCGCAGCGCCGCAGGCCAACCAGGTGCTTGTTACTCTGAAAAAAATAAATAGAAATTCTTAATAAATACATTAATTATTGCGACTTACAAAGATTTAAGATGAATCAATCTGGGTTGGCGGTCGTAAAATAAATCTAACATTTGGAAAATACATGAAAGAGTAAACAATAATACAATTTCTCTTTAAGTAGATAATCAAAGAAAATGCCAACGTAAAAGGATAATCATATAAAAACTATGTGAAAATAATATGACCAAGGAGAATGACGTTCCAATATGGCTGCTTATGACGTAGGTAATATGGCTACCTATCTATGACGTAAACAATATGGCTGCCTAAACATTAAATATTTGATTTTTATATAAAAATAATGGAATCTCAAT
>NC_134798.1:30806569-30816569 GCF_046742065.1 Oratosquilla oratoria
TGTTTTTGTAGGATGTTTTAAGGATCAGTAGGTACTTGGTGTTAAATTTGTACATGTTGCAGTATACACATTTTTGGGTTACCATTAGGTGAATGATAACACCCATTGATGGATATTTTTTCCTTCCTTGTTTTAGCTAGTTTATGCAGAAAAAGTTTTAATAGTTAGATATCTATATTATATGTTGTGATATGCCAAAGACTTGTAAGAGGGAGTTAAAAAGGGTTGATCAGAACGACCAAGTGGTTGCCACCAAGCCCTGTAAAAGGCTGGTAGAGAACAGTTACAGAGGTGTGTAGAAAGTTGGGTAGAGGGCAAGGGTTGTATTCTTATGGATCGGGTGTTTGTAAAGAGTATAATTCGTAGGTGAAGGGTTGCACAAGCTCGCTCTTCGCCTAATGTTTATAAATAGTCGCCGAGGACCCAATTTCATTACTGATGTGTACAATATGTAAAATAGGTAAGTTATGCAGAGATTCGATATTGCTTAAGTAAACAGTGTTGCATATAGACTTATAACAACAAATCTAATTGAAAAAAGGGCAGAGGAGGAGAAAATTCATTTGGTTAACGATTGCTCTGGGGAGCATCTTAAATATAAATTTAAAGATCATTACGTCACTGTAGAACTTACCTAAGACCTAACATGCGCGTTCTCACGGGATTCGTATATATATATATATATATATATATTTACATATATATATCTATATATATATATATATATATATATATATATATATATATATATATATATATATATATATATATATATATATATATATATATGTACATTATTCCTCACACCCTGATGGCGTAAAGATATCTGTTTTTTCGTCGATGTACCTCAGGACCCTACGCATTTGCAGCCCAGAGTACATCGATGATGAAATAAGATGTATTTACGACATTGGTACTAAGCTACAATACCCCACACATGTTCTTGACAAAGCTTACAATCGTGCTAAAAGGACATTTTATAACCTTAGGTCAACTCAAACTTTCAATATGAATAACTTGCTAATTTTACCGTACCAAGAGAACCTGCAAAATATTCCAAATATATTACGTAAATTTAACATTAATGTAGTTTTTAATAATAAGAACACTGTAAGACAACTGCTCATAAATAATTCTGTCAATAGTGATAAAGGGTGTGTGTACAAAATACCTTGCAAATCATGTAATCAGTTTTATGTTGGTCAGACTGCTAAAACACTCACAACACGAATCAATCAACACAAGAAATACGTTAGAGAGGGAAACCAATCTAGCGGTATATTCAACCACATGAACCATTTTAACCACCCAGTTGACTGGGATAACGCTAAAGTCATCACATACAACAACAACATAACAGAAAGAAATTTAATTGAATGCAGTTTGATCAAATCTAGTAAGGGGATAAATGTTAATCTTCATCAAGGTTTGTACAAATTAGATAGTTTTATTTCTCATGAAATTTCAAAATTGTTTAAATTGTATTATAAATTATGAGCAGTTGTCCCATACTTGTTGGTTACCAGGACGGCCCAAACGTCCCATACTTGTTGGCTACCAGGACGGCCCAAACGTCCGTCACTTGTACTTCTTCCACTACCTCTCCGAATGCCCTCTTCACTATGTCATATATTCTGTACCTTGTTTCTTCATCTTATAATTCCTTCTTTGTATCTGCACTGAAGATGTAATTATACGAAAGCGCTCTGCTTCATTAGTTTACTTTTCCTAGTGGTTACTTACGCATTTGTGAACACACGCTCCTAGTGTTTTTATTGCATATATATATATATATTTATATATATGTATATATATATATATATATATATATATATATATATTGTGACGCCTAAGGGAAAGGGCCAGGTTAAAAAACTAGAGTTCTGCTTAAAGAATGATTATTTCCTTCAAAAGAAACAAAACAAACATGATCGAAGAATAGAAGTCGCCAAGCGAGCGAAAATTACAATGTCTGGGAACACATTAAAGTACACAATAATAAATAAATACCAGACAATGGGTTTCTTTAGAACATAAATGGCTAAAATAGCCAAGACACGTAAATAAAGGAGTCGACCAAATATCGACTATCAAAAGAATACAGTCTTAAAAGAAGACGTACGTAAATATGTAGAGTCGAGAGATATATCGACTATCGAAAGAATGCAGAGTCCTACAATGACTCGCGAAAATACAAGTCGAGATGAAACTACGACTAAGCCTAAGTCCAACAAAGTGGATGAGTACTAGCAAGGCTAGACAAAAAATAGGAGATTAATAGCAATGGGGACTCTGTAAGCAGAGACCAACCTTAACCGTTATAAACACTGATATATATACACTTCTCCGTAAGATCCGGAGGGCTGCCAAGTGTAGCTAGATGCAACGATTAACATGAGAGTTTTTGAATACTTCCAAGTACATACACGGATATTCTTTACATCAATGTATACAAAAATGTATACAAAACAATACATGATAAAGTTACCTTATCAATCTTAGATAAGCAGAAACTTAATAGTTTTTATATGAAAATTTATACATACATAAATTAAAGTTAGGGGATGCTGTTGCCACAGCTTCCATTCTCACGCAATTTTTCCAGAACGCACATAAGCCATGAACTTTCCCACCGACGTCTTACGACGTCCGAAGACAATGATAATATGCAATTTCTCTAATCTTACGTAAATCAATTCCTAAGATTGACAAGATAGAACCACAAGATAATACACATACATAAATCTATATGCAATGAATGGAACATGTTTGACAAAGCAAAGGAAGGACAAAATACGTGTATAAAGCAAATTAATAACTTTGTCAGTCTTCATACATCGCCAACGACAGTTTGATCCGAGGAGCGACCAAGATGCCGAGCCGTGGGAAAGGCCGGCATAATCTCAAGGTACACATACGCACATGCGCGTACATACATCTGTATGAAATCTTCACTACGACGAGTCTGTAGTCGTAACTATATATATATATATATATATATATATATATATATATATATATATATATATATATATATATATATATATATATATGTATATATATATATATCTTTCCCTTTTCTTTTAAATTTTTCTTTTACTTTTCCTTTCCTTTTCCCTTTTTTCATTTCCCTTTTCCCCTTCTTTCTCCTTTTCATGTTAATTTTTTCTTTTTTCTTTCCCTTTCTTTTTCCGTTTCTCTTATTCGCTAGCTCTCTCTCTCTCTCTCTCTCTCTCTCTCTCTCTCTCTCTCCCTCTCACTATACCCCCCTCTCTCCCCCACTTTCCCTCTCTTTTCCTCTCTCGTACCAGAAGACTCTAAGAAAAAGGATGGTCGTGGGAGAAAGACTTCAACCAAATCCCTGGCAAATGAGTCTCTGAATGTACATTACTTTGGAATAAATGAAAATAATAGGGAGATTTTCATTATGTATAATGAAATAGAGACTGGTATGTTAGCCGTGATTAAAATTAAGTAGAAACGAAAAGATGAGGCTTAGTTTGTGAATATGGTCGGTAGGGTGTCTAAATTTTGACGAGATGAGAAAGAGAAAAACTGGATCTGATGTCGAGTAATGAGATGGTTGAGTGGAAGGAAACGTCATCAATGTTAATGTGAGGAAAATGAGAATGGTCTGTGAATTACGGATATATGTGTGTATGTGTGTATACTGGTAATGAGAAAAGTGATTTGGAGAACAAATTATTTTGAATGATTTATGCGTGTAAAGAGACTTAATATGAATGTGAATGGGATTTTGGTGAGAAATTTTATTGATGAACTAAGACTTTAGCCAGTAGATGGTGTTATTTGGGAGTATGGATTAGCTGGACATAGTGAAAGTGAAGAAGAATATGGCTATCTATTTAATAGAACTATTGGTGATTAGTAATAAATTGTTCTAGCTAAAAGATGGTAAGAAATATGCGTGAGTTGGAATGACTGGTGGGAAGGTAATTGAGAGATCACTAATTGCACATGCAATGATGTCTTGGAAGGTATGTGGAAGAGTAATAAATGTGAATGAATTAAGGGAAGAGAATGGTGAATGTCTGATTTTCTGTTGAAGCAAAAATTGAGTGGACGAAGGGTGGGGAAGTACGAAAGAGAGGAAGACAGAAAAATGCTGAAATTGAGATATTTAACCTATGAATGAAAATAATTTGGGTACTAGGAGAGTTTGGGGATGTGTGGAATGTAGTGAAATAGAGAACGGAAAAAGAATTTATACGTTATGGAAGATTTTGTAAAGTGTCTGAAAAGTGTGTGAGATGAGGTGAAATATTGCAATTAGAAAGAGGATTAGCGAATAGTGGAATAAAAAAGTGAGTGTAGTAGTTGTTGGAAAGTGGTATGAGGAATCATTTTAAAAGAGAAAAGAAAATTTGTGGGGAAAGTATAGAATAAATATGGTGGAAACAAAACAAATTCTGGGGAAGAAAAAAAGAATTTGGGATATAAGAATATGTAGATATTTGAAAAATTTAAAGTAATAAGACATTTTTTGGAGGAAAGTAGAGGGTATGTAAAGAGGTGAATATGATAGAAGAAATAGGGTGAATAGAATAGACAGTAAGTTATAGATGGAGGTCTGTGAGAGATAGATGGGCTAAGTAATTTAAAAGACGATGGTACAGAACTCTTCCTATCCTTTCTTTGGATAATACTACATTGTTTATTAATGCCCTATCAACCACAATCACCATCACCACCCTTTCTCTATGCTCGCCTTCTATCCTTATCACTGTGTTTGCTATCATTAACTTCTTTACTAAACACATTCCTAACATCATGTCTTTACTAAGATTCCTAACTGGCACCCCATACTTCCCTACCACTCTACTCTAGTATTGAGATCACCCAGCATCATCACATTTATATTTCTCCAAAAGTTCGCTAAACACTCATCTAGATCTATCAAAAAAGCCTCCTTTTCTTCTTCACTTTTCTCACTACAAGGACCATATGTACTCACAGAAACATACACCCACCCCTCCCCAGTTTCACCTGCACCAGTTTTAAACTTGAAGACATCACTCCACTCCACTTCACTACTCATTTTGTTATCTCATCTCTTACCAGCAGAGGATTGCTTCCCTTCCTGGCTCCTCATCACTTCTGACAGTTTCTCTACCATATTACCAACCACCCCAGTTTCACCTGCACCCGTTTTGAACTTGAAGACATCACTCCACTCCATTCCACTACTCATTTTGTTATCTCATCTCTTACCAGCAGAGGATTGCTTCCCTTCCTGGCCCCTCATCACTTCTGACAGTTTCTCTACCATATTACCAACCACCCCAGTTTCACCTGCACCCGTTTTGAACTTGAAGACATCACTCCACTCCACTCCACTACTCATTTTGTTATCTCATCTCTTACCAGCAGAGGATTGCTTCCCTTCCTGGCCCCTCATCACTTCTGACAGTTTCTCTACCATATTACCAACCACCCCAGTTTCACCTGCACCCGTTTTGAACTTGAAGACATCACTCCACTCCACTCCACTACTCATTTTGTTATCTCATCTCTTACCAGCAGAGGATTGCTTCCCTTCCTGGCCCCTAATCACTTTTGACAGTTTCTCTACCATATTACCAAACGCAGAATCACGTCTACATTTTCATTTAATTTCACTCACGCTAATATGCCCATCTTCCTTCCTACAAACCAACTGCAGATCTTTTCTATTTTCTCTCATCTGTACCACAGCCGTGCACGTTTGGTCACCCAAAATTTAGGGTCATAGTTAGTGCTGTCCTCAAAGACCCACCTATGCCTTGACTTCTCTTAGGATAAACATACAGGGCGCAGGATCCCTAGTCCCATCATTCTGTCATTCTTAGTCGCCTTTTACGACACGTATAGAAAACATTCTTGCATAAATATTTCTCTCTATCACATGGGATAGGAGGTAGAATCACAGTGATGGTAAAGGACAATTTCGACGGAACAACAATAGGGAAAGACAGTTGTAGTACAAAACTAGCATGCTATTTATGTGAGTTCGTAGGGGTGCCTTAAAACAGTACCTAAAGCAGACGATACATGTTACCATGCAGCCAATACCTCAGTACATTGCGATCGATGTCCTCATCTTTGCCCGAAGTGCTCGCTCGCACTTTCAGGACAAGTATGAGACTACACTGGCTGTTGGACTCGAACGCTGGTCCTTTTACGCAGCATAAAAAAGTGTATATACAGTATATATATATATATATATATATATATATATATATGTATATATATATATATATATGTGTATATAGATAGATAGATAGATAGATAGATAGGCTGGTTTGGGGGAAATAGGTTGCAGGAATAATGCAAGGGATGGGGAAGAGAAAGGAGTTGGTAACAGATGTTGCAGGTGAAACGAGTTTGTTTCGTTAGTAGTGGGTCGTGTATATATATATATACATATATATATCTGTATATATATTCAGTATATATATATATATATATATACATACATATATATATATATATATATATATATATATATATATATACAAATATATATATTTGTATATACAAATATATATATATATATATATATATGTATAAATATATATATATGTATATATATATATATATATATATATATATATATATATATATATATGTATACACGACCCACTACTAACGAAACAAACTCGTTTCACCTGCAACATCTGTTACCAACTCCTTTCTCTTCCCCGTCCCTTGCATTATTCCTGCAACCTATTTCCCCCAAACCAGCCTATCTTCCCCACCACTCTCCTCCCCACCTCCACACTTTCCTTTATGCGCCATCAGTGCAGAATAAGTCATTTCAGATGTTTTAAGTTTAGCGTTATTGTAATTTGATTCACTGGCGCGTGTGAGTTTTGGAGTCGGCATAAGGAGAACACGGAAGTTGGGAAATGCGAAATTAGAGAAGGAAAGGAAGGAGATAGATGGGTAGAGATAGATGGGTAGAGAAGAGGAGAACAGGGAGAAGAAACAGAGAGGGAAAAAATAGAAAGAAATATGGAAAGGAAAAATATTAGAAGGATGTAAAGACCAAGTGTACAAGCTTGAAGGAGGGAAAGTAATTGAATCATGAACTCCAAGAACCAAGTATCAAAGGAATGGTAAGAGGAAAGGAAGGTGAGGGGGAGAGGTTCTGTAGGATATAAGCGAAAAGGAGGAATAAAGGAAGACAGAAAGGGGAGAGTAAGAGGAAGAACTTTAGGAGGAGAAGAAAAAAGTAGTATAGGAAGAGGTAGAAGAGGAAGAAGAGTAAAAGAGGAACAGAAAAAGGAGGAAAATGAAGAAGATGAGGCGAAGAAGGGGAAGATAAATTGAGGAGGTGGAGATAAACTTGAGTCATGTGTAGTGTAGCCTGATAACGAGACGAAATGGGTAGAAGGAAGACCAGAAGGTCAAGGTTGCTGAGGAGGTCGGGTGAGAGTGCCCCGACGGGGACTAATTAAGACTAAAAAGATAATGGGCGTTATGGTCGAAAAGATGTATAATGATGGAAAAATCTACAAAAGATGACATGATGGAGGTTGACTTGACACTACAGTCTGCTCAAACTAATCATTATTTTATTACCTAACTAGAGGTTGTACTGTGCCAAAGCCTTGTTTTTGTTATATGATCTTGATTACACTAAAGAAATTATAATGATGGAAAAATCTACAAAAGATGACATGATGGAGGTTGACTTGACACTACAGTCTGCTCAAACTAATCATTATCTTATTACCTAACTAGAGGTTGTACTGTGCCAAAGCCTTGTTTTTGTTATATAATCTTGATTACACTAAAAAAATTGAGATTTGGGTTAAAGATATATGTTAGCTTTAAGAAACATAGAAATTATAAGAATGATATATGAGGTGCGAAATTTATAAGAAAAGTTATTCATTGCAGAGAAAAAGAAAAACTTGTTGTCTATACTGAAGACAAAGTCTATCGACTCCTTATGAAGTCCTGATGTCAACTTCAATTGACTGCATTACATAGCGAGGATCTAATACATATAATGTACTTAAATGGTTCCTATAGGCTGCTCAGTTTGAACTGATCAAAATAGCTCTACTAATCTGTCGGACGTATTGCTCTGTAATTGGACTACGTTGGAAAATATGGTGACGATTCACAGCCAAAGAACAAACTGCAAGCGCCACCATGACTCCTACCTATTTCCCCAAGTCACGTTTATAATTATATTGATGAAAAACTATTGAAAATCAGAGATAAAACATGGAGTTAGAATATGTATTTAAAACTAATCAACGTTCTTTGGAGTAGAGAGCAGCCAAGCTGAATCTTGTGATTTTTTATGAAGCTGTAAAGCGCTTTGCAAGCACACACACACACACAAAAAAAAAAAAAAAAAAAAAGGAGCGAGAACAACAGCGACTCTCGCCCGAAGGAGGAAAAGGAAGACAGTAACATTCAGCCTAACAAAGAAAACGGACTTTATCGGTATAATTCATTGAAGCGTATCCTGACTTGGTCGTTATTCTTCAGGAATCTCGAATCTTTCATTTGCCGTTTCTTGATGCAGCGACTTCTGTGATCTAGTATGAACACCAAAGTTGGCAGCGCAATCTTGTTTTAGTGCTTGCCACTTTGATGTACACATCGCTAGGAATTATAGGTTTAGACACAAAAGGCCAACAGAAATCAAACATAGAATGATAAGCATATCACAAACGCATGCACATTAGCGCGCTTTTTTACAAAGCAAATACGCATACACACTAACACTATGGCATATGTGTACATGAAATATTCATATATTTGTTTCTTTTGTATTGGCCTCAATATGGGGACAATGCATATACAAGTTGAAGTCAGTATATCTTCAGAGGAAGAAATAGTTTATTAACCATTAGTAACCCTTTCCATTCCTCGTAGCACTTTTCTCTCATACTGGAGGCCATCAGAGTATTTGATTAATTTCTTTGGCACATTCTAAGTAGTAAAGGTGTTAGACCTTGTCACGGCCTTTTCATGCAAGGCTTTTCTTCTTGTTCTAGTGGTCACCATCCTTTCAGTAGCAAAGGAATATTAGATATTATCTCTGTACTTTTTTCTAAGTGGGTTAGTTTCTCTATCAGTGCAAATTACGAATATGTATACGGTAATATAAAGGGGGAGTTATCAATCTCCCATGTTTTCCTTCACACCAATCGCTCTGGCATGGATGTTATTGATGGAACAGATATCAAACAACCACCGTCTATCTTTAGTTAGAGTTCCATGACAATGGTAATATCCATTCCAGAGAAGTCGGGACATAAGGTGGTATACTGTTATCAAATATGAAAGGCACTTAATTCATATCAGTCGACACCCTATTAAACTGGATTCAACTAGGAAAATATGAGAAGTTCACAGCACTAAGCGCTTGACCATAGTCAAAGTCGTGGCATTTACCTAATTTAGACAACCTGTGGAGGTTGTCGTTGTGGTTCCTGGAGATCGAATCGAATATTCGTGTTTATGATGCGAGATTGAAGCTCAGTACGCCCTAATGGTACACAAAAATAATCATATCGGTGTTATAGGAGCAGTAAAAAGGGCCAATGGAAATCCTCTCTATGATTTTTTATTGAAAATTGCCTTCCTGCATATTTCAGTGCGATAAAATCTAACACCAGCCCGTGTAGACTTCGTTCTAAAACAAATTTTCTGTTCACCATATTGAATATCACTGAATCTACTGCATATTTTCTCACGCACTTTCCTTAACAAAAAAGAAGAAAGCAGGAAGCTTACACCAATTGGCATTTGCCTGAACCCAAAGCAGTTTACATTTGCCTTATGTGCTTGGACAGCCAGTACAGGTAACCGGGCAACGTGAGTAGCGGGGAACGAAACCCAGCCTGTATTACAAACAATTCAAAATTCTACTTAT
This sequence comes from Oratosquilla oratoria, assembly GCF_046742065.1. Classification (NCBI taxonomy): domain Eukaryota; kingdom Metazoa; phylum Arthropoda; class Malacostraca; order Stomatopoda; family Squillidae; genus Oratosquilla; species Oratosquilla oratoria. Next base: position 30,816,471 of record NC_134798.1, read on the forward strand.
GTTATCAGTAGAATAGCTTGGGTAGAATTAGGTGTTTTGTGCTCTAATCTTAAGTAGAATTAGGTGTTTTGTGCTCTAATCTTAAGTACAATTAGGTGT
>NC_134798.1:30821569-30829069 GCF_046742065.1 Oratosquilla oratoria
TGCGTGCGTGTGTGTGTGTATGCGTGCGTGTGTGTGTGTGTGTGTGTGTGTGTGTGTGTGTGTGTGTGTGTGTGTGTGTGTGTGTGTGTGTGTGTGTGTGTGTGTGTGTGTGTGTGTGCGTGTGTGTGTGTGCGCGCCCGCGTGTGTGTGAACCACAGGGGAAAAGTCGTTTACTATTCGACTGATGCGTTATAAAAATATTTGTAATGAAAATAACTGAACACTCCCGAGTCGGTCTTGTGGTAAAAGGAACGAACCGGCCTTGGCCTCAGCTTTCCTGTGATTGATTCCGGGCCAATAAGAGTTCTTAGTTTAATAAAATATAGTATTATCTTTCGTTAATTAATTTTCTATATATCACTTATTCATTTGTCAGTGCTTGCCTATGTACTTCTATAGCTGGTTACTAATGTAGCTAAGTCATATTATAGTATATAAGTGTTCACTTATTCATGTATTCATATATTCATTTGTCTATTGATTTACCAATTCAGAACTTGAAAATTGAAGCTAGAAAGATATTCAAGGTTTGACAGAATGGGCGAAATAAATCAGGAGTTTTTGACTGTAAGCATGTAACAATTGTTTATTTGCTTTTCTCGAATGTTTTGCTCTATTGTAGTATTCTGAAAGCGTACCAAGAAGAGCAAAGGAGAGAGTTACGGTCGAAGCTAAGTACCTCTTCACCTAATTATCTGACCTCACTTTGAGAATGAACTCCATTGGGTGATTTGTGATGTCATATCTATAGTCTTATTCATAAGACAATCCCTTTCCCACAGATGTATCATTAATGGTGGATAGCGAAATTTCAACTTAACACCTTTAATGCGATGACGTTGTTGTACACAACCTACTCTCCGAAATTAAATCTGAAATCACACCTAGAAGTGTTACAGACGATAAAACAAAAGTTACATCCTCAAAAAGGACATCCTCAAATCAACAACGTACTTGCAGGTGATATAATCTACTCCGATTTTTTTTTATCTATTTATTTATTTATTTATTTATTTATTTATTTATTTATTTATTTATTTATTTATTTATTTATTTATTTATTTATTTATTTATTTATTTATTTATTTATTTATTTATTTATTTATTTATTTATTTATTTATTTATTTATTTTATTTTTTTTATTTTTTTTATTTATCTATTTATTTATTTATTTATTTATTTATTTATCTATTTATTTATTTGTTTATTTTTAGGAAATAGACGCATCCAGAGTTTGTTCAACATTTCAAAAACTACTTTGCAGCATCTGATCAACTTAGTTCACATTCATCCCTCACATTCACATTCATCACAACGTACAATACCGGTCCACATAAAACAAAGGAGAGAGGAGTAAAAATGTGCATCCACTTTCAAAGGCGAGATCAGGGAAAGTCAGGTGATATAATCCAGTCCGATTTTTTTCAGGAGACATACACATATCCAGTTTTGTTCAACATTTCAAAAACTCCTTTGCAGCATTTGATCAACTTGGTTCACATTCACCCCTCTACTCACTGGCCACAACGTACAATACCTGTCCACACAGAACAAAGGAAAAAGCAGTAAAAATTACAACCGCGAGATGGGGGAAAGCCTAAAAATCTCAGACTGTATTACAGACGACAAAATCTCATTCGAACACGTAGTCTCACTGCCAGCTTATTTCCGACTACTTTCTCAATTACACCCAGACACACTCCAAAAAGCTGGCACAATTACATTCAGATCAGGCACCACGCTAGGAGAATTTACAAGGAAATTCTACAATACAGAAAGAACAATTGGTCATATCCACAGTCAATCTGTAACTATTATTCCCACCCACACATTAGCCCAAATAACACGATCAACGTCACCTATGGCTGTAAGATCCGCAGATGTCTCACACTCGCTACCGCTCACGTCAGTACTTTTCATCACGAACACCATTCTTTTGCACCTACTGCCAACAACCAGGACACAGCACAAACAGATGCCACTACAGACAACCGTCCTAGCCAAATCACTACTGCAATTACCACGGAATATATTACCACACACTTGACTATTGTCACGTGGTCTTGGCACAAAGACAACAAAGACCTGCTTCACCACAACGCTTACTCACCAAAGACACATATAACACACCTTCCGTGTGACTACAAAACACAAACACATCGCGCAAATCCACACAAAGCACTCCATACCCCGAACTTCCTTCACCAACCCTACCCGTGCTTACCCTGAATACCCCGGACACTTCCTCACCTTCTATGGTATTCAAGGTAACCTCAAGCAACACCAGACTCACCACATTTATAGACACTGGGTCGTCTGTTAACATTATGTCCACGTTCAGTTTTAACAAACTCCGGAGCGCAACAAAGTCACCATACTAGAGCCCCCTGATATCGAACTCGCCAAAGTCGGTGGTGTACCATTCCCTACCCCTGGAAAAATTTCCTTGAATATTAACTTTAAATATCAATGCCCACCCATTCCACTTACTATCTACGTAGCTGACGTGCATTTTCTTGCTGACATCATCATAGACTTAAGCTTGATGAAGCAACATAATAAAGTTTTATATCCCGGTTAGAATGGTATGATTTATGCCAAACATCTCCTTTCTGTCTTGCATTTAGACCCCTCCCCAGACCATTAGCATAATACATGTGACTGAGCTCCAACAGCCAAATACAAACAACTCCAACACTTGTTAAACCACTCCAACCCCCCCCAGTATTTCACCTCTCCTTCCCTACTCACAGCTGTCAGCATGTATTACAAACGTAACAGACGTAAAGCTCCTCCCGCATGTCCAAATCAATAAAGCGTCAAACAAATTTCTCATTCATTAAGGAAGGTTTTTAGGAGCAGGAAAGCGGTCTGACATTCCGGAGTCCAGGAATAAGGTATGGAGCAGTTTGTCATTCAGGTGAGGGGTAAGGATACCTCTGAGAAGTTTGGACAGAACCTTCGGTAATATCCGGCCATACCCAGAAAACGCCCGAGTGCTATCCGAGTAGAGGGAGCTGGGTAGTCGAGAATGGCCGAGATGTTGGCTTGTTTCGGCCGGACGACGCCTTGTCCCACCTCGTGTCCCAAGTACGTCACTGTAGCTTGTGCGAAGATGGTTTTGGGAAGTTGGACGGTGAGGTTGGCTTTTTCCATTCGGGACATTACGACATCTATTAGTTGTACATGGTTCTGCCATTTGGGAGAATATATTATCATATCATCTAAATATACAGCTACCCCATCAATGCCCTGTAATAGGCAATTCATGGTACGTTGAAACGTAGTCGGCCTATTACGTAACTCAAACGGCATGACGGTGTATTCAAAGAGTCCAAAGGGAGTGATGAATGCAGAGATGGGATGAGCTTGTGGAGCCGAAGGAATTTGGTAATAATCCTTAGTGAGGAAAATTTTAGTAATAAACTTGGACTGTCCCACCTTGTCAATTAAATCGTAGACCCGAGGAAGAGGGTAGGCGTCAGGGATGGTAACTGCATTGACTCGTCGGTAGTCCGTACACAGTCGTGTTTGTCCCCTTTTCTTTGGGGACTAGGACGCACGGAGATGCCCACGGAGAATTACTGGGAACTGCTAAGCCGTGCTGCACGAGATAGTCGACCTCTTTCTTCATTATCTGTTTCTTCTGGGGGTGTGACCGGTACAGTTGAATCTCATGGGATGTCAGGTTACAACGGCCAGGGTTAGTCTCGGAACAAGGATCTGTGACTAGAAATAACTTCAGAATTCTCCTTAGCTTGGTCAGGATTAAAGTGGTTAAGGTACAAAAGTAGGTTGTTCAAGATGTCGCTGTTATTGCCGACTGTGTGAGGATCGAAATGTGGCAACGTCGGTTCTTGGACCAGTGGACGGTCGGTTGACATAGGTATATTATTGGTACCGTGATTTAGTGAAAGCAATGATTTGACTTAACTGTCTAGTGGTACTTTGGCAAGGTATGGTTTGAGCAGGTTAACGTGAATAAGTTGAGGAGTTTTACGTCTGTCAGGGCTTTCTAGTACATAATTACATTCCGACATCTTTTTCGCCGAATAAGCTAAGTCCCATCTTGATGCTATTTCTTTCAGACATTCTTTATTTGGGTTCTGAATTACAAGTTCTTCCACCGAGGGGTTCTCAACAAAGTTTTCAATATTCATTTCTGCCATCGCGAAATTTATACTCGCTAACGGTTGGTACTAACCAAGGTAGTGCGCGTGGTTCGCTTACGTGGTGTACCGGACAAGGAATACAAGTAGAATTATAATACTCGACTCCCATGAATATTATAAATCTTTAGGATAGAATACATTAACCAAAACCACATGCCGTAAGTAGGGTAGAATTATCGTTCCCACACATATCCTAAACGGATCCTACTTCAGTACTCTTTCGAAATTTACAGCTGAAAGTGTTTAACGTGGTCATGTGCAATGGCGTACTTAACGATTAACTGACTGTGATCTCTCTTGGACCAATTATTACTTCTCTGGAGTACTGAGTTACAAGTTTACCGGACAGATGTACAATTTCGATGGTTGTGGGAAGCAAGTGTAACTTTTACGTTTCGCTCGTATATCTCACACCTTCTTAGTTTTTGTTTAGGTAAGAGAACCCCGACGGGCCCTCATTCTATGTTATGCCTTCCGCAAGGATATAAGGACTTTCTGTCTAGGAGGGGTTCGTACTTAGTGGCCTTAATGTGGTTAAGGCAAAATCCAAACGGAAGGTAATACATACATATACCAAGGCTTTTTCCCCCTTCCAAGGGAGGTAGCCAAAAAGGGACAGGCACAAAAACACTCCCACCCATTTCATCCCTAAATACACTCCACACCCCTCCCACCCTTCCTCTCATCTGAGCACCTCCTGGATGACGGGTCATCCCTGCACCCTGCCCACCGCCCTGGGTCAGAAGCAGTGTCGCAAGACACAGTACATCCACAGCGAGGCCGCTTCATTTAATCGGCGACCCCCCCTCTCCGTCCCCCTTTGCATATAAGGCGAGGACGGGGAGAAATCCCTTCGGGCTGCGTCAAAATTTACTCACACATACTACCCCACCCCCCACTTCCCCGCCCATTCCTCCTCATGCAGTCACAACATCATCCATATACAACCATTCTCCACTCACCTCTGTCTTCCGTCCTCTCCCTTCCTTCCTCAACAGACATTCCCCTCTTCCCCAAAGCCCCCTTCACCCCATCCATCCACCTCATCCTAGGACGTCCCCTCATGTTCACTCCCTCCACATCTGCCTTCCATACCTCTTTTACTAGTCTTTCTTCACTCATTCTTTCCATGTGTCCAAACCATCCTAATATTCTTTCATCAACCCTATCTCCCAAATCCTTTTTCACCCCTGTTCTCCTCCTCACCTCCTCATTTCTCACTCTATCTAGCCTAGTAACTCCCACCATACTTCTCAGACACCTCATCTCAAACACATTCAAACTCCTTCTCTCTTCTTCTCTTATGTTCCACGTTTCTGCCCCATACAGTGCTGTTGGCACAATCACTCCTTCATACAGTCTCCTCTTCGCATCCATTCCCAAATGTCTATTCCTCATTACACTCTTTAAACTACCAAGGCATTTACTCGCTTCTCTCAATCTACATTCTACCTCCACCTTCACTCCACCTTTTCCTGCTACACTTGCACCCAAGTATCTAAAACTATCCACTTCCTCCAGTCGCTCTCCCTTAATGTTCACTTCCAGTCTACTGCCACTTTCACCCCTTGTACATCTCATCACCTTACTTTTACCCACATTTATCTTTAGCTTTCTTCTATCACATACTCTCCCAAACTCTGCCACCAGCTTCCTCAATCCCTCCTCTGACCCTGCCACAAGCGCAGTGTCGTCCGCAAACAACAGCTGGCTCACCTCCCACTTTTCTCCATTTTCTTTAACCATCTCCAATCCCTGACTCACTACCCTAGCATTCACCTCTCGCGCCACCCCATCCATGTATAAGTTGAACAGCCAGGGCGACATAACGCATCCTTGACGAAGTCCCACCTTTACTTCAAACCACTCACTCTCTCCATTTCTAATCCTAACACATGCTCTACTACTCTCATAAAAACTCTTGACAGCTCCCAAAAGCTTTCCTCCTATCCCATAAATCTGCATAACCTCCCACAGTGCCTTTCTGTCTACCCTATCATAAGCCTTTTCCAGATCCATGAAAGCCCAAAAAACATCCTTCCCCTTTCCTATAGCTTTCTCACATATCTGTCTTACCACAAAGATCTGATCTACACAACCTCTACCCGTCCTAAATCCACACTGTTCCTCACCAATTACTTCCTCTGTTCCTCTCCTAATCCTCTCAATTAAGATCCTCCCATAAGCCTTCCCTACTACACTCAACAGGCTAATCCCTCTGAAATTACTACATTCACACTTGTCCCCTTTTCCCTTGTAAAGAGGAACTATACAGGCACTACTCCAGTCCTCCGGTACTCTACCCTCTCTCCAGCAAACATTAAATAATCTCACCAACCAGTCCACCAACACTGCACCTCCCTTTTTCAGACATTCTGCATGACATCCATCCAGACCAGGTGCCTTACCTGCTTTCATCATCTTTACAGCTGCCTTCACCTCATCCTTCCTTATTTCTCCTCCATTCTCCTCACTCATCACTCTCATTTTCTTCGCATTTCCCACTACAGCTATCTTTCCTTCCCTATCCTCCTTCACATTCAGCAACTCCCTAAAATATTCTGCCCATCTTCCCCTCACTGCCATCTCTTCCATTATCAACTCTCCATCTGTACCTTTTACCTTTTCTTCCCTACTTGATTCGCCTCCTCTTCCTCTCTTAATTTCTTTCCAAAACACCTTTTATTACTTTCAAAATTTTCTGTCATACTCCTACCCCATTTCACATCTGCTCTCCTCTTTGCCTCCTTTACCTTTTGCTTTACTTCTCTTTTCTTTTCTTTGTACGTCTCATATGACTCCCCTGTCCTCTTTTGTAACCAATCTGTGAATGCTCGCTTCTTCTCTTCTACAGCCTTCTTTGTTTCCTCATCCCACCATTCACTACCCTTTCTTCTATTTCCCCCTGTCCTTCTTGTTCCACACACCATCCTTGCACACTTTAAGACTCCCTCCTTGAACCATCCCCATTCCTCCTCCACACCCATCTCTGCTCTATCCTTTACTCCCTCCCACTCCTCCTTCAGCTTCTTTTCGTACTCCTTCTCCTTTTCCTTTTCATTCAAGGAGTTCACTCTAAGAACCTCCCTACCTTTTGTCCCTTTCCTCCTTCTCCATCTATCCTCCACTCTCAGCTTACCTTCCACCAAAAAATGATCTGATATTCCCCCACCCTCTCCCCTTAGCACGTGTACATCCTTAACTCTTCCTATCATAATCCTATTTACCACTACATAATCCATTAGCGCTCTATCTACCACCCTTCCCTCCACCACCCTCTCCCATGTGTACTTATGCTTGACTTTCTTCCGAAACACTGTATTTGCT
>NC_134798.1:30841569-30846569 GCF_046742065.1 Oratosquilla oratoria
TGTATATGTATATATATGTATATATATATATATATATATATATATATATGTATATATATGTATATATATATATATATATTGTAGAGTCACGTTTGTTAGGAACAAATCTGTGCAATTAATCAATATGCAACCTTGCACACCGACACTTATATACCTTTGTCAAACTGTAACAGAAATTTAAATGGGATTATGGTGATAACAGATAATTGTAAATTAACTCCAATGCAAGTGAACCTACTAATATATCTTTTACCATTCGGGGCAATTTTATTCAACACAAAGAAAGCCTTTCATTCCCTTATGCGCTAAACCCAACGTCGATAAATTTGTACGTGTCATCTGGTAATGCTGCATTGTTTCAGCGAACGGTCGACGATCTTTCTCATTTGCGGAATAAAAGATACTTTATCGTAGATGAAGGACCACATTGTTTATCCGAACCATTCCAGAGCTCTGGTTAGTTCTATCTGTCAGCTTTCTTTCCGTCCTCGCTCTCCACTATACCTTCACCTTTCCCACTTTATCCATCATTGAACTCTGTATCATACTTCTTAAAACCTTTATTTCGAACATGTTTAAGCGTTTCCTATCCAACTCAATGAAATTCCAATCCTGTTTTATACATTGGTCTATATATAATCACTTTCTGATTCAATCTTTTCCTTTATCCACAGATACCTATTTCTCATAACACCTTTCATTCACCTCAAATATTTACTTGTTTCACTTACTCTCTGAATCACCTTTGCCTCTACTTCCCCATTCCCTGCAACATATGTCCCCAAATACTTAAGGCATTACACATTCTCCACCCACGTGACCTTCAACTAATACCATTACCTGACTTTTGTCCATATGTACCACCAGCTTTCTCCTCAAACAATCCCCAATATTTGCTACCAATTGCTTCATTCTGTCCTTCAACGCCGCCGCAGCATCATCCGGGAACAACAACTGGTTTAGATATTTTCCATTTTAGAAACACGTGGCGTGCAGCATAGGACCGCACGTTGTCTCACCAACACGACTATACCTGACGTGCCAGCCACACACTACTGCCTATGACAGTGCGACCCTACTTGACCCGACCTAACCTAATCTATTGAAATTACGTAATTAGGAACCACGGGTGACTACCCTTATACATGTGTATATATATATATATATATATATATATATATATATACATATATGTATATACATGTATTATACATATATACATACACACACACACACACACACACACACACACACACACACACACACACACACACACACACACACACACACACACACACACACACACACACACACACACACACACACATATATATATATATATATATATATATACATATACATATATATATGTATATATACATATATATAATACATATATATACATACATACACACACACACACATACACACACACACACACACACACACACACACACACACACACATATATATATATATATATATATATATATGTATATATATATGTATATATATATATATACACATGTATATATATACTCGTATATATACATATATATATATACCTGTCCGAGAGTTGACACCTTGACGTTGTGGATAGGCTTGAGAATCTTAATGACTTCAAAAGCAATGTCGATAGAGAGAAAATCTCTGCAGGGTCACCCATATCGAACAGGTTTTATAAAAAAGATCATACAAAGAGCAGCTCACACGCACAGTCGCAGGATCCTCTGTTAACTGGTATGTCCCCGATGGCGAACAGGGAAATTCCTCATAGATATATGGGGTACTGTCATAATGACGGCGTGGACCATTGAGCTTCACCGAATATAATGAATAAGGTGACATTAGAGAAATATCTCACCAGAAACCAGTTGGCACGGAGGTGAGCTTACTGCCAAAAACACCCTTCATAGCAACCATGAAAAACATATAAAACCATAGGTCCAGACGCAGCGGGTTCGAATCCTCTGCGCGACTGTCAAGGAGATTGTCTGATTGATGTCGCTATATACTAGCGAATTTCTCAATATAGTTACGTTGGCGATAAGCGTGAAAGGGATTCGTTCCGGTTCTTACCCCTCCCACGAGTGCGATTAGCCATAGGGTGAAATGGGGGTTATATGGGGGAGCAGTTAGCGCCCTCCCCAATCTCGGTAGCCAGATTGGCTATGAATTCCTATGGTTTTATATCGTCGGTGGTCGAGCGGTGTTAGGCGGGTGTTATGGAGCCTGTCTTGGGTCTAGACGTAGTGGGTTCGAATCCTCTGTGCGACTGTTAAGGAGGTTGTCTGATTGATGTTGCTGTATACTAGCGAATTTCTCATATAGTTACGTTGGCGATAAGCGTGAAAGGGATTCGTTCCGGTCCTTACCCCTCCCACGAGTGCGATTGGCCATAGGGTGAAATGGGGGTTATATGGGGGAGCAGATAGCGCCCTCCCCAATCTCGATAGCTAGATTGGCTATGAGTTCCTATGGTTTTATATCGTCGGTGGTCGAGCGGTGTAAGGCGGCTGTTATGAAGCCTGTCTTGGGTCCAGACGCAGTGGGTTCGAGTCCTCTGCGCGACTGTCAAGGAGACTGTCTGATATATATATATATATATATATATGTATGTATATATATATGTACACACACACACACACACACACACACACACACACACACATATATATATATATATATATATATATATATATACATATACATATATAAATATATATGATCGGATAGATGTTGCTGTTGCTAGCGAATTTCTCTCTCATATATATATATATATATATATATATATATATATATATATATATACATATATATATATATATATATATATATATATATATATATATACATATATATATATATATATATATATATATATATATACATATGCGAATGAGGTGGATCTAATTTGGAAGTGGGTAAAAACAACCGTGTAGTAAATGAATGGAATATACTTCCTGCAGAGGCAGTGCAACGTAGAACAGTTCGAAGTTTTAATATTCATTTAGATAAGCACATGAGCAATATGCTGTAATGTCTGCCATTTATTTTATTTATTTATTATTTGTCTGTTTATTTTCTATTATTCATCCATTCAATATTGATTATATATTTTTCTGTTTGTTTATTATTTGTCATTAACGATTTATCTATTTTATTCATTTATACATTTTTTCGTATCCCACCTAGTTATGATCCAAAAGGTCTCCTATCGGTATGATATTCCTTAGTAATCTTTTGTAATTTTCTTCTTTTCCTAAGCTTATAGTACTCTAATGCAATTGGTCTTTCTGTTCCCCTCCTAATCGTCACAATTAGCATCCACCCATACTGCTTATCAAACACACCTAGTAAACCAATCTCTCTAGAACTACTATATTCCTATTTGTTCCTCTTTCTCTTGTCCAGTGGAACAACACATGCACTCTCTCAGTTCACTTGAACCCTTCTTCTTATGCACACAGTGAAAATTTTCACTAACCATTCCATAATAATTACAGGTCAGTTGTCTTACCAGTTTTCATCTCCTTGAACGTTTTGTGTCTCCTTTTCCCATGGCCCTATCATTCTCTTCTAACACAGTCATTAATCTGGTACCTCCCAAAGCTAAGTCTACCACTCCTGTACGTTTAACAAATCCATGAAATACTTTACCCATCTTTCCCTTACCGCCTTCATTTCCATTGTCATATAATCATCAGCACCATTTACCCTCTTTCTATCCTACTCGTTCCCATCACTTTTCATTTCCTTCCGTGAATTTTTTTCCAATATTATTCGTCAAACACCAGCCCTACTATCTGCTTTCCTTTTTTGCCCTATGCTCTTCTTCTACCCCCTTTCTTTTCTACATTTTATATACTAATATCCATATTGTTACGTTTTTTTTCTGCCATCATGGCCTTCATCTCTTCACACTATCATTTGTTACTTCTCCTTTAATCTTCCTTCATTATCATCCCACATACCATTCTTGTGCACTTTTGTCCTTATTTCTTGAAACATATCCATTTTCCCTCTACGCCTGTTTCTTCTCTAATATTCACTTTATTCTATACTTCTCTCAGCTTTGCCTGGCAATCTTTCTTTTTAACCTTTTAATTTAATCTGCCCGTCCTTAGCCCTCTTCTGATTCCTCAGTTTTCTTCATCCTCCGCTTTACTTCCACTCTAAACATCCCCTTTACTAGATAATGTTCATCCACTGCTCTCTTTTTCCAACTTACTTTTGGGTAGCTTAACATAATAGATTAACATCCTTTCGACTAATCTACCCTCCAGCGTCTTGACAACACATACTTATATTTGTTTCTATTATAATTTCCCTTTACTACATGGTTAAATACTATATAGTTAAATAATAAACATACAGGTAGTATATGATAATAAATTGGCACTAATAATAAGTGAGAATCAAGCAAATAATTACAAACAAACAGACAAATGATAACAAAACAAATAAATAGATAATATAAGATAAATGACAGTCATTACAGCATCTTGCTTAGGTGCTTATCTAAATGATCCTTAAGGCTTCGAACTGAACTACACTGCACTGCCCCTGCAGGAAGTTTATTGCATTCATTAACTACGCGGTTGGCAAAGTTGTTTCTATCCTTTCATATACCCATTCATTTGTGTATTTGTTTAAATATATACTAATGATGTTTATACCTGTTAATATATTCATCTCTTATCTATTTTTCTGCATGCCGATTTAACACACTATACTTTTAGGCATGTGTATGAATCACTTTGATCTTAGATAATTTTTTTGTTTACTATTCGATAGTTATTACCGTCTTAGAAGATCAGAGTTCATTTATAGTTCATTTGATTGGTATTGCAGTGACTTTACACATAATATATTGAAAAAAGTACCTGAAGAAGCAACACTAACAATATATTGACGAAACAGGTATCTGAAGAAGGAACGTAGTTTAGCAATATTGTGATCACAAGAGGGTCCTGGAAAAGAAAACACGTCTCTTCAGC
>NC_134798.1:30854069-30859069 GCF_046742065.1 Oratosquilla oratoria
CAAAAGGGAAGCAGAATATATTGATCAAGAGTTTAACTCTTATGGAAAATGTGGTTTTCCAAAACTAAACAAAATATAATGGCTTTGAGGACAAAATCAGAAAATATTCTAGAAAATGTTCTGTGGTGTCAGCATATAAATAAACACATATATATATATATATATATATATATATATATATATATATATATATATATATATGTATATATATATTAGTATTAGTCGAATGAACCCATAAGCGTCAGTCTACATTTGTACCCAATTTTAGTTAAGTTGAAGACGAAAAACGGAAGAAAAAGGAGAAGGTTGAGATAAATGAGAAAAGGAGCAAAGTTTGGAGGCTAATGAAACCAATAAACAACTATACAAACAGATAAATAGATTAACATATTTATAAAAAGATAGATAACAAAATAGATGCATATATAAAACTTTTGAGGTTAGTGATGGCAATTGATAAACAAAGAAATGATTGAATAAATATTTATGCATAAATAGATAAAACATATTAATTACGGGAAAAGTGGAGGGGGAAACACGGGTCTTTATCTGAATATCGAGTTTATTCCTGACCGGTTTCGCTTACAATAGCTACTTCAGAGGAGCTATTGTAAGCGAAACTGGTCAGAAATAAACTCTTCCCCTTTCCCATAATTTGTCCCAATGTCTCTAAAACATATTAAACAAATATAAGTAATTAAATTGACTTATGAATAAATAAGTAAATTAAAATATAGATTAATGAATAAGTATATAACTAAATTAAAATAAACATATTATTGAAAATAAGAATAAATATCTAGATAATTCAAAGTAAGTAGATAAATGAAGAAAAAATAAATTAATATATTAATTAACTAATTAACCAATTAACTTATATCAGAATATATAGAAAGATAAATAAATTGACTCATGAATAAATGAATGATGCAATTGATACACAAATGAAAATCTTATTTTCGTTCTCCGTTTCTTTCCTTGTATCATACTCGTATTTATCATTTATATTTATCTGGAAAACACTGTTTAATAATTTTGCATACCAAGTTGATTTGAATAATTCTTTGTTATTCCGCTCTGTTTGGCATCATTAGTAGATTTGAAGACACAGTAGGATGAGGTACATAGGAAATGTCATTTTATATACAATGTGAGCGGAAGTGTGGATGTGATGTGTCTTGATACATTGCTTCTGACCTAGGGAGATGGGAGACACGCAGGGATGACGGGTCATCCATGAGGAGCCAAGACAAAAGAGAGGGAGGGGTGGTGAACGGTGGTGGAATGGGTGGGAGTGAAATTATACCTTCTGACTTTGGCTACCTCTCTTGTAAGGGGGAAAAAACCCTTGGTATTTATATGTATGGATGGATGAGAAGTAGCCAAAGAATAAAATCCTGAAATGTTTCACTCATAAAATGTTTCAAGCATGAATTTTATCTAGAACAACTTGTTTACAATTGTTCAATCAATTTCTGATTCAGCTTAGGAAGTTACCTCATATTCCACGCGAAACGAGTTTATTCAGCAGGTTTTCATGCGAGACACTATCAAATTTTTTTTTTCAAGATTGAGATTTATGAAATCTATACTATTTCTATTGTGAAATTCTAGAATACTAGTCGTATGAAAGCATTTTTACGTAAATCCGTTCTGACTGCCATTTCTGAGGCAGCTAAATTCTATTTTTTTCCAGCGTCTCTTGTGTAATTGTTTTATTTTTTCCTATGATTGAGGTAAGGCTTATAATTTGTAGTTTTGTAGACTTTTTTCTAATACAACAATATTTAATATTTTCTGTTCTAATTCTACATCCCTAGTAGTGATATACATATAACTGTTTATTTCATAACTTTCATTTCCTTAACAGATATTTTATACCAATCGTGTGCCACCTTTCTCCATGTACTTTTCAATACTTCCTTTGGTTGTATTTACAGAATTATATTTCCGTTCATCGTAGCACATAGCTTAGATAACACGTCTATATGAAGTGCTTTATTTATGAATACGGAATTAAAAGGATATTCAAGGTGTCACACTTTCTTTCATTTGAATGTCAAAGTTGACCATCGCAGATGTAAGCGGGGATATATATATATATATATATATATATATATATATATATATATAATATATATATATATATATATATATATATATAATATACATATATATATATATGTATATATATACACGTATATATATATATATGTGTATATATATATATATATATATATATATATTCCAAAATTCTCTTGGGTTTTCTTTAGATTTAGCAGCAATGTTTACTTCCATTTTTTTTTTTTTTTTTTTTTTTTTTTTACGATGTACATATTTCTAATTCCTGTGGGATATAACAAAATTAATAATCATTAAGGGATTTGAAAATCTTGATTTTCCCATGAGCCCCACCCCCCTTATATTTTTTGTTCTTCTTTTTGCAGTATTTTTCCTCGTTTCTTTGTCAAGACATTTTGAACGATATTAGTTAGGAAGTCATCTTTCCTAGAGTGGAATGTAACTAAAGCTCTTTCACACGTATCGACTTTTCGCCGTATGCCGTCCACGACAGGATGTCGTGTTATCAAATAACCATGAGCGTCTATGTACCTTTTCACACGTGGCCGCGGTCGTAGCGCGTGAAAGTGTCCATAGACACCCAATGGTCACTTAAGAGCACAACGTCGTGTCGTGAACGACGTACGGGGAAAGGTATATATGTGTTTTAAAAAAGTTTCCTGTATTTTTCCCAAGGCTTTTTGATCTTCATTCCTAGTCAAGTATTACAGATACATAACTCTCTTGTAAATAGAATCTGACTTAATTGTGATTGCTAGATGCAATTGCTTCATAAATTTCTACATCAGTAATCATATTTTTGCAATTAGTGATCAGTAGGTCGAATAAGTGTATGTGTATCGGTGCACGTACGCGCGCGTGTGTGTGTGTGTGTATGTGTCTGTGTTTGTGTATGCTTGTGTGTGTACGTGCGTGTCAGATGCTTAGCGACAAAAATAAGTTACAAACTGTGAGACACGCATAGCTGTGCGCCTATGTAAGTGACTGTGCACTTGACGAAAATAGTTATATCCCGCCCTACCATTTTTTTTTTCGTCTAGAATACAATAACTGGCAACTAATGTAGCTGTGCCTTTAAGTTTACTGTCATCTCATATTATTGACCTTGATGCTATATTTCATTCATCTCTTCATTTGTATATGTGCCAGTGTATATATCTCTATGGCCATACTTATACAAAATAAAACAAAGGGTCCACTCTTTAGAATAAAATTGAAGAACAGGTTGTCAGAATTCATTTATTCATAAAAGTAAATAAAGTCACAGGGAATCGAAGTGACCAATTTCACCAAATGGTCTGTGGGAGTAAATCATGACAGTACCAATGGTCCGAAAAAACCGTAGATTTAAATGCTTTGAGTAGATTCCATTGGTCTTTGTTGCCCAAGCACGTAAGGTAAAGGTGCCGGCTTTGACCGCAGTTTGATGCCTGCTGTCGCAAACTTCACAAATATGTCTTCCTTAGTCCCAGCTGGAGAAAAATAGTTTAAGGATCCTATCAGGAACTCTAAGCTTGGCTGAGGTGGCCGGATCTGCCATTAACTAAAACAAAGATGAGTTGGTTATTTTCTAAGCCTTCTTTTCTAATATGGCACATCTCTAGCTAAGTGCCAATTGAACCTAAATAGTAAAAGGTGTTCATGTCCAAGTACTTAACCATTCTACCGAATAAAACCGTATGAAGGCAGCTAAAACGAATTTCCGAAAAAAACATCTTAGACTAAACCTGTTTCCAATTGCTTATAGTTGCTCAACTAACGCCAAGCAGTTTTATTCAGCCTTGGGACGGCCCATGAATCGCCAAGCAGTTTTATTCAGCCTTGGGACGGCCCATGAATCTGCTTTCATTACGAGAGATTCAGGGTCTTTATTAGCTCAAGTAAAAAAGAGAAGACGTCAACCGTAACAATGCTGAATGTAGAGAACGAGTAAGGTCTGACATTTTATACCACAAGGGAATGTGTTCTGCAGACATAGAATAAAAATGTCATTCACTGACATCAGAGGAAAACTTTCTCTGTCTTCAATTGCTATTATTCTAATATGGAATTTGTTATATGGATAATAAAAATCAGTGAAGAAAAGCAACATTATAACAACGTGTAACTCTTACAAACTCAAAATTATAGTTTGCAAAAAATTAAGTCTCCAGCTTTCTCCTATGGGATGAATATACTCACAGACCAGTTTCCATGATAGCCATTTTAAGTGTTTGTTTCCCTATCTACGTGTTGGTTCTGCCACTTGACTTGTACGGAATATACATAGAAATGACTACAACGAAGTTCTCTCGAAGGCCAAGTGGCCATCACAAGATGGCGCCTCATCTTTAAGCAACACTCCTCTCTGCAGAAACCATCGTGAACGGGGAACTCAATATAGCCCCAGGAAAGGACTTGAGACGCCTAACCCGAACAGAAGCCCTTCTCATTAAAGAGATACGCCTAACATGCAATATGCAAGTAAATGACCTCGACGCCCTTAGGAGCACAAGATGAATAGGTACTTTCGGTAAACATATTCATATCCATGAGCAATATTTATATATTTAATGTACATATTCACATTCATATATATATATAATATATATATATATATATATATATATATATATATATATATATATATATATATATATATATATATATATATGTGTGTGTGTGTGTGTGTGTGTATATATGTATATATATATATGTATGTATATATATATATATATTATATATGTATACATTATATATATATATGTTTATACATATATATATATATATATATAAGAGAAGATTTGGAATCTGGGATCCATATTGGAAAACTGTAAACACTAGATTCAATTGAAGGGTTTATTTGCCCGACGTTTCGATTCCCGTCCAGGAATCGTCTTCAGGGGGTATAATGGATACATACACACCGATATATACTC
>NC_134798.1:30874069-30876569 GCF_046742065.1 Oratosquilla oratoria
AGTTATATATATATAATGAACAATAAGGGACCCAAAAATGAGATTTGGGGAACTCCACTAATAATACTCCCCCATTTAGATTTTACAACGTAATGGTGACCAGTTTTCTGTCACTAATCTATGCTCTAATCCATTCAAATACTTTTCTTCCTATACCATGGGGCTTGATTTTACTTAGTAGTCTCTGGTGAAGACCCTTATCTTGAATTAGATTTAAAAAACACAAAGGAAGAAATACATACATACATACATATACCAAAGGCTTTTTCCCCCTTACACGGGGTGTAGCCAAAAAGAAAAAGGCATAGAAAATACTCCCACCCATTTCATTTCCCATATATTCCACTCCCCTCCACCCTCCTCCCTCCCTCCTATCTTGGCACCTCCTGGATGACGGAAGAAATAATAAAGTAAAATAAAATAAGTATTAGCCCTATAGAATGGGAAGACCATCAAGACTTTGAATAACTTTGAGAAAGACGTTGAATGGAATTATGGGCTTTGGCTAAGAAAAGAAAAAAAAAAAAAAAAAAAAAAAGGAAAAGGGTGGGGGATGGGGGATGGGGGCCGGTATCATTGTAGCACAAGAATTAATAGAGATAACTCTGGGCAATTGAACATAGAGTTATCTCTTCCGGGCTGCGCGGTAGCCCAGTAGATACCGTGTCAAATTCGTGAGTAGTTGGCCGTTAGTTCGATTCCCGGGACCTACTCCGGACTTCTTGTGTTAGTTACCAAAAGCTCTGGTCGGGCGGGAAAAAGACCTATATCCCCCCCCCCCCAAATATATATATATATGTATATATAGTTATAGATAAATGACTGAATAAAAAAAATGGGGGAGGGGTACGGTCAATTAAGATGTCTCTTCGGCTGAACAGAACCTTCCGGCAAAGCTCCGTGCGAAATCTTGAAAGGGCGTGACTACATTGAAGAAGGTTAATAAGTTCAAAGGATTATAGAGAAAATTTTCTTTAGGAAAATACGAAAACGAGAATTTTGCGACCCCAAAGAGAATCATAAGGAGGACGGGCATAATGAAGTATGGATGTCTAAGGAGCAGTCTGGAACACATTTTTCAGACGTAAGTGGGCTTTTTATCAAGAAAATTGCTCCAGGGTTGCATTTCGTCTGCGCGTCTTTGAAGAAAAGGAATGCGTCCCTCCCTTCTTGAGGGTTGTCGCCATATTCATTTATTCTGGCTGCTGCTGGGTGATTCTATTCAGCTTAGTTAAACCATTTGTCGATAAAGAAATAAAAGCTATGTCGATCAACTCGTTTCTGGTGTCACTTTTCAAAGCTGTTTAGTTTGCCGTCAAATAACTTCTTTCCTTTCCCCATTTAAAACTTTATGTACTTATCGAAGCGTATTTGGAGCTCAGTGTTTAATCATTGTTTGAAATTTAGGTAGCTGTTTAGAGGATTTTCTGTTAATACACAAACACTTAATCTTTTAGTTATGATTCTAAACGTACGTACAAACAAACAAACACACACACACAGACACACACACACACACACACACACACACACACACACACACACACACACACACACACACACACACACACACACACACACACACACACACACACACACACACACACACACACACACACACACACACACACACACTTCTTTCCTTTCCTCATTTAAAACTTTATGTACTTATCGAAGCGTATTTGGAGCTCAGTGTTTAATCATTGTTTGAAATTTAGGTAGCTGTTTAGAGGATTTTCTGTTAATACACAAACACTTAATCTTTTAGTTATGATTCTAAACTTACGTACAAACAAACAAACACACACACACACACACACACACACACACACACACACACACACACACACACACACACACACACACACACACACACACACACACACACACACACACACACACACACACACACACACACACACACACACACACACACACACACACACACACACACATGCGCGCGCAGACTCACACACTAATATACGAATCTCCGCCCAATCTGACAGAGGTCAAACAGGCTCTAAGATGAAGGGTGGGAAGGCAACTGAAATCTATATGATTAGTGCGGAGTTGCTGACAACAGAAGGTGAGGGCATGGTCCGCGATTTTCATGTGGTGCTGCCTGCTGTCGGGCATTGTGAAAGGCCTCCTGGCTAGTACAGTGGTAACGCGCTGGCTTTGTAATGATGGGGCCGGGAGACCGAGCCTTGCCCAGGTTCGTGAGCTTAAGCTGTTTATTGGGGAGGCTACTGACGTGGCAGGGTACCACGGTGGGGGTTTGAGGCTTGCCTCGGCTGACGGTCTGGGGCCCGCCGCGACGCAGAGGTTAGGAAAGGCACTCTGAATAATGGGCCCCGACCGCTATTCACCTCAGGACCTGAAGTGACTTGGGCATCACTGTGTGTATGATACATCAGCTTGCTCCGGGTATTGTCACTGCAGTGGCATACCGTGGGCACCGTCTCCTGTGTTCATGTATGAACAGTTCCGGGCCACCGAT
>NC_134798.1:30881569-30884069 GCF_046742065.1 Oratosquilla oratoria
CATCGATAAAAAAAGTAATAGAAATAAGCATAAACTATAGTTCATCATTATCTTTAATTCCGTGGTAACTCTTCAACCCACATGGTAGATAGGTAGTTTCTAGTTCTATTGAATATCATGAAAGACTCATTACAAAATCACTCATACAGAGAGTATATACACGTATATATCTATAAATTTACACACAGGCATGTACATATATATATATATATATATATATATATATATATATATATATATATATATATATATATATATGTATATATATATATAAACTTAGAACCCACTGTCGGTGGAAAAAGATAAGAATAAAAAGTGAGATGATTGTTCCTGTATATTTCGACCACTTTCTGTGGTCCTCTTCAGCAGAATTATTACAAAGGTATAGTACAAGAATATATACATAGTAATGAGGTACATGAAGGGGGACATGGGAAGACACAGGTGTATTTACCCTAGGTAGGGTGATCGTTGTTGGAACCAATAATGTTTGAACATATTTTATTGACTGCTAATGATACAATACAGTCCGGAATCCAATGACCTTTTGAGATGTTGAAATTCGAGACATCTTTAATGAAAGAAGATTCTATTATTTTTCTCTTGAAGCTACAATTTGATTTATAAATTATATCTGCGTTGTCCCAGTCTATGCGGTGGTCTTTGTTGAATGAGTGAAGAAACACTGCAGAGTTCTCGTATGCATATTTAACCGAGTTTTTGTGTTCTTTAATCCTCGGTTAAACATGCATACAAAAACTCGGTTAAATATGAATCCGCCAACTCTGCAGTGTTTCTTCACCCACCCCCCTCCCCTCATGCATCACAGCATCATCCATACAAAAACATTCTCCATTTAACCCTATCTTCTGTACTCTCTTATTCTTCCACAACAGAAATTCCCCTCTTTCCCAATGCCCCTTTTACACCATCCATCCATCTCATCCTAGTTCGCCCCCTCATTTTCACTCCTTTCACCTTTGCCTTCCACACCTCTTTTACCAATCTTCATCCATTCTTTCCTTGTGTGCAAACCATCCCAATACTCTTTCATCAACCCTATCTCCGAACTCCTTTTCCACCCCTGTTTTCCTCCTCACCTCCTTACTTCTCACTCTATACAGCCTAGTAACCCCTATTATACTTCTCAAGGATTTAATATCAAATACATTCAAACTCCTCCTTTTTTCCTCTCTCATGTTCCATGTTTCTGCCCCGTACAGTGCTGTCGACACAATTACTCCTTCACATAATCTCTTCTTAGCAACCATTCCCAAATGTCTATTTCTCATTACACTTTTTAATCCACCAAGGCATTTACTCGCTTCCCTCAATCTACATATTACCTCAACCTCCACTCCTCCCTTACCTGCCACATTTGCACCCAAGTATCTAAAACTATCCACTTCCTCCAGTCTCTCTCCCTTAATACTCACCTAGAGTCTACTGCCACTCTCCCCATGTACATCTCATCACTTTACTTTTACCCACCTTTGTCTTCAACTTCATTCGCACACCTCCCCAAACTCTGTCACGAACTTCCTCAACCCCTCCTTTGATCCTGCTATAAGCGCAGTGTCGTCCGCAAATAACAACTGGCTTACCTGAAACCACTCACTCTTTCTATCTCTAATCCTAACACAAGTTCTACTACTCTCGTAAAAACTCCTGACTGCTCTTAATAGTTTACCTCCTATTCCATATATCTCCAATACCTCCACAATACCTTCCTGTCTACCTTGTCATAAGCCATAAAAAGATCCACAAGAGCCCAAAATACTTCCTTAGTTTTTCTTATGGCTTTCTCAAATATCTTTCTTTCCACAAAAATCTAATGTACGCAACCCCTACCTGTCCTAAACCCACACTGTTTCTCACCAATTACTCCCTCTCTTCCCCTCCTAATCTTCTCAAACAAGACCCTCCCATAACCTTTTCCTACTAAACTTAACAAGCTGATCCCTCTGAAGCTACTACACCCATAATGGTCCCATTTTCTCTTGCAATGTGGAACTATACAGGCACTCCTCCAGTCCTCCGGCACTTTATCCTCTCTTAAACATTAAATAACCTCACCAACAGCCCACCATCACTATCCCCCTTTTTTCAGACATTCTGCATGGCATCCATCTAACCCAGGTGACTTACCTGCTCTCATTATCTTAACAACTGCCTTTACCTCATCTTTCCTTATTTCTCCTCCATTTTCCTCACTCATCACGGCCATGTTCTTAGCGCTTCCCGCTGCAGCTACCATTCCCTCCCTATCCTCCTTCACATTTAGCAATTCCCTAAATTACTCTGCTCATCTTCCTTTTACTGCCTTCTCTTCCACTATCATCTCTTCATCTGCACCTTTCACCTTATCTTCTCTACTTGATTTGCCTCCTCTTCCTCTTTTAATTTCTTTCCAAAACATCTTTTTTATTACTTTCAAAATTTTCTGTCATACTCGTACCCCATTTCACATCTGCTCTCCTCTTTGCCTCCTTTACCTTGT
>NC_134798.1:30891569-30894069 GCF_046742065.1 Oratosquilla oratoria
GGCATTTACTCGCTTCTCTCAATCTATATTCTACCTCCACTCCACCCTTTCCTGCCACATTTGCACCCAAGTGTCTAAAACTATCCACTTCCTCCAAACTCTCCCCCTTAATGCTCACTTCCAGTCTGCTGCCACTTTCACCCCTTGTATATCTCATTTCTTTACTTTTACCCACATTTATCTTAAACTTTCTTCTTTCACTGTAAGAGGCCGGTAGATAGAGGTAGACATTTGGGTATATAGAGGGGTTGGTGGAGACGAATGTAAATTTTATGACTAAAGGTTTAAAAACAATGGCCGACAGAAATGGCTCAGTCATACTCGCGCTCCCTCGCGCCTTGTATATTGTAAACAATGCTAATGTGGCAAAATTGTAAACGCATAAGCCATTTCCGTTGCGACATAATGCTTACGTAAATAATACCCCTTGAAACAGTATAACAGCCTCTCTGATTGGAGGAAAAGGTGGAGGAGAAAAAAATATTGGCGCATGGAGGTAAAGTCACGCCCTTAAGGAGTTGCACTTGTTTGAGAAGTAAAAGGATATTGGATGAATGAAATAGTAACGTCAGAACGAAGGTGGCTTGATGTATTGTATAGGGATCCCGAGGGGGAGTCCCTTGGTGTAATTGGAAGAACCAAGTGTATAATTTACAAGAAAATAAGACGAGAAAACTATACCTCCATTTTAATGCAAACCATCAAGAAATTTAACACTGATTATAGAAGATTTGGTGGAGGTATGAAGAAGGCATGGGGCCTACGAAATATAACATAAGTGGGAGCTAACATTCACACACTCTCCCAAAATCTGTCACCAACTTCCTCAGTCCCACCTCTGATCCTGCTACAAACGCAGTGTCGTCCGCAAACAACAGCTGGCTCACCTTCTACTTTTCTCTATTATTCTTCAAACATTTCCAATCCCTGACCCACCACCCTTGCATTTATCTCTCGCACCACCCCATCCATGTATAAGTTGAACAGCCAGGGCGACATAACACATCCCTGACGAAGTCCCACCTTTAACTCGAACCACTCACTCTCTCCATTTCTAATCCTGACATAAGCTCTACTACTCTCATAAAAACTATTGATAGCTCCTAGAAGCTTTCCTTCTATTCCGTATATCCTCAAAACCTCCCACAGTGCCTTTCTGTCTACCCTGTCGTAAGCCTTTTCCAGGTCCATAAAGGCCCAAAAAACATCCTTCCTCTTTCCTATAGCTTTCTCACATATCTGTCTTACCACCAAAATCTGATCTACATAACCTCTACCCGTCCTAAATCCACACTGTTCCTCACCAATTACTCCCTCTGTTCCTCTCGTAATCCTCTCAATCAAGATCCTCCCATAAGCCTTCCCAACTACACTTAACAAACTAATCCCTCTGAAACTACTACATTCACACTTGTCCCCTTTTCCCTTGTAAAGTGGAACTATACAGGCACTCCTCCAGTCCTCCGGCACTCTAGCCTCTCTACAGCAAACATTAAATAACCTCACCAGCCAGTCCCCCATCACTGTACCTCCCTTTTTCAGACATTCTGCATGGCATCCATCCAGACCAGGTGCCTTACCTGCTTTCATCATCTTAACAACTGCCTTCACTTCATCCTTCCTTATTTCTCCTCCATTTTCCTCACTCATCACGGTCATTTTCTTCGCATTTCCCACTGCAGCTATCTTTCCCTCCCTATCCTCCTTCACATTTAGCAACTCCCTAAAATATTCTGCTCATCTTTCCTTTACTGCCTTCTCTTCCATTATCATCTCTCCATCTGCACCTTTTACCTTTTCTTCTCTACTTGATTCGCCTCCTCTTCCTCTCTTAATTTCTTTCCAAAACATCTTTTTATTACTTTCAAAAATTTCTGTCATACTCTTACCCCATTTCACATCTGCTCTCCTCTTTGCCTCCCTTACCTTTTGCTTTACTTCTCTTTTTTTTTTTTTTGTACCTCTCATATGACTCCCTCGTCCTATTTTTTAACCAATTTGTGAAAGCTCGCTTCTTCTCTTCTACAACCTTCTTTGTTTCCTCATCCCACCATTCACTACCCTTCCATATATTTCCTCCCAGGCATTGCTGAGTTTGGAGAGGCTAGTAGAGATGCGCGAGGTCTTAAAATTACATTCTAGAATGTTGAACCACACAGTCGGGTCGTGACTGAGGAAAGGTGGTACACGAAAGGCATGGACGGCAGATAGGGTGGCAGGTTGCTGGGGTGGGTCGGTGGGTGGTTCTTCCATAGGAACCACGTCCGCTGAGGTAGGAACAGACTGGTTCATGATGGTTAGGGCGTCGGTTCTGGGGCGACGACTGAGGCGATCCACGTCTACTGCAGCGGCGTCTGGGGCTGGCGGCGGTCAGGGGAGTCAGGCGTCACTGGGAGTCCACTTCGGCGGGGGCGGCAGGCGGAGGCAGGGGCTGGCGGCGTTGGGACTCCACTCTGGCAGAGGCTGGGGCTGGGGCCGGCGACTGGGGCTGCCGGCGGTC
>NC_134798.1:30904069-30916569 GCF_046742065.1 Oratosquilla oratoria
TGCTGTGTGTGTTGGAGTTTACTGTATGGGTGTGCGCGCGCATGTGTGTATGTGTGTTTGTATTTTCAAAATTGTACCACCGTTTTTGGGTTTCTGTTATATATGTCTGTGTGTGCTTGCGTATGCACGCGCTTAGAAGCATATGCATACTTGCACACACTTGACATATACATGTGCTTGAAAACGTATCTTTATACTCGAACTAATAAACACAGATTCATGATCACGTATCTTCGTGTACACGCAAAATTATACATACGTTCACCAGTATGTGTATGCGAACTTCACATTCAGATACATTCACTAAGGCTTCTGAAGGGGAATTTATTCACAGGGCTGTGTGCAAAGATGCATAAACCTATAGAGGGAATGAAGGACGTGCGGGAGACATGTTTGGTTTAGGGTAAACTTCCTATCTTTCTTCGACCGTAAAATTCGAGGGTTGGAGAGCCTCGAGCTGGACTGGGATCATCTGCCAGATGGTGTGTTTGACAGATATTTATACCTATTGGAACCAAATTAATATGCGTCTTCCCAGGTGGTACGACAAGCTGATCCCAAAGAAGAAACGACGCTATTGAATACGACGCAGCATGTAAAGTTGTGGTAAACGTGGATATTTATTTAGATAACCCTTTTCATATGAAGGTTTTCCTCAACTAAAAAGATTGCTTCGTAGCATAGAGTATAAAGGTCTAATTCTTACAAAAAACCGAAAGGGTTCATCTGTATTGATCTATTTATATATTCATATATCTAATTATTTATGTATATATAAAGATATATATATAAATATATATATATATATATATATTTATACATATATATACATATATATATATATATATCATGCATACAAATGTATATATATATACATATATATATATACATATATATATATATGTATATGTATATATATATATCTATACCTATATATACATATATGTATATATCTGAATATATATATATATATTTATATATATATGTATATATATATATTTATATACATACATATATATATATATATATATATATATATATATATGTATCGTATTTATTTGTTTATATATCTATTTCTATATTTCGAGAGGAAGGAATCCTCGTAAACGACCATTGGCAGCTAGAATAAATTTAAAAGAAAATTTAGGGAAACTGATTAAATCATATTGTATATAACTACGGGTTTATGTAATTGATAATGTACATATATGAATAATTATAGAAAATAGAAAAAAATAATAGAATTTTAATTTTTTTGTTTTAAACAACAACCATTGTTTCCTTATGAGCAAACCAATTATAGTATATGATACAAAATCACGGATAGCCAATAATAGAGTGACTAATAGCTATAAAAAAGGACTTGTTTTAGTTCTGGGGGGTAATAATAATTTTTGGGAAAATATTTTCAATCAGAGCATAAAGGGAGTCAGATATTATTGCACTAAAAAGCCCAGTCTAAATTATTTGTTGGCCTGTCTATCCAGTGCCGACAGCTTTCAAAGGAATTCCTTTGAGTCATTATAATAGAATATTAGATTAAATCTGTGTTTCATACTTAGAATTAGATTTCAATTGTCTGAAGTCGACAGGTGTTTTCTACATCTGAATTAAGTCATTTTGGGGGAAGTCAAAATGAATGTCATAAATCACTTGAACAAGCTAATCGAGGTAATTTTCACCCTTTGACATCAGAAGAAATTTCTCATGGAAATAGGCGTGTCTCATGAAGGAGCACCTATGAAAACACGCGACGAAGAGGGATAGCCTGAGGAAGTACATGGCATCATTCAAAATATGAAATAAATAAAATGCTTCGTAAATGAATCAAATACGAATATAGTTCGAACGCTTACAAACAAGCAAGGGGATATAGAATAGCCTTGCGTAAATAGACAACACAATGTTAATTTTAGACACACACGCACACACACACACACACACACACACACACACACACACACACACACACACACACACACACACACACACACACACACACACACACACACACACACACACACACACACACACACACACACACACACACACACACACACGATCGAACCACGGATTGGAACGAACGTGTAAAGCAAGCTCTGAAACACAGCGCATTTTCGATCAATTTTGAGGAAACACCTAGCTTTGTTTATGCGATAGGGAGCTGTTTTCGAGTGACCGAATTGATAAAATAGAGTAAATTCACTTAGTGATCAACACACAAAATGGAAAACGATGAAGAAGAAAGACAAAAATATAATTAACCAACGAAGAGGAGATTGTATGTAAGCAGAGTGGAATCACCGTTAGGAGCTATACCGAAAAAGTGTTGCGTCATTGAAACACCGAAAATAAACTAGAGGCTAGATAACACTACTTTTTTGGGTTTTTCCAAAGGAAGTGGAATACAAGGTAAAGGTTTAGAATGGAAGAACGAATCAAAGTATAGAAATGTCATTAGAAATCAGGAGATTGCAGAATTAATAAACAAAGTTATGTATCAGAAAGCTGAATACATTGCAATGTATAAAGAAATGAATCAGCTAAAAATTAGAAATACTGAAACCAACAGTGAGCTTAATGATCTACAAAAGCAATTAATCATAGTCAAATGTTAGAACCAAAGAATGAAAAATGAAGATACAAATAAAAACGAGGCTTTGAAAAAAGAGGTAAAAGAACAAATACAAACGGTGACCGAGAAAGTGGGAGAAACAATAAAAGAGACAGATCTAAAAAAAAAAAAAAAAAAAATGGAAAGTGGAATAAGAAAAAAAATTAAAGAAATAATGCATCAGCAGGTGGAAGACAATACTAAAGAAACTGTTATTAAAGTAATTAAGAAGAAAGAGAATTGGGTCAGAGACAGAGTGGATAAAATGTCCAAAGTAGTTCATGGTATTAAAGAAAAACATAATGTAGCTAGGTATCTCAGAGAAAAGGAGGAGAAAGAAATTGAAAAAAAAAAACTAAAAGAGATACAGGAGGAGGGGCAAGCAATAGACAAAGAAACAGAGGTGCATAGAATGGAACTATACTCTAAAGAGAAAATAGACCACAAAAAATTAAACTAAGATCTCAAATAATAGCAGAAGAAGCACTATCTAAAACAGCAAAGTTAAAAAAAAAAATACAAAAATGTACGGATAAAGAAAGAAAAGAGTGATGAGGAAAAAGAGAAGGAAAAGACACCAAGGATTGAAGCAAAAAAAAAAAAAAAAAAAAAAAGAGAGAAAAGAACAGAGGCTGAAAAGAACGATTTCATTTATTTATTAATTTATCTATTTATCTATTTATTTATTTATTTATTTACTTTATTCTATTTATTTATTTATTTATCTATTTTTTATATATATATTTTATTCATTTATTTATTTGTTTATTTATTCATTATTATTATTATTATTATTATTATTTTTTTTTTTGAGAGAGAGTACTGGACCTGAGAATGAGAAACTGGTATATCTACTACTACGCCTCCTACCATTTTCTGAACTTTTGGTGATTCTAATATCGGCGTCGGCGCCGCCGTCCGAGTTCCCTGTACATTTCTCCCGAGCCACAACGACCAACAGCCCCTAATCGCTCACTTAATCGCCCGGTGGCAATAGCCCTCTTTTATACAATACTATCTTTTCATTTTCTTACAGACATTCTTCCTCTCTCACAAAAACCGATCTTGCGCAAGCGGGTGGTCTTATCTTGCAAGTCGCAAGTCGCATCTTCCCAACGCCTCCACGAATAGTAGACCTCATTCTTTCACCATTAAGTCCTCTCATTCTGAAGAAGCCTCCTGGTGAGGCAAAAAGAAAAAAAAAAAAAAAAAAAAATCGGTGTCATTGTTCAACAGTTTCACACTGTTCCTATTTCAAGAATAACAATTGTCGGCACACGTTAGAGCGTTTCTTTCCCTTAACACTATGGATGATTTCGTTCATAATTTGAACCATGAAGAAAAATAATCCTTTTTAAAGCTGAAGAATCTTCATTTGAAGATAGTAAAATTTATCAACGCAGTTGGCTTCAACCAATATATATATATATGTATATATATATATATATATATATATATATATATGCAATAAAAACACTAGGAGCATGTGTTCACAAATGCGTAAGTAACTACTAGGAAAAGTAAACTAACGAAGCAGAGCGCTTTCGTATAATTACATCTTCAGTGCAGATACAAAGAAGGAATCATAAGATGAAGAAACAAGGTACAGAATATATGACATAGTGAAGAGGGCATTCGGAGAGGTAATGAAATAAGTACAAGTGACGGACGTTTGGGCCGTCCTGGTAGCCAACAAGTATGGGACGTTTGGGCCGTCCTGGTAACCAACAAGTATTGCACAACTGCTCATAATTCATATTACAATTTAAACAATTTTGAAATTTCATGAGAAATAAAACTATCTAATTTGTACAAACCTTGATGAAGATTAACATTTATCCCCTTACTAGATTTGATCAAACTGCATTCACTTAAATTTCTTTGTTATGTTGTTGTTGTATGTGATGACTTTAGCGCTATCCCAGTCAACTGGGTGGTTAAAATGGTTCATATGGTTGAATATACCGCTAGATTGGTTTCCCTCTCTAACGTATTTCTTGTGTTGATTGATTCGTGTTGTGAGTGTTTTAGCAGTCTGACCAACATATAACTGATTACATGATTTGCAAGGTATTTTGTACACGCACCCTTTATCACTATTGACAGAATTATTTATGAGCAGTTGTCTTACAGTGTTCTTATTATTAAAAACTACATTAATGTTAAATTTATGTAATATATTTGGAATATTTTGCAGGTTTTCTTGGTACGGTAAAATTAGCAAGTTATTCATATTGAAAGTTTGAGTTGA
Source organism: Oratosquilla oratoria (assembly GCF_046742065.1). Taxonomy (NCBI): domain Eukaryota; kingdom Metazoa; phylum Arthropoda; class Malacostraca; order Stomatopoda; family Squillidae; genus Oratosquilla; species Oratosquilla oratoria. The sequence goes on from NC_134798.1 coordinate 30,908,935, forward strand.
CCTAAGGTTATAAAATGTCCTTTCCGCACGATTGTAAGCTTTGTCAAGAACATGTGTGGGGTATTGTAGCTTAGTACCAATGTCGTAAATACATCTTATTTCATCATCGATGTACTCTGGGCTGCAAATGCGTAGGGCCCTGAGGTACATCGACGAAAAAACAGATATCTTTACGCCATCAGGGTGTGAGGAATAATAGTTTATATATGAACAAACATTGGTTGGTTTGCGATATACACTAAACTTCAACTCACTTTCACGGCGGTAGATATTACAATCAAGGAAAGGCAAAATACCTTCATTCTCTATCTCCACCGTGAACTTAATAGATAGAGAGATAGAGAATGAAGGTATTTTGTCTTTCCTTGATTGTAATACCTACCGCCGTGAAAGTGAGTTGAAGTCATTTAGTAAGACGTCTTTCGTGGTGGGCGGTATCAAAAGCTTTTGCAAATTCTACATATGTTAAATCTATATTGTTTCTTTTGACATAATTCGAGATGACTATGTTGTAGAATTCGAGTAAGTTAGTCAAGTAAGAACTTTCCCTTCATAACCCATTCTGGCTATCATTTATCAAACAATACTTTTTAAATGGTGTTCCATAGCATCTCTGATGATAGTTTCCATAATTTTTTCTACGATTGAGGTCAAGCTTATAGACCGATAGTTTTTTGGTTTGTTTTTCTAATTTTTCATTTCTTTTAAGATTATTAGATGCCAATCGTCAGGCACTAGTGTTTTATTAACTATGAGTTTTTCTATATAACTTTTATTTTTTTCTTTTGTTATATTTATCATAGTAAGTTCACCCTAGAGTTTTCACAGGCATGGAGTTCACTTTGAGGTCTTTCGTTTACGAATACTGAACTGATATTGTTCTTTAAAATACCACAAATGATGGCCATGTTCATGTTGACCTTAGTACCGATACTGATATTGGCATCGATGTTGGTATTGATACTGACATAAGTATATATACTGAGATTGGTATTGACATGTTGATTTTTAGATATTAATTTACAATTATTTGATTTATATCTATATTTTTGGGGAGGTTGATTTTGATTTTGATTTCGATTTTTCTTGTTATTCCTCTTTTTTTTTTTAAGTCCTGGTCTTTTTTTTTTCTCTCTTGGTTTCGGCTTTCGTTGTAACTACTATTCTAATTTTGATTTTGAATGACAATTTAGTCTCTATCTTTATTTAATAATAGAATCAGATGTACACAAATGTATACTGACATTTGTATAAACATGCATTGTGATCAACATAATGATATGAATACTAATAACAGTAAATAAAACAGGAGAATGGAAAGGGAGAGGGATTATTATGAAATTAAGATAATTGGAATGGAGAGAAGTAGGAGAAGGAAAAATAACAGAACTAAGACTAGGAGCAAGACAAAGAGGGTAGATTTGAGAAATTTATATAAGAAAGTAAAAATATACTTTTCCAGAGGATTTCTGGGTAAGAGGAAGGAGTCAGGTGGTAGTGACAGAGGCAGCTGGCTCCTGCGAGAGTGGGATGGTGATGGCCCGGCCGGTGCTGGAGACAGACTCTCGAAAGTCGGGTCGACCCGAGTCAAGTGTGACTGGGGTGAGGAACGAAGATGGGATAGAATGCTGAACAATAGCAAATGCGAGGCAGTAAAAATGGTGGAGGATCCCGCAGAGAAGGGGCGGGGGGTAGGTGACAGGTGGGACAAGTGGGAGTTACTGCCGGATTACACACTCCCAAACTTTGCAACTCCTGATAAACTCCAAGGGCATAATGAGATTTTTGTTTGTGTCAACTCTTCCTACCCCTCGGCCAGTCGTCCAAGCTCCGATTCGTCCCCCCCCTCTCTGTGTGTGTGTGTGTGTGTGTGTGTGTGTGTGTGTGTGTGTGTGTGTGTGTGTGTGTGTGTGTGTGTGTGTGTGTGTGTGTGTGTGTGTGTGTGTGTGTGTGTGAGTGTGTGTGTGTGTGTGTGTGTGTGTGTGTGTGTGTGTGTGTGTGTGTGTGTGTGTGTGTGTGTGTGTGTGTGTGTGTGTGTGTGTGTGTGTGTGTGTGTGTGTGTGTGTATGTGTCTGTCTGTCTGTCTGTCTATCTATCTATCTATTTACATCTTTGTATGTCTGCTTCGATTACCATCCTTCAATAATTTACTTCTTTCCTTCTTCCTCAACCCTTCCCTATTTTTCTCTCTCTCACTTTACCTCCCTTTTTTCTCCGTACTTCTTGCCCACCTTTTCTCTTTAACTCCTCTACCTTCCTCTCCCCTTCCTTTCTCTAAATCCATCCATCCTATGACATATACTCGCTTGTAATGCAATTATCATGAATATATATTTCTCTTTTCCTCCCAAGGTTATTTCCCCTCCTTCATTACTCTACTCTCGTCGTCGGCACTATTTATTTTCGTTTTGTATTTTGTCACGAGTTCATCTGCATCTTACTGTTTTTCGTTTTCTTACTTGTCCAAACACCTATAAAGCCGTAACCACAGCTTTCCTTTTCATTAATTTCTTGTCTGTCTTGTGTTTATGTTATATATACAGCACATGTATATGTATATGTATATGTATATGTTTATGTATATGTATATGTATATGTATATGTATATGTATATGTATTTGTATATGTATATGTATATGTATATGTATATGTATATGTATATGTATATGTATATGTATTTGTATATGTATATGTATATGTATATGTATATGTATATGCATATGCATATGTATATGTCATGTATATGTACATATATGTGCATATTTATATGAATTGTATATACATATATTTATACATATACATGCATATGTGGAAAATGTGGATGAAGGTGAAGCTGGGAAGGGAGATGGGTTTTTGTAAATGCGTATGGGCCTGGTAGTGAGAAGAGCGTAGAGGAAAGTGAGGCTGCTTGGGGAGATATAAATAGATTAAGGAAAAATGTCAATGTAGTTGTATTGGGAGACCTTAATGCTAGGGTAGGAAACGAACCAATAGCCGGAGTGATTGGGAAGTATGGAGTTTCAGGTAAAAAGTGTAGTGGAGAATTGATGGTGGAGATGTGTCTTGAAAGAGAGTTGATGATAGCAAACACAGTGTTAGGAAGAAAATGAAGCATAAATACACATTGGAGAGGGTGGTGGATGAAAGAATGGCAGATGGAGCATTAATGGACTATATAGTGGTGACCACGAGTATGGGAGGAAGAGTTAAGAATGTACATGTTCTAAGGGGAGAGAGTGGGCGAATATCAGATCATTTTCTGGTGGAAGGTAAATTGAGAATGGAGAATAGGTGGAGAAAGAGGAAAAGGGCAGAAGGTAGAGAGATACTTAGAGTGAACTGCTGTAAGAAATAAAAGGAGAAGGAGTATAAGAAGAAGATAAGAGAGGAGTAGGAGGGAGTGAAGGATAGATTAGGAGTGGAGGAGGAATGGGGATGGTTCGAGGAGGGAGTCATAAAGTTTGCAAAGATGGTATGTGGAACAAGGAGGGCGGGAGGAAATAAAAGGAAGGGTAGTGAATGGTGGGATGAGGAAGCTAAGAAGGGTGTAGAAGAGAAGAAGCAGACTTTCATATATTGACTACAAATTAAGACGAGGGAAACGTATGAGAGGCACAAAGTAAAGAGAAGGGAAGTCAAGCATAAGATAAAGAAGGCAAAGTGGAGAGCATATGTGAAATGACAGAAATAAATTAAAGTAATAAAAATATGTTTTAGAAAGAAATTAAAAGAGGAAGAGGAGGCGAATCAACTAGAGAAGAAAAGGTAAAAGATGCAGATGGAGAGATGATAATGGAAGAGAAGGCAGTGAGAGGAAGGTGGGCAGAGTATTTTAGGGAGTTGCTAAATGTGAAGGAGGATGGGGAGGGAAAGGTAGTTGCAGTGGGAAGCGCTAAGAAAATGAGAGTGATGAATGAGGAAAATGGAGGAGAAATAGGGAAAGATGAAGTGAAAGCAGCTGTTAAGATTATGAAAACAGGTAAGGCACCTGGGTTGGATGGATGCTATGCAGAATGCCTGAAAAATGGGGGCACAGTAGTGGTGGACTGGCAGATGAGATTATTTAATGTTTGTTTAAGAGAGGGTAGAGTACCGGAGGACTAGAGGAGTGTCTGTACAGTTCCACTTTACAAGGGAAAGGTGGACAAGTGTTTGTGTAGTAGTTTCAGAGGGATCAGCTTGTTGAGTGTAGTTGGGAAGGCTTATGGCAGGGTCTTGATTGAGAGGATTAAAAAAGGATCAGAGGGAGTAATTGGTGAGGAAGTTTGGTTTTAGGACAGGTAGGGGTTGTTTAAATCAGATATGTGAGAAAGCTATAGGAAAGGGTAAGGATGTTTTTTTGGGGCTTTTATGGATTTGGAAAAGGCTCACGACAGGGTAGACAGGAAGGCACTGTGGGAGGTGTTACAGATATATAAGATAGGAGGAAAAGTGTTAAGAGTAGTCAAGAGTTTTTACGTGAGCAGTAGAGCTTGTGTTAGGATTAAAAATGGAGAGAATGAATGGTTTGAGGTAAAGGTGGGACTTCGTCAGGGATGTGTTATGCCACCCTGGCTGTTCAATCTACACATGGATGGGGTGGTGCGAGAGGTGAATGCAAGGATACTGGGTCAGGGGTTGGAGATGGCTAAAGAAAATGTAGAAAAGTGGGAAATAACTTTGCTGACGACACTGTGCTTGTAGCAGGATCAGAAGGGGGATTGAGGAAGTTAGTGACAGAGTTTGAGAAGGTGTGTAAAAGAAGGAAGTTGAAGAGAAATGTGGGTAAAAGTAAAGTGATGAGATGTACAAGAAGAGAGTGGTAGCAGACTGGAAGTGAGTATTAAGGGAGAGAGACTGGAGGAGGTGGATGATTTTAAATATTTGGGTGCGAATATGGCAAGAAAGGGAGGAGTGGGGGTGGAAGTAGAATGTAGATTGAGAGAAGCGAGTAAATGTCTTGGTGCATTAAAAGAGTTATGAGAAATAGAAAGTTGGGAATAGATGCTAAGAGGAGGTTGTATGAAGGAGTAATTGTGCCCACAGCACTGTCTGGGGCAGAAACATGGAACATAAGAGAGGTTAAGAGGAGTTTGAATGTGTTTGAGATGAAATGTCTGAGAAGTATTATAGTGGTTACTAGGCTAGATAGAGTGAGAAATGAGGAGGTGCACCCGAGCACTTGTATTTCTTATAAGCCTGTCTCTTTTTAGCAATACTTTTTTTTTCAATTTCTTTGTGAAGCCATTTTGGGCGAGCCTGATTTGGGGAGCGTCTGTACTTAAATGGGATGTAAGTAGGAATCATCTTAGTAAGCGTATTTTGAAACATTTTTCACATCTGATCTACAGGTCTTTCGCTTGATTTTGCCTCCCAATCTGTAGGCTGAACTGCCTGAAGTAGGCCTATGAACTGAGCTTTTTAGAAACACAAGTATCTACTCTATTTTTTTACTAGTTTGAATATAATTTAGTTGTGATCGCTATTTACAATAGTTTCACCGACATCTATATCGGTTATCATGCTTTCGAAGCTAGTGATCAATAGATCGAGTAAGTTTCCATGTCTTATGGGCTCTTTTACAGGCAGCACTAAGCAATTGTCGCCGAGAAAATCTATCAAGGGACTACCTATATGGACATGTTCTAGAGTCTTCCAAACAACGTCAGTAAAATTGAAATCACCCATTATCAGTAAGTCCTAAAGTGGCTCGACAAAGAAACTAAGAAAAGTATTGCTAAGAAGAGACAGGCTTATAAGAAATATAAGTGCTCGGGTGCATCTAATAACTATGAAAGTTATGTATCAACACAGAGATATTTAAAAAAGACAATAAAAAAACGACAATACGAAATAAATATCACTGATAAATCCAAAGAGAATCCCAATGAATTCTACAGTTACATTAGAAATAAAAAAGTTGTTAGGAATCACATTGGTCCACTATTATCTGCTGACGGTCAACTTGAATATTGAAATGAAGGAATGTGTAATATTTTAAAAAATTATTTTAGCTCGGTATTCGTAAACAAAACACCTTAAAGAAACCTGTGAAAAGTCTAGGGTAAACTTACTACAGTAAATATAAGAAAAGAAAAGAATAAAATGTATATAGAGACGCTCAACGTATAAAACACCAGGGGCTGACGGTTGGCATCCAAGAGTCTTACAGAAAATGAAAAATGAGATTGTTGTTCCATCAGAAATTATTTTCAAGAAATCTATCATATCCGGAGATATCCCAAGAGAATGGAACCTAGCTAACGTTACCCCCCATATTCAAAAAAGGTGACAAAATGAAACCAAATAACTATAGGCCCTGGTGTGTTATCGTCTTTGATTTTTTCTATACACCTTTTAATTTTTTTTTTATATTTACCGTGGTAAGTTCACCCTAGACTTTTCACATTTTTCAGTTTTTAGTTCATTTTGAGGTGTTTCGTTTACGAATACTGAGCTAAAATAATTGTTTACTGAGCTTTTATATGCTGATGTCATGTGGCTTTTGTAAAACAGTTTTATGGGTGTCTATTCTGGGTCGTCTGTTTGGGGGTTATGTTCAAGATACCAACTGTTGACTTTATGCTTTATGGATCTCTCAACAATGTAGTTAAGGCAACCGTTGTTTACAAGAACTTGGGAGGACAGTTCAAGTTCGTGGTGAACAGATGTCCAGTCTAAACGGTGGGTGAGCGCCCTCCTGGCCTTCACATTAATAGTGGACCTTTTGTATCTTACGGGGCACTCACTCTGTCCACTTAGACACCACCCATTGTTAGTTGAAATCACACAAACACTGGTTTTATATTCAGAGACAGATTGAGAGACTTGTACATCTAGAAAGAAAAGGGAGTCTTTGGTGTTATTTTCAGCGGTGAAAATAGGGTAGTGATCCTTCCATGAATCGCTGGCGAAGGTCTTCTAATTAATCAGTGGTATTGACCCTGACGGATTTGTGGTCTATATATCTACAATAGATGCTAGGCTTCTTCTCATACAAAAAAATTTCTTTTATTTTTACAATCAAGAAATTGATGAAGAGGATATCAAGAGGGGATCCCATTGCCATGCCCTCTGTTGAAAATATAACAAGAGTTCTGACACGTCCTGCTAGTTAATCACAGATTCGAATTTATTCCTCTCCATGCCCTACATATTCAGAGAATTCCGGTATTTCTTAAGTAAGGATGAGAAACACCTATTTAGAAGTATTTAAAGTCTTCAGAAAAAAAATCATCAACGCCGAGATTTACACACACACCAAAACACACACACACACACACACACACGCACACACACACACACACACACACACACACACACACACACACACACACACACACACACACACACACACACACACACACACACACACACACACACACACACACACACTCACACAGACACACACACACACACACACACACACACACACACACACACACACACACACACACACACACACACACACACACACACACAGACACACACACACACACAGACACACACACACACACACACAGACACACACACACACACACACACACACACACACACACACACACACACACACACACACACACACACACACACACACACACACACACACACACACACACATATATATATATATATATATATATATATATTTATATA
>NC_134798.1:30921569-30924069 GCF_046742065.1 Oratosquilla oratoria
ATAAGGTAAAGATGACACTATAGCAATATCGAATGTGAGGTTTATTCAGGAAATTATAGATGAGGCTAGGTGACGTAGGATGGAATATTGGATGGTGGAATTGATAAATGTAAAAATAACATTTGAGAGAGACGGAAGAAGCGTATGTTCCTCACTAAGGCAAGAACAAGGAGCGGGATCAAGTGCATTTTTTTATCACTAAAGCTACCTTCTTCCTCCTGCTATACTTGTTATATGATGAAATGCTCTTCAAATTACACAAAATTACCTGTTCTTACGTTAAAGAAAATCCAGAAAGTGTTATATTGTTAAAAGTGTTAGTTTCCTATTATAGTGATCTGAAAATAACCCAATATAGCCCTAATTCTTCGAGAAAAAGGTAAAGAAAAATAGTTATTCCATTACTTTATAAGAATTACTCTACTCCTTCGGACAGGCCAGAGACAGGCACGCAAACTGGAGACTTCTCTGCGGGTTTTTCTTGATTCAGAAGAGCCTCTAATTAAGTGTAGTGCCACCAAGCCGCGAGCTCATGTGAAAGAAGCCACTCCAGAACTTTATGAGATCATTGCTGCTAGTTTTGCTAGTGAGGAGCTTAGACGATTTTATTCTGCTGAAGGGAAGAAGCCTCTCCAGAACTTTATGAGATCATTGCTGCTAGTTTTGCTAGTGAGGAGCTTAGACGATTTTATTCTGCTGAAGGGAAGAAGCCACTCCAGAACTTTATGAGACCAATGCCGCTAGTTTTGCTAGTGAGGAGCTTAGAAGATTTTATTCTGCTGAAGGGAAGAAGCCACTCCAGAACTTTATGAGATCATTGCTGTTAGTTTTGCTAGTGAGGAGCTTAGACGATTTTATTCTGCTGAAGGGAAGAAGCCACTCCAGAACTTTATGAGATCATTGCTGCTAGTTTTGCTAGTGAGGAGCTTAGACGATTTTATTCTGCTGAAGGGAAGAAGCCACTCCTGAACTTTATGAGACCAATGCCGCTAGTTTTGCTAGTGAGGAGCTTAAAAGATTTTATTCTGCTGAAGGGAAGAAGCCACTCCAGAACTTTATGAGACTACTAATAGTTTTGCTAGTGAGGAGCTTAGACGATTTTATTCTGCTGAAGGGAAGAAGCCACTCCAGAACTTTATGAGACCAATGCCGCTAGTTTTGCTAGTGAGGAGCTTAGACGATTTTATTCTGCTGAAGGGAAGAAGCCACTCCAGAACTTTATGAGACCAATGCCGCTAGTTTTGCTAGTGAGGAGCTTAAACGACTTTATTCTGCTGAAGGGAAGAAGCCACTCCAGAACTTTATGAGATCATTGCTGCTAGTTTTGCTAGTGAGGAGCTTAGACGATTTTATTCTGCTGAAGGGAAGAAGTCACTCCAGAACTTTATGAGATAATTGCCGCTAGTTTTGCTAGTGAGGAGCTTAGGCGATGTTATTCTGCTGAAAGGAAGAAGCCACTCCAGAACTTTATGAGATCATTGTTGCTAGTTTTGCTAGTGAGGAGCTTAGACGATTTTATTCTGCTGAAGGGGATGAGTTTAGGGTAAAAGGATCGGGCTCTGAACTGAATGAAATTGTTTGGTACCAGGCAAAAGAAAATCTCTTTTGCCAGTGAGGAGCTTAGACGATTTTATTCTGCTGAAGGGGATGAGTGTAGGATGAAAGGATTGGGCTCTGAACTGAATGAAATTGTTTGGTACCAGGCAAAAGAAAATCTCTTAGGTTTGCTACCATATTGAAGGAACTAGATGTTTAGGGGAATGAAGAAAAAAAATGGGTGAAGTCTGTAGTTTACCCTAGTTACAATGTCACATTTACAAATTTCATTCTGGTTAGCATTAGACTACTTTATTCCGCTTAAGACAAGTAACTCCCTTCCCCCATACTGAAGGTGTTAAGGCAAACTCCAATAAGTCCCATCGTGAGTAAAAGCAGCAACGACTGCAGGAGTACTGGAGGAGAGAGTCCAAACGCAAATATATTGGATCCCATACTCTGCGTTTGCCCTCTCTCCTGAAGTCTCATCGCGCCGATGACACACTATGATTTTATTCGGTAGAGGGCGAACCTTCGTATCGAAACGAGTAACTAAGTAGTCGACGAGGAATTGAACCCAAGGAATCGCTCACCTGTAACCAAAGCCTTGGTCCATTGCATTTCTTCTTTGGGAGCTAACTTGGAGTTTTCGTTCTCCAGAAAGCGAATGAATAGACTGGGGTGCTGGATAACAAATGATTAATAAAGAAAGACAAAAAGAGAGTTGAAAGAAAGAAAGAAAAGGGGAAAGATAGAAGAAAAACCAAGAAAAAAGAGAGTAAGAGAGAAAGAATAAAAATGAAATAAATGCTAAAAAAAGAAAAAGGAAATTTAGAAAGAGTTGAAAAAAAGAAAAAGAGAGAGATAGGAAGAATCAAAGAAAGAAGAAAGAAATAAAGGAAAAAAGAACGAAAAATAAATAAATAAATAAACAAATAGATAAATAAACATTGAATAAAAAAAA
>NC_134798.1:30929069-30941569 GCF_046742065.1 Oratosquilla oratoria
CAATATTCATAATTTCATATATTATTTTTCAACACACTTCATTTTCAAAGATAGTCTCATTACTTTAAAATGGTCACAATACTCATGTGTGTACTCAGATGAGAGGTCCTTAAGTCCTTAAGATTCCAAGTCTGACCACAGCAGATCCTAGGTTTTAGGTTTCCATGTATCTGCTTGACACCAAGTTCCAGTTGTTTAGGTCTCCCATCCCAAATACATATAAATGGTCAATACTATCTGTAAAATACATCAAGATTAATGTTCAACTCTTGAAAAATATCATTATAATATTCTCTATATTCTCCAGGGTTATTAATATTTATGCACAAAGTATTACTATAATCATCTTCATAGATCTGCAAGCTAATTTTCCTTATGTCATCTAAATGTCCTATCAATTCTTCTCTTGATTCTAAATGTTTAAGTTTAAACTTGTTTCCACCTGCAGAATCAATTACCCTATATGGACCAGTGTACCTTAGTGAAAGTTTATTATTGGGTGAGGTTGCTTTGACCATTACTAATTCCCCAATTTTCAATTTTAGTTTACGAGCTATTTTGTGTTGTTGTTCCCTCATCTCTTGTGAATACACCTGCATATGTTTCCTAACTCTTTGGTGAATACTTTGAAGAGTATTTATCCTATTGGATATATAATCATCCATATTATATATGGGTTTTTGCTCTGCTGTCAACATTTCATATGGCAGAGTTTTGTCCTCCCCAAAAATTATAAAATGAGGTGTATCCCCAGTTGCTACATTAATTTGATTGTTCAGGGTACACTTAACACAAGGAATCCAAGTATCCCAAGTTACACTATGAGGACTTATTAGGGTTCTAAGACATATAATTATCTTTTTGTTTAACCTTTCTACTACTCCATTACTTTGGGGATGGTTAACGAGTATATTGACTTTCTTGATGTGGAACACATTACATAGATTTTCCAAGATTTTGTTATTAAATTCAGTCCCATTATCTGAAACTAGGATGTTAGGTGTAGTAAAATTACAGATTATCTGATCATAGATTACGGAAGCAATAGTTTCAGCTTTCTTATTGATTATGGGTTGTAATATACAAAATCTTGAAAAATAATCAATAGCAACAAATAGGTATTTAAAGCCGTTCTCGGTTAGTGGTAATTCCAAAGTATCCATGTGAACTCTTTCCCAAGGTTTCTGTGGAATGGGATAGGTGAGTATAGGAGCAGGTTTTGGTGTATTTCCCTTCACCTTTACACATTTTACACATTTTTCTATATAATCATATATAGTTTTCTTCATACCTAACCAAAAGTACTTAAGTTGTGCCTGTCTATAAGTTTTATCCTTTCCAGGATGTGAACTACAATCACTATCATGAAGTAACTTCAATATCTCATTTACCAGAGTTTGTGGTATAACCAACTGATTTACTTGACCTCTAGAAATATCTTTCCCATTTACAAATGTTTTCCTATACAAAATTCCATTAATCAAATGAAATTCCTCTATCTTATACCCCTTTGGTAGCTTTGGAGGATCTCCTCTTGGGTTCATCAAATGCTTGATTATTGAATCACATGTCTCATCATCTCCCTGTTCTCTTATTAGCATTTCTTCATCTAAAGTTACTAATTCTTCTATACTACAAACAAAATTAATCAACCCTGTCCCAGTCATTGGTTGACTAATGTTTCTAGAAAGTGGATCTGCTACATTCCTTCTACCCGGAATATAATTAAATTGAACATCATAGCACTGAAGTATCGCAAACCATCTAGCAAGTCTGCCTCTAAGATTCTTATGCTTAAATAAGTTCTGAATAGCTGTGTGATCAGTCCAAACTCTGATGGGATACCCTAGTATCATATCCCTAAAACTTTCTAAAGAATAAATTACTGCTAAAGTTTCTCTTTCAGTTATAGAATAGTTCCTCTCTGCACTATTACAAAGTCTGGATGTGTAAGCTATGGGTTTTAAAGTTCCATTTCTCTCTTGCATTAGTATGCCTCCTAACCCTATGTCAGACGCATCAGTACAAAGAATAAATTCTTTTTCATAGTCGGGGAAAATTAAAATAGGTGAACTTGTGAGTTTATCTTTCAACTTGTCAAAAGCTTGCTGTTGCGCAGGTCCCCATATGAACTTTGAGTCCTTTCTCAACAAAGAACTTAGTGGATTAGCAATGTCAGCATAACTTTGAATGAATTTTCTATAATATCCTGTTAATCCCAAAAAGCTCCTAACCTTGTCTACATTGATCGGAACTGGAAAATTCTTGACAGCGTCCACCTTTGAATTTACTGTACTCAGTCCGTGTCTGTCTATCTTATGTCCTAAGTAAATGACACTGTCTTGCAAGAACTTACATTTTTCAAGTTTTACTTTTAAACCCAGCTTCTCCTAGTCTTGAGAATATCAAATCTAATTTCTTAAAGTGCTCCACTGCAGTCTGAGAAACTATTAAAATGTCATCTAGAAATACACTGGCAGTGTTTCCTAACAATCCATCTAGAATAGTATTCATTAATCTCATGTAAGTTAATGGACTATTACATAACCCAAATGGCATTCTCTTGAACTCATAATGTCCTGTTGTAGTAGAAAATGCTGTGAACTCTCTTGAATCTTCATGCAATTCTATTTGCCAAAAAGCTGATTTGATATCTATAGTACTAAAATATCTATTCTCAGTTCCCAAACTTCTCAAAATGTAACCGATAATGGGTAATGGTAACCTGTCACGAATGGTGTGCTTATTCAGTTCCCTGTAATCAATAACTGGTCGCATAGTCCCATCAGACTTTGGTACTAAGATCAACGGAAAATTCCACTCACTCTTACTATGTTCAATAATATCCTGTGATAACATTTCAGTGATGAGTTTATCTACTACAGCTAATCTAGAGTGAGGAACTCTGTAGGCTGGTATGTAGATAGGTTGTGTTCCTGGTTTTAACTTAATGTGATGTTTTAAAACAGTTGTTTTGCCTAAGGCGTCCCCCGGCAAAGCAATTGCTTTTTTATGTTTCATAAGCAAAGCAAATAAAGCTTCATCCAACTCAGGGCAATTAGTTGATTGTAATAATTCTTTATATCTATTTCTTAAGTCTATGCCTTCTTGTACTGAGCAAATTGATGAAGTTGGTAATTCTATCTCCTCACTATTCTCATTTAAAATCTTAATAGGTTTAGTACACACCTGAATACATCCTATTTGTGTACCTTTCTTTAAAACTATCTCTTTATTCATAGTATTAATTACTAATACTTCTACTCTGTTCTTATTTGTCTTATAAATCCCTGAGTCCCACTTCAATCCTTTAAGTTTAACTGATTCTGGGACTGTAATTACTTCAGAGTCTACATTGATTCCTTTCAAACACACTTCAACCTTATTAATTGACATGGGATGTAACAATGTCGACCTTGTTAATCCGCAATCTGCAATTCTCAAGGCATCTGTGGTTAATAATTTAGTAATCTCTGGGATTTCTTGAACTTCTGAGTTGGGTTCACAAATTGTTTTACTTTCTGTAGGGTTGGACCGCTCGGCCTCGCTATCTAGGATAGAAATGTTATCTAAGGATTCATTGATTCCTGTCACTGGTCTTAAGTCTGGTTGATTTAAGAATGGGATTAACTGTGACTTCACTAAAATTCCTAAGTCAGCAGGACAAATTACCATGTTTTCTTTTCTCATAGTTGCAAATCCTATCAATAAATCTCCTGGAAAAACAGACTCTTCTACCACTATCACTGGGATGTACAATTGTTCATTTGTATATAAGGCAACTTCTAGCTCAATCTTGCCTAATGTTTTTAACTGATTTCCAGTTACACCTTGCAATGTGTAACGGATTGGTTCCAACATTTTCACTCCTGGGTTCAACTGGTTTAAAACTTTACTAGTAATTACATTAACTACAGACCCTGTATCAATAAAAATTTGAATAGGCTTATTGAACACTTTACCCGCAATGAGAGGTCCTACAGAAGTTTTACCAACAGTAATTATCAGTTTGTCAGTTTCTTTCATCTCCCTTGCATTCCCATATTTAACACAATACCGCCTATCGGTATATATATGGGGAGGTCTGAAATGGTTTATTCTGTGTCTGGGGGTTTTCCTCTTAGCCCTGGGGGTACCCGAAAATTTCGGCACTCATGAGTTCTGTGTCCGATTTTATTATGGTAAATACAGAATGGAGGGTTCCTACATTGATACTCATTGTGACCTTCGTATTTGCAATTTCTGCAAATAATCCCATAAAAACATTCTTGTGCCTTGTGTCCCCAAGCATTACAATTAAAACATAGGATTCTGGTATCCCTATCCCTAGATGGACTTCTAGCATGCCGCCTATGTCCTACTTCTGTTTTCTTAAACTCTCTAGAGTTCCTATATTGGCTTTGTTGATTTATAGGCATTACATATGGGTTTATTGTTCTGGTCTCACTGTATCCTTGTAGAAGATAATCTACTTCTCCTAAACAGATATTTGATTTTAAATCTTTGTACAGCCTTTCTGCTGTTAAGTCATCAGAATTCTTTGCCAATAAGCTAAATGTAATCAATTTGATTACCTGTGAGATTTCCATCTTCTCACTAGATCTTTCTATCCAGTCTGAATCTTTCAAGATAGAATTCATGTCTTTTGACCATCTATCTAATCTAGCTAAGTACTCTGTGTCAGTTTCACTTGTCCTAACTTCCTTAATCATTTTTACCAATGATCTAATAGGATCCTGATCACATTTGGACATGAAATGTTTAAGAAAGGCTTTCTTGTAATTATCATATTGATTAATTAATTCCATTTGCTGAAAGTTAATGACAAACCTCGCCCTTCCATGCTCTGGATCTATATTCTCCTTGAGAATCTCAATCTTACGATTCTCATTTGTAATGTTTTTACTAACTATAAGTGTGTCAATAAGGTTCAAGAACTTGTTTACACCATATGTGTTAGACTCTCCTGTGAATTTTGGAATATTTGTATTGGATGTGTGAATTTCGTGTCTCAACACGTTAGAATTCTGAGGGGTACTCATACTTTACTAATACCTTGCTTTAGCCTGGCTGCTTGCGATGTCGCTTCGTGATGTCAATGTCTGGTTTGACGTCCTTCTACGGTCTTGTCATTCCTCAACGACGTTGTTCCTCCTCCATCACACTCTCTGCCTTGAAGACCGCCTTGTAGATGATGATCTCCTTGAAGAATCTTGAAGAATGCTTGTTCCCAACGTAGCAGTTACTTGAAGTTGTAGATTTCTCTCGTAGTCGTAATACACTCTTGATTTTGGTTGTCTTGTTCCCGTAGACTTCTGGCGCCACTTCTCTTCGGAGGTGTTTAACACCCAGTTCGTTCCACCGCTGAGCACCACTTTCACCACCCCTTGTCACCACTGTCACTTAAATTTGACTTGTAATATCACTCGTCTCGAGGCCCCTTGCCTCTCGTTACGTGAGGTTCACTAATATTCAAGTTCCTCTTAAGTAGTAGGCCCAATGCCTTCTTTTTCCTGTAGTCTCACTATTTTCTAGGCCCCATGCCTATTCCTCTCGTCCTTTGGGTTAATAAAAGGATGGTGAATTTTCTTTCTTCTTTCACTGTAATTTCACCTTAGCTTACACTCGGGATCTCTTTTCTCTCGTCTCTACATCGTCTCCTGATCCTCTCTCCTTACACCCTCTCTATATCTTCTCCCTATATCTTCTCTATCTCTTCTCTGTAGAACGTCTGACGAGATCCCGTATCTTACGCTAAGCTACCTTCGTCTGACGTCACTAATTTTTCTAAACCAATCCCCGGTGACTTCTCAAATAAATGTCACTCCTTATGGGCGTGACTTTGAATTCATGCACCAATAGTTTTTTCCTCCTTCTGCACCTTGCACCAATCCGGAAAGCCATTTCAATGCCACTAGCAAAAATTGTTTACCTCAGCATTAGTCAAACGAAGGTAACCCGCGCTTACAATGTTGTGATTACATAAGCGATTATAAAAACAGTCACCACCGTCGGTGTGTTTACATAGACAAAACGTCGCCCTCACCTAGACATAACATTGCCCTCTTCGGAGGCGTCGAGTCTGAGTTATTCTACTGCCCTAGCTCATTTCCATTCGTACACTACCGGCCTCTTACAGTGTGTGTGTGTGTGTGTGTGTGTGTGTGTGTGTGTGTGTGTGTGTGTGTGTGTGTGTGTGTGTGTGTGTGTGTGTGTGTGTGTGTGTGTGTCAGTGTGTATAATACAGTAAAACCTCGCTACCGAGCATAATTCGTTCAAGAATCTTACTCGTATTGCAAAATACTCCGTGAAATAATTTTTCCATAGGAATCAAAATCCGTCGTGGTCCAAGGTTTTGCACCCACTTGGACAAGAGACTGCCTAACTTTGCCAAAGTGCGACGGCTTGTCCCTACTGGTGTCTTTATTTGGGTCTGGTGCAGACAGACCTGTAACCGTAGCAAAGTGGACGCCAGATCTTACTAATCAACAGTCTCGAAGTCTGCGACAGGCCTAGCAAGCCGGCAAACTTATAATCATGCTCAAGAAACTCACGTTTTGCCTCGGAACCTTGATGTCAACATTGCTCACCGACTGCGTCAAAATGGACACTCTCCGAAATGATTCTAGAAACTCCAGGAAAATTTTACGAGTTGCTACTTTAAATATGGCAACGCTTAGAGCGAAGGAAGAAGAACTGGTTTTGCTGATGAAGGAGAGAAAAATTGACATTCTTGGTTTGTGTGAAACAAGACTTGCAGGCGAAGGCAGTAAGATCTTACATGATAACTACCAGCTAATGTATAGAGGTGGTGCAGATACCAGATACGGAGTGAGATTATTGTTACCTGAAGAACTAGCACAAAGAATCAGCATGGTAGAATAGAAAAATGAAAGGATTTTGGCCTTTTCTATTCAAACAAATGAACTAAATCTAAGTTTTGTACAAGTCTACGCGCCCCAAAACAAGGAAGACCAGTACATGAAAGAGAAATATTCTATGAAGACTTACAGAATGTTTGGCCTTTTCTATTAAAACAAATGAACTAAATCTAAGTTTTGTACAAGTCTACGCCCCAAAACAAGGAAGACCGGTACATGAAAGAGAAATATTCTATGAAGACTTACAGAATGTTAGAAATGACTTGCCATACGACGATAATGTAATCATCATGAGTGACTTAAATGGACATATTGGACAAGAACGAATAAGATGAGAGCATGTCATAGGAGCGCATAGCATTGGGGGAAAAAACCTTGAAGGTGAACGGCTCCTTGATTTTTGTGTGGTAAATAACATGTCATGAATAGCTTTTATGAGCATCAAGAAAACATAAATAGACGTGGTACAGATGGAATAGTATACAACATAATATAGAGACAAATCCATGATTGATCTAATGTTAACAAATACAAAAAAAAAAAAAAAAAAAACACCAGGCAGATCGTCGATGAGTTTCAAAAATCTCATGTTGTATATAGGTACACATGCATACATGGGGACTGTGCGACCCATCCTACTACCTATATCGGCATGACCACCATGAGGCTCTCGCGTCGTCTGTCATACCACCTAAACTCAGGAGCACCTAAAAATCATCATAGCAAAGTCCATCAAGCAAAGTTAAGAAGAGACGACCTAACACAGAATACGGAGATTATAGATTGCAACGAAGACCCACTACGATTACCCATATTAGAAGCTTTGTATATTAAGGATCTATCCCCGGGAATGAATACTCAACTCGAGAACTTAAAAATCCTACCAAGAGTCAGATGGTCATTCCCCAATAAAAACGAGACAAAGAACACAGATACACGCCACCCTCTAACCTACAGGACAACACGGAGCTCCGGCGACGCCAACCAGACAAAATCCTACATCGACGACCAGACAAAATCCCACATCGACGACCAGACAAAATCCCACACCCTGCACCATATATAATCCACACACACACACACCGGCCTAGCCCTTCGATTCTTACCTGCCACTGAGGAAGCACCAAGAGGTGTGAAAACGCGTTCTGGCTTTTTTTTTAATTATGTATGTTATTCCACAACATAACATACGATGACTTATTAAGGTTACTGCCTACGGAAGGCAAGATTACTCTAAGAAAGAGAAAAAAATACGACAAGAAGCTCTGTCATAACAAGCTTGCCATTCACTTTAATAATATATATATATATATATACATATATAATATATATATATATATATATATTATATGTATATGTATGTGTGTATATATATATACATATATATATGTACATATATATATATATATATATATATATATATATATATATATATATATATACAATATATTTAATGCTGATGTAATCGGTTGTGGCATCCACAGCATAAAAACAATGTTATCAATAGTAGTGAAAGATACAAATGGCTCTTATTCGACGACTAAAACCGATTGATGGCAGGCATAGTGAATTTCAATGGTACCGAATACAATGGAAAGCTCAATAATAGTTTTTTTTTTATGGTTTTAGGAACAGCTCGCGCATGTTGGAAAATTTTATATACACATACTGAGAGGATACATTGCAAATATGTCAACTTTACTTTCTAATATGACTACTCTGGGACTGAAAGTTCCTATCTTGGGGGGAAAAAATCTCAATTTCAAATAATTATGACACACTATTGGCATGTGCTGAGAAATGTATGGGGCAGCACTTAAATATGTGCCACTAATTATTTTCGATATAAAAAGAACATAAGTATATAAGGAATAATTATCAATAGATGGGTAACGAAATCTAACAATAGTGTTTTGGACATTGCCTGTGTCTGTGCGGAAAGGTTAAAATGTATTCGACATTGTTACCCTGACAAGAACAATACCAGTCCTGCCCAAGATTTGCACCAAACATCATCTCGAATTCCCCAGATTTAAAGATTTAGTGGTATGAAGGAACACACGTACACACACACGTACACACATACACATACACACACAGACACACACACGCACACACACAAAGCACACAAATACACACAAACACGCACACAAAGACACGCACACACACACACACACACACACACACACACACACACACACACACACACACACACACACACACACACACACACACACACACACACACACACACACACACACACACACACACACACACAGGTGACAGTGGTGGTGGACGGACGTGGGTGGCCTGTGACCTCCTGTCTCAGGTGTAACAGGGCGCTCTGTAGCTGCCTGGGTGAGCTTGTTGACCCTTCTCTTGCTATTTATTTTTCTCCTAGTTTATGCGCGGTAACAATGTGCGGACCAGTATTGTCATATAACTCCCCTCGTCAGAGATACTGACCCAGTGAAATTTACGCGTTAAAACGAGGGTGTGGTTATCCTCCGAGTTCAGTGATTCAGTACCTGAAAGACATGAAACTCTTCCGAAGTCGTGGCCGACGAGGTGGTAGAAAAATTACACGAACAGTGCCTGTGATTACAACCACAACAAGTGAAAAAATAGAAAAAAGGTTGAGCCGAGGTCTTGCAATCACAGTGAAGTGCCACGCGTTTGGTACAGCCTACCCTCCTTCCTGCTGTCTAACGTTACCTCCTTAACCAACAAAATGGAGGAAGTGATCGAAACAGTACGTTCTACAGGATGTGACATGATGGCAGTTACTGAAGCGTGGCAATTTGTGCCTGAAATGTGTAATATTGAAAACTTTGTGCTATGTCACCACCTCAGAGTGAATTGTGGTGGTCGTCGTGTGGCGTTGTTCTGTCGTGCGGACCTCATCCCCTCACACCTCAGGGTTGATATTCCCGAGGGAGTTGAGGCTCTGTGGGTGAGCCTTTTCCCCTGCCTTCACCCCTGCCACACCGCGTCCATCATTATGTGTGTGGTTTATCATCCTCCACGTGCACACACCACCGCTCTCCTTACCGATCACATTACTGATACCGCTGACTCCTCACGTTTGAAATATCCCGCTGCAAAGCTGGTTATTTGTAGGGACTTTAATCGGCTAGACACAAGTGAGATTCTACATCAATTAAGTCTCACTCAGGTGGTGAACTTCCCCACCCACAAGCAAACAACTCTCGACCTTATCATGACCGACATGGCTCAGCAGTACTCCCCTCCCAGACCTCTCGCCCCCATCGGCAGGAGCACCCACATTACCATCCAGTGGTCGCCAGCACCCAGCAATGCCATCCGTAGAACTAAGGTCACTCGAGACCATCGCCCCATGACTGACTATGCCATGAGGGAGTTTGGGAGGTGGATAGTGGAGTACCCCTGGACGGAGGTTCTGGAAGCCGAGGACGTGGAAACCAAGTGGAGAAACTACTCAACAACCACTACTGAAGCTTTCCACTTTTTTTTCCCGGTCAAGGACTTCTCCGTGAACCCATCAGACGCCCCATGGATGAGACCTCGTATTAAGCGTCTCATTAAACAACGCAACAGGGCATATTACACTGATCGACCCCTCTTCAGGTCCCTCAGAAATAAAGTCATCAAGGAGATAAGTATATCCATTCTTCGTACTACCCTAACAAAGTAGAACACCGCAAACAACAAAATAAGTCAGTGGTTTAGTAAAATCAAGGCTCTCTGCGGGCTACAAAATAATCAGACCTCTCACCTGCCCTGCGCCTCAAACTTACCACCTGACTTAGCTGCTCAAGAGGTACTCACTTTGCCTCTATCTGCCAGACCTTACAACCCCCCCCCCTTAACCTCTCCGGCCTACCTGCCTACCTCCCCTCCCCCTCACCCCTTGCCCCTGTCCAGGAGGCTGACGTTGCCATTAAACTAAGTAAATCAAAGTATAACAGATCTACAACACCTTCTGATCTACCTATCAAAATCTACAAAGAATTTGCCCCAGAACTTGCCCTCCCACTTTCCTCCATAATTAATGCTTCACTGAGTCAAAACTCCTGCCCCAATGACTGGAAAATTTCATATATCACTCCCATTCCCAAATTTCCGAACCCACATTCAGTAAGCGACCTTAGACCTATTGCCATCACCCCAATCCCAAGCCTTATCTGTGAGGGTTTTGTATTTGACTCAGTATACAACAAAATTAAAGATCAAATCGATAGCCAACAGTATGGCAACATGAAATCCTCCTCCACAACTCACTATCTTGTTAATCTGCTGGACTTTTTGCACAGCCACTTAAACAAGCGCAATACTTCTCTAGCCTTGACCTTTATAGACTTCAAGAAAGCGTTTGAGCATAACATCATCATCTCCAAAGTCATACAACTGGGGATCCAACCACACCTGGTAGCATGGCTAGCCGACTTCCTGACCGGACGTCAACAGGCAGTGAGGTACCAGGGATCGACATCCTCCCTCCTCCCCCTGACCTGTGGGGTCCCTCAAGGGACCAAAATGGGACCACTGTACTTCCTCATCTTCATAAATGATGCATTAATGGACACCCCACATAGATGGAAATACGTCGATTGCTGCACAGTTGGCATCCCCATCAACACCAGGCAGCCTGACTATTCTTCGCTGCAAAACATCCTAGATAACCTTAAAGCGTGGACCGAGAGCAGCAATGTGACAGTTAACCACAACAAGACCGTGGCCATGCACATATGTACATCCAAACAGGCGGTGGCACCTCCTCAACTATCACTAGGAACCCACTCCCTTCAGGTGGTCCAGTCCGCCAAGCTACTTGGCATCACATTAGACGACCACATTAACTGGAAAAAGCACATCAACAACATCATCAGGACAGCCTCATACAAACTCTACATGCTACGCAGATTGAGGTCCCTTGGTACCCCATCACCAGATCTGAAGGGAGTCTACACCACCATCGTGCTCCCCACCCTCATGCACGCCTCCCCGGCCTGGTCATTATCACTCAACATCACACAGAGGAGTAGATTAGAGAGAGTACAAAGAAGAGCGTGCAGAATTATCATGGGTGGTCAGTATGAGGGATACGAGCACGCCCTCACCACCCTCAGCTTGCCAAGAGTGTCAGACAAGCACAGTGAGGCACTGAGTAAGTTTGGACAGTACCTAATGTTCCACCCACGTCACCGTCACTTCCTCCCGCCTGACGCCACAAACACCCGCCACGCCACACGACATTCTAACAAGATCCAACCCATCAGAGCACCGAGGACTGACCGATACAAAAACAGTGCTATTCCATCCATTGTTCGCACAATAAACTCATTATAAAACTTAGACTAGGCATATCACTCTTATAATTTTTGCATTGCATTATTATCAGCGTATCACTGTAAAACTTAGACTAGGCGTATTACTCATAAAAGTACTCTATTGTATTATTGTCAGTGTATCACTACCATTTCAATAAACCTATTATTATTTATTTATTTTTATAATTTACATATACACACACGAATGCACGCACATCTGAGCACACACACACACACACACACACACACACACACACACACACACACACACACACACACACACACACACACACACACACACACACAC
>NC_134798.1:30956569-30959069 GCF_046742065.1 Oratosquilla oratoria
GCATGACGTGACTTCAATCTTATGCTGTGGGTGTTAGAGCACAGAATTTACAAACAGCAATAATATTGACAGTAAAATAACGTGAAATTTCTACCACTACGTATAACATGTCCGGTCGGATTTCCAACAAGAAGAGAAAATATATATATTTCGAAACTGCGAGCCTTCATAAACATAACATTTCGTTTTCATGATAAATTATTTGAATTAGAGAAGATTATTTCATGACTAAAGCATTGTATTGTTTTCCGGTGCTCAATGTATTTAGACTTTATTTCGGTTGGTCTAAACTCCGAAAAGAGTAGTAAGGTCCGAAACGAATGGTAACGGAGTAGTAAAATCCATAACCCTAGAACTACATACAGTAGCTGTTTTTGACGAACGTGAACCACATCGCCGGGAGAATTTTTACCTTTTTTGGAAAACAAAACAAAACATGCTTAACTTCAAAACAGGTTTATCATAAAATAAACATTGAAAGAATAACTCTTAAACTTTAGAATGATGATATGTAAACTTAATTAGTTCTTTATGTTAACCCTGTACGTGATTTAATGCAAAGTAAGGTAAAATCACTAAACGAAAAGTGTGTGCATGCGTGCGGGAGAAAATCTCTCTGCGATGTGGTTCAAGGGGACCATTAGTAAGGTCTGGAACGGACCCAAATGGGACTAAAATCTACATTGAACTACTGAAACGGACCTTCAGATATTTTCGATGGTTTCTATAAATTTCAAATAAGGTTTTTATAGTGTATATGTAGTAATGCAGTGCTTCGTGAGAAGTCAGAATACGGAGACAAACACCAAAAGAAATTTCGTTCTATACAAATTAAGAAATAAAGCAATTATGAATAGAAAAAATTATTGTATAAAAAATATCCTATAATATGAATACTTTCCTATACACTACTACTAGCTAAGCGCGCGCACACACACACACACACACACACACACACACACACACACACACACACACACACACACACACACACACACACACACACACACACACACACACACACACACACATACACATACACAAACACACACACACACACACACAAACACACACACACACACACACACACACACACACACACACACACACACACACACACACACACACACACACACACACACACACACACACACACACACACACACACACACACACACACACACACACACACACACACACACACACACACACACACACAAACACACACACACACACACACACACACACACTCACACACACACACACACACACATACACACACACACACACACACACACACACACACACACACACACACACACATGTACACACGTACACACACGACTCGGTGGCGCAGTTGGTAGAGCACTGAACTGCCACGATAGTGGCCCGCAGTTCTAGGTTCGAATCCTGCCCAGGGCCGAAATTATTTCGGTACCGCTGCGCTTCGAGTCGTTACTCTGACTCTCGTGGGTGGGGAGTTGGGTGTGTGTGTGTGTGAAAGGTCATAGTATTACCCATAGATCGGACCTACGAGCTCTGAGCTCTCTTCCAGGAGGGAAATAGCTGTCGATCACGAGTCCAACACGTGATCCAAAGACCAAGTGAATACTCACACACACACACACACACACACACACACACACACACACACACACACACACACACACACACACACACACACACACACACACACACACACACACACACACACACACACACACACACACACACACACACACACACACACACACACACACACACATACACAAAAGAGCCAAGAAAATGTACTACCCTAGTAAGATCAAACACTTACAGTAGAACAGCAGTCAGTAGTTTAACAAGGTTAAAAGTTTGTGCGATATGCGTCAGGCATCCGACATCTCCCTCCTATCGCAATTGTCACCTGACCGTGCGGCTTAGCAAATAAATGAACACTTTGCATCCATCTGTCAAACGCTGCCCGGGGTTGACCTCTCTCTCCTCCCTGATTTCCTCCCCTCTCCTTCCCCCCCGACAGTTTATGTTTTTCAGTTTGCCAAAAAGCTCGCCAGCATCAAGTAAAAGCGGTCTTCTACACCCATAGACTTACCCATCAAACCTTATCGCGAATTTGGTCGCGAACTTGCCATCCCGATCTTTTCAATAAGCTATGCCTCACTTAAGCAGAGTTAATGTCCCACGAATTTGAAGACTGGTTTCATTACTCCCATCCCCAAATCGTCCAATCCCAAAATCCTTTAGTGATCTCAGACTCATTACTATCAATCCCGTTCCTAGTCTTTTTTGTGAGGATTTTGTCTTCGGGTTGCCATACTCCAAAATCAGCAAAATCATTGATCACCAATAGTTTGGTAATGTGTAAACATCCTCCACCACTCACTATCTTATTAACTTCCTTGATTTCTTCTACTGTAAAAAAATATCGAGCAGCGCAAGACTTTACTTGCAGCAGCGTTCATTGACTTCAAAAAAGCCTTCGAACTTGTTGATTACACCA
>NC_134798.1:30964069-30971569 GCF_046742065.1 Oratosquilla oratoria
ACTACCCCATCCATGTATAAGTTGAACAGCCAGGGCGACGTAACGCATCCTTGACAAAGTCCCACCTTTACCTCGAACCACTCACTCTCTCCATTTCTAATCCTGACACAAGCTCTACTACTCGCATAAAAACTCTTGGCAACTCCTAGAAGCTTTCCTCCTATCCCGTATATCCGCAAAACCTCCCACAGTGCCTTTCTGTCTACCCTGTCATAAGCCTTTTCCAGATCCATAAAGGCCCAAAAAACATCCTTCCCCTTTCCTATAACTTTCTCACATATCTGTCTTACCACAAAGATCTGATCTACACAACCTCTACCCGTCTTAAATCCACACTGTTCCTCACCAATTGCTCCCTCTATTCCTCTCCTAATCCTCTCAATCAAGATCCTCCCATAAGCCTTCCCAACTACACTTAACAAGCTAATCCTTCTGAAACTACTACATTCACACTTGTCCCCTTTTCCCTTGTAAAGTGGAACTATACAGGCACTCCTCCAGTCCTCCGGAACTCTACCCTCTCTACAGCAAACATTAAATAACCTCACCAGCCAGTCCACCATCACTCTACCTCCTTTTTTTAGACATTCTGCATGGCATCTATCGAGATCAGGTGCCTTACCTACTTTCATCATCTTAACAACTGCCTTCACTTCATCCTTCCTTATTTCTCCTCCATTTTCCTCACTCATCACGGTCATTTTCTTAGCATTTCCCACTGCAGCTATCTTTCCCTCCCTATCCTCCTTCACATTCAGCAACTCCCTAAAATATTCTGCCCATCTTCCCCTTACTGCCTTCTCTTCCATTATCATCTCTCCATCTGCATGTTATTGTGGCAAAGTGGCATGCAGTTGATAATTTATGATCATTTCCTTTTCGCTTACCTTCCTTGTGGTGGGGGAAAAGAATACTGCTACCAAATATTTCCACTTGGATCGTAAGAGGCGAGAAGAAAGGGACGGGGATTGGGACTAGGC
This sequence comes from Oratosquilla oratoria, assembly GCF_046742065.1. Classification (NCBI taxonomy): domain Eukaryota; kingdom Metazoa; phylum Arthropoda; class Malacostraca; order Stomatopoda; family Squillidae; genus Oratosquilla; species Oratosquilla oratoria. Next base: position 30,965,050 of record NC_134798.1, read on the forward strand.
ATCCTTCTCCTTGTAGCCCCACAGGGGACATTCCTAAAAGAAAAATAAAGGCATAGGAGGGTCTGGGAGTTTTCCGACTAGCACCCAAAGGTTTGGGTCTTTTAATGTGCGTGGATGTGGTACAGATGAGGGTAAAAGGGAAGAGATAGGTAGTATGTTTGTGAGAAGAAAGATGGATGTGTTGGCTTTGAGTGAAACTAAGCTGAAAGGGAAGGGCGAGTGTAAGTTTGGGAGTATAAGTGGGAGGTTATCAGGAGTGAAGAGAGGGCGAGGGAGGGAAGGGGTGGCTATACTAGTGAGTGAAGAGATAGGTAAACGTGTAGTGGAGTGGAAGGAGGTTTCCTCTAGGATAATGTGGATGAAGGTGAAACTGGAAAAAGAGATGTGGGTTTTTGTAAGTGCATATGGGCCTGGCAGTGAAAAGAGCGTAGAAGAAAGGGAGGCATTTTTGATAGATTTAAATGAGTACATAGAGGATTTAGGGAGAAATATCAATGTAATTGTACTGGGAGACCTTAATGCTAGGGTAGGAAATGATCCAATTGATGGAGTGGTTGGGAAATGTGGAGTTCCAGGAAATAATGGTAGTGGAGAGTTGATGGTGGAAATGTGTCTAGAAAGAGAGTTGATGATAGCAAATACAGTGTTTCGGAAGAAAGTCAAGCATAAGTACACATGGGAGAGGGTGGTGGAGGGAAGGGTGATAGATAGAGCGTTAATGGACTATGTAGTGGTAAATAGGATTATGAGAGGAAGAGTTAAGGATGTACATGTGCTAAGGGGAGAGGGTGGAGGAATATCAGATTATATTTTGGTGGAAGGTAAGTTGAGAGTGGAGGATAGATGGAGGAAGAGGAAAGGAACAAAAGGTAGGGAGGTGCTTAGAGTGAACTCTTTAAATGAAAAAGAAAAGGAGAAGGAGTACAAGAAGAAGCTGAAGGAGGAGTGGGAGGGAGTGAAAGATAGAGTAGAGCTAGGTGTGGAGGAGGAATGGGCATGGTTCAAGGAGGGAGTCACAAAGTGTGCAAAGATGGTGTGTGGAACAAGAAGGACAGGAGGAAATAGAAGAAAGGGTAGTGAATGGTGGGATTAGGAAACAAAGAAGGTTGTAGAAGAGAAGAAGCGAGCTTTCACAGATTGATTACAAAATAGGACGAGGGAGTCATATGAGAGGTACAAAGAAAAGAAGAGAAGTTAAGCGAAAGGTAAAGAAGGCAAAGAGGAGAGCAGATGTGAAATGGGGTAAGAGTATGACAGAAAATTTTGTAGGTAAAAAAAATGTTTTGGAAAGAAATTAAGAGAGGAAGAGGAGGCGAATCAAGTATATATATATATATATATATATATATATATATATATATATATATATATATATATATATATTTATATGTAGTAAGACATATATATGAGGATACTTTGGCATGGGGTAAGGATATTTTTGGCTTTCATTGATTTGGAAAAAATGTATGACAGGTTTGGCAGACAGGAACTATAAAATACATTGCAGATGTGTGGGGTTAAGGGAAATCTGTTGAGGGTAATCAAAAGTTTGTACGTGAGTAGTAGAGCTTATGTAAAGATTGGGATTAGAACGACTTAATGGTCTGAAATGAAGAGAGCTGACCGACGCCAGGAAGAATGAAATTTGTGGAGTATAAATCGACAGGGTGAATTGAGATGGCCTTTCCCGTCTACTAAAATGAGATTCCTTTATGTAAATAAAGTCGCATGGCATTAACCGGCCTAGACTAATCTAAGTATATTACCATGACGAACTGGTTAAGTTAGTCATGACCCCCTCATTCCGCTGATGCCCTTTTGATTAAAAAGCATCATCCGGCTTTACTCAGAATGATATCTATAAATGAAAATAGTCAGAAGGATCAAACATACATTAGAATATATGTGAACCTCTTTACGATGAGACCCTGCAACCATAAACTGGATAAAATTACATGGTGCTAAATATAACAAAATATTTCAAGTTCATCATAATGAATGCTCTTATTGAATAGAATCATCTGGCGTTATGAAGAACAAAATATGCCACGGATGTCATTATATCGAGGTTTAATTAAGACAGTCCTATCCTTTTCAGCACGATGCACTGCTCTGAGCTCAGAAGGATGTTTAGCACTACTGAAAAAAGTGAAACAAAAAATGCATTCATTTCACTAAAACAATACACCCTGTAATACGTATATTAATGTGCAAAAGTTGTAACTATGTCAAGCTAATTTCATGTCATTATGTAGTGATAACAACCGTTACAAATTCTACAGGAAACGTCTGTCGTCAGCCAGAATACAAAATGTTGAAGACACCTCCCCTATCAAAAGCCATAAGAAGTAAGTCAGAATACTACCCAAAGAACAAGATCGCCGAGAAGAAACACGGAGATGATTGAAAGAGAGTTTCAACGATTATACAGAAGATAGAGAAAAATATATAAACTTGATAACGGTAATCAAGAAATAGCGTAGGGGGAGAGTTGCAAGTGGCCACACTGATGTTGATACATTGAATGAAAAAATATGATAAGTAGAATGAAAAAAGGAGTCAGAAAAACGTGAGGAGTTGAAATTAAATGGTATAAGCGGGAAGAATGATTGAAGTAAATGAAGAGGAAGGAAAGAGAACAATAAATTAGGAGGATCAGGAAAGGGAGGAAATGATTATGAAGAGGAGCTTAGAAAGAGAAGGAAGGAAAGAATAAATGAAATAGTGGAAGAAGGTAAGAAAGGAAGACAAGACGATCTGAGGAAGTTTTCATGAGGACGATAGGAGAGGCGTACATATAACAAGCACAGATTTACAGTTTCTTCACTGATATGCTGAGTTACTAAATATCATTATGGAGAACGACGAATAAATCTTATTTCCTTGAGTGGCATCTTTTCTAAATGGCATCGCGATAGGTCTAGACCTCTTTCAACTGAAATAACTTTTTATGTAAGATCGGAATATCGGCTGGATAGAATGTTGTGTCTTCCACAATAAAAAAACAGAACAAAACAAAACAAAACTGCACCATATCAATGAAAGCATTGTGATATCGGAACAAAAGGCTAAAGACTTAAACACAAATGAAAAAAGCTGATAATCAACAATTAAAGGGGCAAAGAAGAAGTATACGAAGAAAAGGAGGGCATTCTGGAAGCCGAAAACAGATAGACTGTTGGTCAATTTAAAACAGAATAATAAGAAGCCAGACCGAGAAAAGGATGAACCGTTGAAATTTCGTGAACCAAAAATAGTTAAAAGTTTGTCCAAGAAACAGTAAATATGTAGAAGTTAAGTAAAATAAATAAACAAATAAATAAAAGCAAAAGAAAAATAGTAGTAATAATAGAAAAGGAAGAAAACAATGAAGATAGGCATAAGACTCAAAGGACGAAAAGACGCAAAGAAGTAGATGCATTAGAGTTGTCACTAACTTTTAACGAATGTAATCAGAAAACAGTTGCAAGGAAAGCTACGGCATTTGCAACATTGTCGAAACTGATGCAGGAGCGTGGAGGTGGGGGCCAGGGGGATAGAGCGGAGAGGAGCAGAAGTGGCTGGAGTGAGGTGGAGGGCTAACAGAGGAAGAGGCGGGTGGAATGAAGTGGAGGCGAGCAGAGATGAAGGTGAGTGGAGAGAGTCAGAGACAAGAAAAGGTGGAGGCGAGTGTAGTGACGCCGGGGTGGAAGGTGGGAGCAGAGGTGGGGGCGAGTGGAGTAAAATAAAAGGTAGATGAGTTGGAGGCAAATGGAGTGAAACTGAGGGGAAGAGAGGTGGAGGTGGATGGAATAATGTGCATAGGAAAAGAGATGGAAATTGGAACGAAGTCAAATGGAGCAAAGGTAGAGATGAATGGGGAGTGAAGGGGTATAGAGGAGGAGGAGGGAAGAGCCGAATGAAGAGAAATGGGTAGAAAACAAAAGACTAGAGACTGAACCCAAAAGATTTACTCTCAAAATGACGTCATCGCTAGGTTGTAGTTTGCCACCGACAAACCCTTTCCAATTCAACATATGTATTGCATAGTTCCTCTTATGACCTTTCGTATAATACCACCCTTGCTGCTAATCTGATGGACGTTGTTGGATGTTTGAGTTTAATCATAAAACGCTGTCAATTACAAAGTGTTTCCAGAATCCAGCCCCAAGAGACGGTAGAAGTGTCTGGAAGTTCCTGGGAATTCCTGAGAAGAGTTACAGGAGACAGAGAGGGGGCTAACAAGAAAAGTTTCACTAAGAGGAAAAAATCTTGACTTCACTTAAGTGGACGATACCCTTCGTGAGGAGCCCAAAGTTGTGCTTAGGGAACTTTTATAGATAAAAAGTTTCATGTATGTAAAGTGGTCTTGTAGGGATGTCCTTAGTCGGTACGAAGAAAGACCTAAGCAGTGGGTATATTAGTGTGGTGTTGTACAGTGGAAGGCTGTAGTTTAGCTATGTAGATAACACAATTTATTTGTTTGTAAAAGATGTGCAGATATAATAGAATTTAATCGAATTTTATCTAAAACATAATGTGGACGAGAAAGTTAGAAGAATAATGTCAAAGGTGAAAGTATGACTACTTTTTTTGCGGACACTGAGGAGTCCATAGAACAGAAAGGTTAGTAAAAAAAATACATAATGGATAGGAGAAAGTACCCGAAGAAAAAATGTTAAAACGAAAGTGTGCAGACAAGGCAAAGGATAGCAGGCTTAGAGCTAATGGTTGAGCAAAGGATCCTGCTCAGAAAACCCCAGCAATTGGAAGGGATAGTTTCAATCCTGCAATATGATATCGAAGTATGAATATAAAGAAGTCCTGGCCGACGCATATCAAGTCAGCTGGGCAGAATCGAATTTTTTTTTGGGATAAAGCAGGCAGCCAGGAAGGAAGGAGGCAAGAAGAGGGTGTGAACAAAAGTGGAGGGGATATAGATTCAAATGGAGGGGAGAGGAAGCAATTAGAGTGGAGTGCATGCGAATGGAGGGGAGGGGGACACGAGCGGAAGTGTGCTGACGGAAGGGGAGGAAAAAATGGGGGATAGAAATTCAAGGGGAAAAGGAGGAGGGGACTCCACGTCAGGGCTGCCGAGGGGAGCCGAGTGGGGAGCTACAAATATAGAGGCCGGAAAGAGCATGCAGAAGAGTATAAGTGAAAAAATGGAGGCTGAACAATTGTAGGGGACAAACAAGTGGCGAAAGTAAAAGGGATGGAAACCAGATGTGGAGTGAAGAGGAGTGGGCTCTGTTAACCCTATCAATCTGGTGAGATATATCATAGATTTGTTCATACTAACACCAGGGCATTTTTTTCCACTTATGGAAAGGTCTTTTGACTGAAGAAGCTGAAATTTTAACAAATGATACCATCATATTGATTTATTTTGTGAAATATATTTTGAATGTTGCTAAGCAATTTAATGCAACAGATAGGTGATTAACCAGAACAGCAGCGCTGCATAAGTCCTGCATTTGCTAACAGACAAATAGGAAAAGTGTCAGTGGAATAAGGGATGACTTTCCATATGTTTTTCTTTATATTTGACATAAGGCGAGAGACAAAACTGTGGTAAAAGTGTAAAGGATTAAATCAAAAGAAATATAAAAAAAGAAAGAAACCAATGTAATAGAGGGAAAACAATGAAAAAAGTGAAGAAAAAAATACAAGTATATGCAAACATAGTAGGATACTGGGAAATAAGAAGAGAGCAAAAAAATATATAATAATAATAATAATAATGAGTAGGAAAAAGGGGAATATGTGAATAAATATGATATACGACACTAAACGAAAGTGGAATGAAAACAGAAGAAAGAAAGTTAGTAAAATCGAGAGGAAAGAGATGAAAATGAGGTAAGAAATAGAATGAGGAAACATGGAGAATAGATAGAAAGATGTACGATTAATAAAAAACTAAATAAAGGAATAAGAGAAGTAAGAACATAAAGAAAATATAGTGAAAAAGAAAGGAACTATACTAAACATTCTAAAAAGAAAATTAGACTTACTAAAGAGAAACAAAAGAAATGGAAAAAAATTATGAGAAAATAAATCAAAGTAAGTAGAATGGAAAAAAAAGTAAAAGAATCAAACAAAAAGATAAAAGTACAAAGATAGGGAAAGCAAATATAAGGAGAAAAGAAAGGTAAAGACAAACATGTGAAAAAAGAAAACACGCTATAGAAAGAAAAAGGAAAGGAAAATAGAGCAGTAAGAGAGGGAGACAAATGGAAATGAAAAGAAATGGAGGAAACGAGGAGATATATGTAGATAGAAAAATATATAAATGCGTATACGAAGACAAGATCATGCGTGAGACAAGAACCTGCTTTCTAAGTCATTTTGAAAAAATAAATTAAAATTGGGAAAGAACGATAACATTACAAGTGGGAATTAGTTAATTTGAGACCCACAGGAGAGTATCTTGTATAGATAAAGAAGAAAAAACAAAAAGACATTAAAAAGATGACTCACAACAAGATGAATACCTATATCTTGAAACAAAGTGAAAAATTAAAAACGTGACAAGGAAAAT
>NC_134798.1:30976569-30989069 GCF_046742065.1 Oratosquilla oratoria
AAGGAGTTTGCTGAGATACTTTAGTTTGATGGCTATTTCCGCCTTTTTTTTTACAATTTTTTTTAAGTGTTTAGAAAAACATAAGCCTGACGATTGCCTATTGAATATTTCTATTCTCAAAGTCCTATGTAGTGCATTGATTTCCAATATACATTTTTGGCGGTCCCCTCCTGTTCTTATTTTTTTTATCAAAAGAAATTATGAGATATATTCTGTTTATTTACTAAATTCCGAAAGCGAGATTATATCTGTATCATAATTTTTTTTTCAAAGGTTTGAGAATGCCTTCCATATATCACATCAAACGCTTCATAATCTGAAGAGGAATGTACTTTTATCTTCAGCCTCACAAGCAGATATTAAAGATATAATCGCCTTTATTCTTTTTTCTTTTTCTTCTTCGAGAAGAATATCGCGTGCAAGGGTATCTGATAAAAGGTAGCTACCATATCATCTTCGGCTACCCTTGTGGAGGAATGAAGTACAAAAGTGACCATATTTTTAAATGGTGTGCAAGAATAACGATTACATATAAGTTTAGTTCTATCACCCAAGAATTACACTCAGTTGTGGATAGACACACACACGCACACACATAAACACACACGATTTTAAGAATAAACTGCATGTGGGGGGATACAAAAACGGGTCTCTACGAGCATAGCTCTTGTCCCGTAAAATACAACTAGGTAAATGCAACTAGGTAAATAAACACACACACACACACACACACACACACACACACACACACACACACACACACACACACACACACACACACACACACACACACACACACACACACACACACACACACACACACACACACACACACACGCACACACGCACACACGCACGCACGCACACACACACACATATATATATATATATATATATATATATATATATATATATATATATTGCAGAAACCACAGAGAAATTAAAGTCGGAATACTGAACGTTTTCGTCTATTACGACATCCAACGTTTGACCATTTTGGAGGCTGTGATCATAAAAGATTTACAACCTATTATTAATGTACAAACAAATGATTTCTCCCTCCTCCCCAGCATGAAACCTACACGCAGGAGACATTTGCTCACCAAAATACAACCACCAGATCAGAGAACACCCATAAAGGTCCAAAATATCCCCGCAGAGGATAAAATGTCATGCCTCAGGCGATCGGCTAGGCTTAGGAACCAACCAAATAGCGCCAGCCAAACAGAGGAGAGTCATTAAGTGACCTCTCCAAGTTTTTCCTTTATACATATTTATACTCGTCTTGGTCACACTTCTCTTCACTCCAACTGAAGATGCAGAACGATCTGCGAAACGTCTTGGGTTTATTATACTGTGTTTTGTTTATTTTCATATATTTTGTATATAACATAGACTTCTGTGTTAATATAAATTACCAATGTCAATTGGAAATTTGCTTCTTCCCCTCTCATTCCCCCAGAAATCTACTTTCCGAAAGCTAGAAAGCTTAAGAAAGAAATTAATTTCTAATGAATTTGCTGTCGTTTTCAACAGAATATGCTTAAAAGAGAATCTCCTGCCACGCTTCACGAATATATATATATATATATATATATATATATATATATATATATATATATATATATTTATATATTATATATATATCATTAAACTGAATGGCAAGCTTGTTATGACAGAGCTTCTTATCGTATTTTTTCTCTCTTTCTTAGAGCAATCTTGCTTTCTGTAGGCAGTAACCTTAATAAATCTCCGTATGTCATGCTGTGGAATAACATACATAATTTATAAAAAAAAAAGGCCAAAACGCGTTATCACACCTCTTGGTGCTTCTTCAGCGGCAGGTACGAATCTAAGGGCTGGGCTGGTGTGTGTGGGTATATATGGGACAGGCTGTGGGACTTTGTCTAGTCGTCGGTGCGGGATTTTGTCTGGTCGTCGATGTGGGATTTTGTCTGGTTGGCGTCGCCGGAGCTCCGTGTCGTCCTGTAGGTTGGAGGGTGGCTTGTATCTGTGCTTTTTTGTCTCTTTTTTATTGGGGAATGATCTTCTCACACTTGGTAGGATTTTTAAGTCCTCTAGTTGGGTATTCATACCCGGGGATAGATCCTTGATATACAAAGCCTCTGATATGAATACCCAACTAGAGGACTTAAAAATCCTACCTAGTGTGAGAAGATCATTCCCCAATGAAAACGAGACAAACAACAGATACACGCCACCCTCCAACCTACAAGACGACACGGAGCTCCGACGACACCAACCAGACAAAATCCCACATCGACGACAAGACAAAATCCCGCACCGACCACTAGACAAATTCCCACAGCCTGTCCCATATATACCCACACACACCAGCCTAGCCCTTAGATTCGTACCTGCCACTGAGGAAGCACCAAGAGGTGTGAAAACGCGTTTTGGCTTTTTTATAAATTATGTATATTATTCCACAGCATGACATACGGAGATTTATTAAGGTTACTGCCTACAGAAGGCAAGATTACTCTAAGAAAGAGAGAAAAATATGACAAGAAGCTCTGTCATAACAAGCTTGCCATTCATTTTAATGAAGTATGCTTGAGGGAAAACCTCCTGCCCATTTACACTATGAATATATATATGTATATATATATGTATATATATATATATATATATATAATTTATATATATATATATATATATATATATGTATGACACACAGGAAACCCACACTCGGAGAAAATAAACTTCGAACAAAGAAGAATCCTATATTTCGGCTATCAACTGTAGCCCTCTTCAGGAAAGTGCATAAGACAGAGGACAGATTGGACTTATAAGCTACAGAAAAGAGAAGGAATGTGGACAGATGGCATCACTCAGGCGCGGGGCAAAATGGGGTGGCGGAGGAGGAAGAGGGTGAGGTGAGGGGGTATTGTAAGCTTCGTACCAGCCTGCTAACCGCCGCGCGTGAAATAATGTCAGGAGCCCACTGCCCTTTAGATATATTAATATTGGGACATTCCTCAATTAATGCTGTTTCAACTATTTTTATCCTAAAACCGCAGTGGGACTTGAACACTAATCTGCCCTTACCCCAGTCGAAAAAATGATTCTTATTTTTGACATGAAGAAATACAGCCGAATTTTTTTGCCCATACCTAATTTACCTTTTATGTTCTGCCAATCTAGTGTTCAAGTCTCTCCCGGTTTGACCCAAGTAAACCAAATCACAATCTTGGCAGGTATGGCCCATATATATATATATATATATATATATATATATATATATATATATATATATACATATATATATTAAAACTAAACAATTTAGTCAGTTTTATTAATTTCAAGATGGACATAAAGAATGAAGAATTTTGCTGTTCCTTGATTGTACTATTTACCACCGTGAGACTGGGTTGAAGTCCAGTGTATATCACAAACGTACCAATGTCTTAGTATTTACACTATCATTCTTCACATCCTGGTGGTATGAAACGATCTGTTTCTTTTTTCGATATTCCTCAGAACTTCACGCATTTGCCCTGAGTACATTAATGATGAAATCAAATGTATCTATGATACTGGCACTGAGCTAAAAAATCCAAAACATCTGCTTGATACATCTTTTATCAAAATAATTTTTTGTAATCCCCGGCCAAAAACACATTCCACATAAAAAAAAAAAAAAAAAAAAAATTACCTTACCAAATAAACCTCCTGGGCATCCTATATTTGTTACACAATGTAGTTTTTAACAATGAAAATATGGTAAGACAATTGCTCATAGATTTCCATCAATTGTAATACGGGGTGTGCGTACAAATACTTTGCAAATCATGTAATCAGTTTTATGTTGATTAAACTGCTAAAACAATCAAAATACGAATCAATCACCAGAAGAAATACGTTAGAGAGGGAAGCAAATCTAGTTGTATAATCACTCACGTATGCAATTTTAACCATCTAGTTGACTGGGATAACGTTAAAGTAATTATATATAACAACAACATCACGGAAAAAAAATAATTAAATGCAGTTCATGGAAGGTCTTTACAAATTCGATGGTTATATATGTAAAAAAAATATATAATTATAAAACTACCCGTTGTGAGCAATTGTCCCAATTATTTTGTTGATCACCAGGACAGCGACAAAACTTTTCCACTACCTCTCCCAGTTCCTTCTACACCATGGCTCATTCTTTTATATATTTCTGTAAATTCTTTTTACCTATTGTAATCCCTTCTTTGTACTAGCATTAAAGATGTTAATACACGAAAGAGCTTGTAGCCTATTGTTTATTCTTTATTTCTTTGTTTTAGTCACCCTTAACACAAGCTTTATATATATTTAATCTTTATACATTGTGCATACTTTCTTTTCAACATTTTCTTTCCTTTTTAAATAAATAATATTTCTGTATATACGATGAAAAGGATATATGTGTAATCAAAATAGTAAAGAAAATAGTGCATATTAACTGTAAAATTTAGGAATCTCGTCACTAATGTTGTACATAGTGTCGTCAGCATTTCGAATAAACACATCACAGAAACGTCAGCAGCAAATGGCAGCAGACAATCAGTATTTGGACAAGGACAGTCATACTTGCTAGGACTTCTCTCTAGAGTTGGCTTTCATCTTGGCAGTTAACACTGCTACCCAGCTCTTTCTCCTTTTGACGTTTCCGCCTTTTCGTAGCTCTCCAGGATCCGCACGAGTCCTTGCTGGCTCGTGAGACTCCTCGGTCGTCCGGCCCGGCAGAATCTAGTATTAATCTGTCGTAGTTTTAAGTACTGTAGACTCCATCCCCACTGGGCACACAGCGTGTCGTTCCACGCGGCTGTCGCCAGTCGCCAAGGAACCGTGTAACACGTATAGTATTGTCCCCTCTGGCTCTTCTGAGCACATTCCTTGTGTACCAGGGGGCTTGTCCCCTACCTCGACGTGCAGAATGGAGTCTTCAACTCCACCTCTGCAAACGAAAAACACTTCCCCTGACGACCCCAATAAGGACCCGGATAAGGCAAGGCATGTTTTTCTCCACTCTGACCAAACCCGATTAGCTGAACTCAATCTCTTTATTCTGAAAAAAATGTCTGTCTTTTTATACTGATGATATCAACCAGGTTAGCAAACTTAGAAGCGGAGATCTCCAAGTTACCACCAACTCTGGGAAAATTACCCGCGACTCACTTAAGGGCAAGAAGTCTCATACCTTCGATGCCGTTGCCTCCCTCCCTAGGTCACTCGACTCCCGTAGAGGAGTAATCCACAGCTGAGATTTGATGACCATGGACAAATCTGACATCCTCGAAGAAATAAAAAAACGAAGGGATTCTAGATGTCAAATTCATAACGTGACTGGACTAGGAAAAGAAAATGCGAGTGAACATGCTCCTTATCATCCTCATTTTCAACTCCACAACCCTCCCTGACCATGTCAGAGTTGGATATATCCATGTCTCAGTACGACCATATGCCCCAACCCTTTACGCTGTTATAAGTGTTTTAAATATGGTCATAACCAAACGATCATGTGCTGTAAGTGTGCAGGCGAACATCCTACAGATGCCTGCTCTGCAAATATGTTTCAATGTGTCAACTGTCCCTCTAACAACAAGCATGTATGCACCTCCCGAGATTGTCCCACCTTCAAAATAGAAAAAAAGAAATTCGTACCGAGAAAGCAACTTGTGGCATCTCTTTCTATGATACACGGAAGCGTGTAATGGAAAAACAAGTTACGGTAACTAATCCCTACGGAGCAACTTCCTATGCTTCTGCAGTCAAGAAAACGTACAGAACCATTGAAACACAAATTGTAAGCAAGCACTCCGATAAGGACAAATATCTCTGCCCACCTACCAAACAAACCACGCACTCGCACTTTCCTTCCCCGACTATCCCAGAGCTTCCACTACGTGTGCCTACATATGTGTGAGGAGGATGTTCCCATGGAGATCGCCGGCTCCTGGAAACGACTATTAAGTCCGATATCCAGCTCAGACCGAACATCGGGGGCAAAACACATCTCTCCCACTAAGGCCAAGAAAGGAAGAAATCGAAGCAAAAAGTAAACAAATGAATAAATAAATGAAAATTAATAAATAGATAAATGAATGAATAAATGAATGAATGAATGAATAAATAAATAAATAAATAAATAAATAAATAAATAAATAAATAAATAAATAAATAAATAAATAAATATATAAATAGAAATAGATAAATAAATAAAATGAAAAAAATAAAGTAAAATGAAAATATCCAGTGGAATTGCCGAGGTATTAGAAGTAAAGTACATTACCTATTTTCAACTCTATAATCAACCCCTCAGTTACATGTCTACAGGAAACATTCATAAACCCCAGTGTTCAATTAGAAAAAAGAAGAGAAAAATACCATCAATAGGAAGGACAGGTTTGCGCCTGGAGGGAGGGGGGGCGCAGTTGCTGTCAGCGACTGCCTTCCCCAAGCGGAGCTGCCACTATCGACAACCTTGGAGGCAGTCGCTGTCAAAACGAAAATACAGAATAAACTTGTGTCCATCTGCTCCATATATATCTCCCGACCAACCATTTCCGCTACAGGAGGTAAATAGCCTTACAAGACAGCTATCATCTCTTGTGCTGTCTGACGACATAGACTGGATTAGGCATGACGACACCATGCTCAACAATCATTATTCAGTCATCGTCAACACCACAGGGGACAATATGGATGATAAAGTATTCTATTTAATATTATCCATTTTTAGTTCACTGCATAAGCACATACCAAAGACCTTGGCATTTCACAAGCATAGAGTTCCTTGGTGGACATCAGACTGCAGAAAAAAACTTTGCGAGCGGAATAGGGCTTATCGAACTTTTAAAAACAACCCAATTTTTACCCAACTTGATTGTTTTTAATAAGGTGGAAGCAGAGGCCCGTAAAATCATTAAACAGTCCAAGCGAAAGTCTTAGCGTGATTTTATTTCGACAATTAACCACATTTATAGATACTCCCACCGACATCACAAACATAATAGCAGATACATTTACACAAACAAGCAATACAGATAACTATTCGTCAACATTCATACATCATAAACAAAGACTGGAAGCAGAGCCACTGGTCTTCCATGCACATACACACAACGAATATAATACTCTCTTCCAATTACGCGAGCTTAAACAGGCTTTAAGCTCGTGTAGAGGGACCTTTGCCGGTCCAGTTGAGATTAGCTATGAGATGTTGCAACATCTAAATTCAATCTCGCTCAACAAATTACTGGAACTGTACAACGAAATTTGGATTAATCATGACTTCCCAGAAACATGGAGACATGGCCATGTCATACCTATTCTCAAAAAGGGAAAGGACCCAAAGAGTCCTTCCTCTTATCGCCCGATAGCGCTTACCAACTGCTTATGCAAAGTACTACAACGTATGGTCAATAAGAAATTGATATTTATTCTCGAATCTCATTGTAGTGTCAGGAAAAATCGAAATAGTCACGACTATTTGGTCAACTTAGAACATGATATCCTTTCAAGTTTTGAGAAGTTTCTTAGATTTAGAAAGAGCTTACGACATGGCATGGCGACATGGTATCCTCGAAAAACTCTATGCATTTGGCCTTATAAGGAATCTCCTTGTTTTTATTTTAAAAAAATTACTAGAGCGAACATTCTCTTTCAAAATTCAAGGTTGCTTTTCATCAGTACGCATACAAGAAAATGGCGTACCTCAGGGAAGTGTGTTGAGTTCCACATTATTTATGTTACTTATTAACGATATTCTACCTGCTCCACCTCGGAACCTTAAATACTCATTATACGCTGACGACGTCGGAATTTGGCATTCCTCATCAAACCCTAGTTTTTCCGGCCCTCGCGTGCAACTTGCCCTGGACTCGCTCTAGGAATGGTGTGACGAATGGGGATTTAAGCTTTCGAAAGTAAAGTCAACAGTGGTTGTATTTTCACGCAGAGCCCAGGCAGAAATCGATCTGCAATTACATGGAAATCCCATTCCAGTACAAAATTCAACATTTTTCCTTGGCCTGAAACTGGACTCCAGGCTAAACTGGAAGGCCCATGTAAAGTACCTAGTTGATGCGTGCAACAAAAGACTTAATTTGCTACACAAACTAACGGGCACAAATTTGGGAGCACATAAGAAATCTTTACTAATGATTTATGAGTCCCTAGTTAGATCTAAATTAGATTATGGATGGCAGATTTATGGTTCGGCAACAGCAATCACGTTCCAACCCCTAAACATCATCCAAAACAAAGGCCTGCGACTTGCACTTGGAGCATTACGCTGCACAAGAATTGAGAGGCTGGAAGTTGAAGCCAATGCCCCCCCCCCCTTCCACTACAGGCGCGAACTTCTCACACTCCGCTACGCCGCCAAAGTGCTTTGTATCCCACTACATCCCAGCAAGCGGGCGGCGCGGCGTTCCAATACGAGCACTTTACCAACTCCAGCCTTAATCCCTTTTCCATCAGGATCAGATCCTTGTGCGAGAAGTATTCAGTGCCACTGTGGTTTATTAAAAAAAATTGAAGACGTTCCACATACTACCGTGGGAAAAGATCACCCTGAACGTCGACATCAATTAAGACCTCTACATGAAATCGTGCTCGGTGGAAGAACTTAAACAGAAGACACTACAAGTCATCAACGGGTACACTGGCCACAGGGCACTGTATACGGATGGTTCCATGTGTGGTCGTAAGACATGGACAGGGTTATATAGCTTCACAACCCGGATGATGTTCAGATTGCCGGACCATACGAGCATTTATATTGCCGAACTCTTCGGAATATCCAAAGCGATAGAAAAGGCTCGATCTGACACACATGGTAACTTTTTTTTTTCTTTCTCAGATTCTTTGAGTGCATTACAGTCAATTAAGTCAGGTAACCGAATGGGGAATTCTGTCCTGGGCAATATCATTAGCGCACTTTCGACGACCAATCTCTCTTGGGTTCCCAGCCACATAGGGATTTCCGGGAACGAGATAGCGGACACGCTGGCTAAATCTGCTTTAGAAAACGACTCTATTATAGATATACCAATAGACATAGGCATTTTCAATTCAATCTTAAGAAAACAGTTACACACACACTGGCAACACCATATCACACGTAAACAATAGAAGCACATAACAGACTGGTCAACATCATAAAAGAGCAATAGACGGGAGGAAATCGCCATAGCAAGGCTGAGGATGAATTCCACCTGAATCACCCACCCAGATCCTTATATCACTGGCGTATTTCCTCCCCAGTGGAACACTACACTACCTATAAGACACATACTCATACATTGAACGAAATATAACACAGCACCAGGCGCTTATATATCACTGCAGACTCATCAATATTTAGTTAAACATCACAAATCTTTTGGCCAATGACTGTTTCCTTATTGACAAAGTAGTGATTTATTTTCGTACAACAGGACTGTTGTGGAAATTATAATGGTAAATTGAACCGGATTGCAGGTTCACACAAGGTTTAATGACCCCTTTATGGTTCGATAGCTTTAAGACAAAAAAAAAAAATAATAATAATAATAAACAGGTCAGTCCTAGGTAGTCCATAACCCATAGGTCAGTCATACGTTTGACTTTAAATATCCTAGTTGTTGTACCTCTTTTTTGCAAGAATATTACCATCCTTCTGCACTGAATATGGAAGTGCTTATCCCAAGTATTCTTAAGGGAACTATACTCCGGCAAGTTTAAATGGTATATTCTGACGGGAATGCTACCAGCCGTCTGCACTGAACATGGAAGTGTTCATTCCATGTGTGCTTAGGGGAATTATACCACGGTGAACTATATGGTGTATTCTGACTCTCCTCTTGAAAAACTTTGTATGCCTTTCTCTCCCTACCACTCGTTCCAGGCTGGCAATATGCTACTATGCAACAGCAAGTAACAAGCTCTGTTTTGTTAGTTTATCTTTCCTGATGGCTACTACGGCATATGAATATGAATATAGACATGAATATAGATATACACATATGTATAAATATAATATAGATATAGATGCATATATAATTCCAAATGAACATAAATATAAACCTCTATATAAAAATTAATATAAACTTATATATGTATATATACATATATATATATATACATATATATATATATATATATATACATATGTATATATATATATATATATATATATATTTACACACACACACACACACACACACACATATATATATATATATATATATATATATATGCATACATACATACATATACCAAGGCTTTTTTTCCCTTACAAGGGAGGTAGCCAAAAAGGAAAAGGCATAAAATCATTCCCACCTATTCCATCCCTGAATACACTCCACACCCCTCCACCCTCCCTCTCATCTTAGCACCTCCTGGATGACGGGTCATCCCTGCACCTTGTCCACTGCCCTGGGTCAGAAGCAGTGTCGCAAGACACAGCACATCCACAGCAAGGCCGCTTCATTAAATCGGCGACCCCCCCTCTCCGTCCCCCCATGCATAAAGGAGAAGACGGGGTGAAATCCCTTCGGGCTGCGTCAAAAATTGCTCACACATACTACCTCACACCCCATCCCCCCGCCCATTTCACCTCATGCATCACAACATCATCCATATACAACCATTCTCCATTCACCCCTGTCTTCTGTCCTCTCCCGTCCTTCCTCAACAGACATTCCCCTCACCCCCAAAGCCCCCTTCACCCCATCCATCCACCTCATCCTAGGACGTCCCTTCATGTTCACTCCTCCACATCTGCCTTCCATACCTCTTTTACTAGTCTTTCTTCACTCATTCTTTCCATGTGTCCAAACCATCCTAATACTCTTTCATCAACCCTATCTCTTAACCCCCTTTCCACCTCCGTTCTCCTCCTCACCTCCTCATTTCTCACTCTATCCAGCCTAGTAACCCCTATCATACTTCTCAGGCACTTCATCTCAAACACATTCAAACTCCTTCTCTCTTCCTCTCTTATGTTCCATGTTTCTGCCCCATACAGTATTGTAGGCACAATCACTCCTTCATATAGTCTCCTCCTAGCATCCATTCCGAAATGTCTATTCCTCATTACACTTTTTAATCCACCATGGCATTTACTCGCTTCTCTCAATCTACATTCTACCTCCACCTTCACTCCACCTTTTCCTGCCACATTTGCACCCAAGTATCTAAAACTATCCACTTCCTCCAGTTGCTCTCCCTTAATGCTCACTTCCAGACTACTGCCACTTTCACCCCTTGTACATCCCATCACCTTACTTTTACCCACATCTATCTTCGGCTTTCTTCTATCACATACTCTTCCAAACTCTGTCACCAACTTCCTCAATATATATATATATATATATATATATATATATATATATATATATATATTTATATATATGAATGGTAAGAATGGAAATACACGAATGGGAACAAGATACTTTATTCCTGACCGGTTTCGCATTTGAGGATTCTTCAGAAGCCTCAAAGGCGAAACCAGTCAGAAATAAAGTCTCTTGTTCCCAATCATGTTTTTCCATTTTTATCATTCATATGCATACATACATATATATATATATATATATATGTACATGTATATATATATATATATATACATACATACATATATATATATATATATATATTGAGGAAGTTGGAGACAGAGTTTGGAAGAGTGTGTGATAGAAGAAAGCCGAAGATAAATGTGGGTAAAAGTAAAGTGATGGGATGTACAAGGGGTGAAAGTGGCAAACCTTTTATCTATTTCATCTACCTTTATTTATTTCACTTATTAAATTCATCAAAATGTTTTACACGAACCAAATATAACTCCTCCCACTATTTTTGTGCAGCACTTAATCACTGTTTCCATTTATTTGTTTAGCTATTTCTTAATCAATTTTCTATAATTGTATCTATGTAGATAGTTTATCGAAGTAAGTTTTATCTTTTTTTTTCTTTCTTTCTTGATCCTTTGAATTTGTTACACCTTCTTCAGTGCTAATCACCACTTTTTTTTTCTTCTAAATTTTTCAGAAGATTCAAAAGATGAAACTACGTCTTACGACTTCGTCATATTTATCCATCTTGTCAATATACTTCGATTGCTGCTTCAGTCCTACTTCCTTTTAAGACTCACCCTCCACCTGTTTTCAAAAGTCACTGAGCTGATCCTCTTCATAATCTTTCTACGATCTACGTAGATTCTCGTCGAAAAAAGTATTCTGATTTTACTCATATGATCACTGGGCTACAGCCTGAACGAAGTTTGGACCGACCGTTGGCCCATTGGATTGGGGTCCACCACTTGAATGAATAAACTTGCCTGGTTCTTGCCGCAACAAAATTGATGCTGGTGTCACCGTGATGCAAAAGCTAACCCTCCCTCTCTGGCAAACTTTAATTGCTCTTTTAAACTACTATGACCCTTTCCATCAATATGCCCTCTTGCCAATTAACCCGATTCGCTTAATGGTTCTTTTCTTACTGGTTCTGAATCCCAG
>NC_134798.1:31016569-31019069 GCF_046742065.1 Oratosquilla oratoria
ATAATAATGATAATGATAATGATAATGATAATAATTAATAATAATAATGATAGTAATAATAGCAATAATAATAATAATAATAATGATAATAATAATAACAATAATAATAATAATAATAATAATAATAATAATAATAATAATAATAATAATAATAATAATAATAATAATAATAATAATAATAATAATAATAATAATAATAATAATAATAATAATAATAATAATAATAATAATAATAATAATAATAATAATAATAATAATAATAATAATAATAATAATAATAATAATAATAATAATAATAATAATAATAATAATAGTAATAATAATGGCAATAATAATAATGATGATGATGATGATGCCTGGATTTATTTTCAACTAGATAAAATCGCCACGTCTGCCACAACAAATGAATAATAGTGCGTGTAGATATTGAGGAGTTTAACATTTCAGATTTGCTGCTTTGCTGCTAAGATCAATAAAACTCACCTGTCAATGACATTGGCAAAATATATGTTTTTTCTTTCTTTTTTAATGTTAATGTTAATGAAAGGCGACTTTATTTAGCTGCGGAGATGGACTTGGGGTCATGATGGGTCTCAAACACCCGGAGCCTATTTTCAGATTACAAAGTTCATGAAGAGCATCACTTTACTCTTCAACTCATCCTCAACTAGGAGAACAGCACGAGTATTGCTGTCGCCAACCCCTAACGGTTTCTATAATGAAGTTGCCATGCAAGCACCATTTCTTTTCCATACAACTCTGAACAGGTTCAATCGACTTGCTGCAGCCATGAGTTCTCTGTGTGTTCCGTCTTCTCCATCGAAGGTTTTCTCTACAAGAGACAGCCGTGTGGGTGGGATCACAAAAATGTATAGAGATAAATAAATGAATAGAAAAAAAAAGATAAATAAATGAATAAATAAAAAATAGATGAATAGATAGATAAATAAATAAATAAATAAATAGATAGATAAATAAATAAATAAATAAATAAATAAATAAATATAAATATATAAATAAACAAATAAATAAATATATTATTAAATAAATGAATAAATAAAAAATATATATAAATTAATAAACGAATAAATAATAAACAAATAGATAGATAGATAAATAAATAAATATATATAAAAAGTGTCATATGCCCATAAAGTTGGAACTGAGGTTCATGAATAATGCTGGTAACGAGTCTCAAAGAATAGTCGATGGTTGATACATAGACATTATCTGAAGAGGGTGGAATATGTAGGGAATGGAATGGGTGGGAGTGGTTTTTATGCCTTTTTCTTTTTGGCTAACCCCCCCCCCCCGTGCAAGGGGGAAAAACCCTTTGGTATATGTATGTATGTACTTGGTACCAGAAATGTCAATACCCCTCCTCATATGACATGTTGACTTGCCTGGCGTAATCTCAGACTGCTCAGGCCTCTGAAAAGAACCCGTGTAAAAAAACAGAAGGTCAAGCATCTTGGCTAGCACAATTATTAATGAAATACCGCGGTAGTAGTTGCAGTTCTGCCCCCCCCCCTTTCCAATAGGGACAACAAGAACTTTTTTCCTGTCAGAGGGAACTGTATAAAATTCCCAAACAGTCACCTCATAGAGTTGTGATTGCAACAATCAGACTGAATTCAAATTTGGAAGAATTCTATTATATCTACCTGACTCTTATCTGGAGAATCCCTGAAGAATTGTGGGACACCTTCAACCATGAAACTCTAAGAGTTGCTGTGGAATGTACTGGAAAGCCTTCAAGGTCGAGGAATGTTGTGATTTCACGAGAGAGACCGGAAAGTATAGAGCTAGGCCGTGTTGCCTGAATGGTGGCCTACAGCGCTCGGGAGGATAAAGGGAAGTACTCAGAGGAATTACTGATGATATAGAAGGGGTATTTTGATTCAAATAAGTTGAAAAATGCTTACCGAGCCCAGAAAAAAAGAAATTCGCTCCAAAACTATAAACCAGGAATAAAGATTCAATAATTAATGGGGAGCTAGTTATCAGGGTAGAGGGGTGTAGATACTTTGGTAAGTATTTTCCACGGTTGATCATGGATTTCCTTCCGAGCGGCCAGCTTCTTTCTGGTGTTCGGGTGGAGGTTGCCAGTCCAACGGTACAGTACATGAAACCCCGGCCTCTTTGACGTAGGTCAAGGACGATGTGAATAAGTGGAAGGAGGAAAGGTGGCTGGCATCTGCTGCATCAGCGCGGAATTGCTAAAAACCGGAGTTAAGGCCATGATCCGTTGAAGGTTGCCAGTCCAACGGTACAGTACATGAAACTCCGGCCTCTTTGACGTAGGTCAAGGATGATGGGAATAAGTGGAAGGAGGAAAGGTGGTTGGTATTTGCTACACCAGCGCGGAATTGCTAAAAACCGGAGTTAAGGCCATGATCCGTGGGGTTGTATGCGGTGCTGTCTGCTGTTTGGTAGTCATCGTGATGACAAGGTTAAATTGCATTGTGAAGACCCTAAAGTCTTTATGCGATTGCAAATT
>NC_134798.1:31029069-31034069 GCF_046742065.1 Oratosquilla oratoria
TAATGCAAGGACCACTGTAGGCATGCTAGTGATTAGTTCACGGATATCATCTTGAGGGATTTCTTGCCATGTTTCCCGTAGTAATTCTAAGACTTAGGGCTTTGGATATGGTGTCCCGTTCTTTTTGCGAAGTTGTTGGTCTAATATGCCCCAGAGGTGTACGATAGGGCTCATATCTGTGGACTGACTTGGCCATGGAATTTCCTGATCACATTTTGGCTCAACCAGTTTTGTGTTGGTTTAGCAGTGTGACAAGGAGCTCCATCTTCCATAAATAGGAAGACATTTTTACTTATTTTACCACTGGAGAATATTGGAATGAGTCCTTCCTTTAATATAGAAACATATTTGCATATACTGATATTTCCTTGACACTCCACAAGCTCTGATCGATCATCACTCCAAATTGCAAGTCTCACCATTATTGAAATACCCCCAACGTTTCGCTGTTGGCTGCAGTTTCTTAAGGTCAAACTCTTGACTACAAAGTCTCCAGACCCACACTCGTACGCAGACAGAAAATAATGCGAATTGTGACTCATCAGACAAAATGACAGTGCTCCAAAAGGCCACAGGTCTCTCCATCATCTCAAGAACCCAATCTTTTCTGCGCTTGATATTGGCTGGACGAAGGAATGGTTTCCTTCTTGCAGCTCTGCCATAGTAACCCAGCTTGTGGAGATACCTGACAGCTGTTCTGGGACTGACATCAGCTTGTGCTGCTATGTCAGAGACCTTGCAACGTGGATCCTCCTCGACATTACTTTTACAAGACAGTTTTTTTTTAGAGAGAGCCCGGGACGACCTGAATGAGGTCTTGTGCCCTTCTTGCCCCCTCTGATGAATTGTACGATCACTCTATTAGCAGTAGAAAGGGTTATTGACAGATTTTTAGATATTTTGCGTTGACTAAGTCCACCATCATGTTGACCCACAATACGATCTCGCTGAAATTCAAATAGGTCTACTACTCCTTTGGTTCGTGGCATGCTTGATTAATCTGGTATTGAAACTGAAACATATATCTAAGTATATATAACATATTAGGTAAAATTGAATAACATTCAGCTTTGAATAGGAGCAGAAATGCATTTTTCTTGGTGTCCATTCAATTCTGCCATATCTGTGTATGGTATGTATGTATGTATGTGTATATATATATATATATACATACATATATATATATATGTATATATATATATATGTATATATATATACATATATATATATATATATATATATATATATATATATATATATATATATATATAATCGGCATCGTTGGGACCTGGTCCGTGCCGAGTTCGGAAATTTTCCGACTTTTGGAAGGCTACTGTATTGTAGGTATACTGAAAAAATAAAATAAAATAAAAATAAAGATTAATAGATACTTACATTGCTTTCTCTATATTCCTCTTCTAAGGCAGTAAGCTGTGTGATGTACAATAGTAGATATTAACATAAACTTGGTGTGGTGAGAGGAGTGTTGGTTGGAGCGGTGATAGGAATGCCATAATTTATGTCAGCAGTTACTGAGTACTGAGGGAGTAACATTGGTCCAGGCTGGAGCAACAGTCCACATAACATCCTTAATGGTGAACTGTTTTCTGAAATCTTCCACAGAGGTGCCATCACTAACAGCACTTAGCATGGACCTTATAAATATGGTCCTGTAATAGCACTTTAAGGACCGTAAAATACCTTGGTCCTGGGGCTAGATTAGCGATGTGCAGTTAGAGGGCAGATACTATACAACGACATTGTCCTTTTTGTAAGGTCTCTGCTGGAGGGTGTGCAGCACAATTGTCGAGGACCAAAGCAACTTTACAATTAGGATCTAGGCCAAAATATTTAGAGAACCAGTCTTTCATGATATTTTTCGTTATCCAGGCACGTTTGGATGCTCGGTACTCAACAGGGAAAATTGTTACCCCCTTTAAGGCCCTAGGTTTTAAGCTTCTGCTGATCAACATCAGCTTAAGTTTGTGTTTTCCAGCAGTATTGGAACACCCCATGAACGTCACCCTATCCTTATGTTTCTTTAGGCTAGTCGGATTTTCTTCATCCTCGGTAGTAATGGCTTTCTTTGGCATGTAATGCCAATGCAATTCCGTTTCGTCTGCATTATTAATCTTTCCTGGGGTCAGCTTTTCGTCTTTTACCATTTGATCAAAACGACCGACAAACTCTACCACCACTGTATGGTCAGCTGATTTTTTTCTCCACACACTGTTACGTGAAGTAAACCATACTTTTTTATTTATGCAGCCACCCATAACTGTATTGGCATTCGTAATCTAACTTAAGACTTTCATGGAAAAATTTGGCCTGGGTCGTCACCATCTCACCAGAAATTGTCATTCTTTCACTGCAAAAGTGCCGTATCCACTGCAACAAAGCTTTCTCAAAGTCTTCACTTTTACCGTGCCTCATAGTTTTACGTATATCCATACTTTTCAATGTTTCACTTTTAATATAACACTCCCTCAATTGTGTTTCCTGTTTCTTTAAGTCGTACACAGTAGAAGAACTGACATAAAAAAATTCACACAATTACGCACCAATTTTCCTAAGTCTAGCCTCCTCAAAAGGTCTATTTTTTCACATATACTCAGCACTTAATTTTTTTTTTTTTTTTTTAGCAGATCCAGTGAGGGATGTTCCTGGACGTTTGGGCGGTATATTTAATGATAAAAAATATAATAACGTCCGAAAACAGAGCACAACACATGGGGCAGTGCAGCACCGATCACAACAATGAATAAATTTGGCAAAGGAGCATAGGCCACTCACCCGTAGTGGAAGTTTGTGATACAATTTGCTCTATTCGTACCTATTGAGAGTTTGCGAGTAAAGGAATGCCGACTATGGGAACTTCAATATATATATATATTGTCTGAAATAATCTTATATATATATATATATATATATATATATATATATATATATATATATATGTAATATATATATATATATTATATATTATATATATATATACTATATGTATATGCTAGTACATTGTGACGAGTTGATGAGGTTGGAAAAAGAAGTCACGGGTCTAGTTCCGAGTTTCTGAGTTTATTCCTACCCACTTTCGCTGTATGCTTCTTCAGAAGAAGCATAGAGCCAAACCGGTCGGGAATAAACTCAGGAACTCGGAACTAGACCCGTGAATTCTTTTTCCACCTTCATCATATATATTTATATATATATATATGTTTATATATACATATATAAATATATATATATATATATATATATATATATATATATATATATATATATATATATGAGCATAGGCCACTCACCCGTAGTGTAAGTTTTTCGAACTAATGCCGAATAGAGGGAGCTTTTCCCTGTGGTAAAATGTGATACAATTTGCTCTATTCGTACCTATTGAGAGTTTGCGAGTAAAGGAAAGCCGACTATGGGAACTTCAATATATATATATATATATATATATATATATATATATATATATATACATATATATATATATATATATATATATATACTGGTACATTGTGACAAGTTTATGAACGTGGAAAAAAAGTCCCGGGTCTAGTTGAAGTTTCTGAGTTTATCCCGAACCGGTTTCGCTCTATACTTTTTCTGAAGAAGCATAGAGCAAAACTGGTCAGGAATAAACTCAGAAACTCGTAACTAGGCCCGTGACTTCTTTTTCCACTTTCATCATATATATATATATATATATATATATTATATATATATTATATACATATACTGTATATATATACACACTGAATTGAACACCACAGCATTTTCACAGTTATTTATTTTCTTCTTAATATTTTCAAGTTTCCTCACTAAAGTTCTAATATTGGGAGGATGAGCGGAAACGAACTTTCCAAAGTTCTCCATTTTACTATTTGACGTTTCGACTACATAGAGTCATTATCAAGTTACAAGAACAGTTAAGGCAACACAATCTACAGATACCTTACATGGTCACAGGAAAAAAATAGAATGCTACACTCTTAGGTCAAGCGAGTCTTCCAGGGTCAGGTCATCGGAGGTTTAAAGATCGCGCTTGACCTAAGAGTGTAGCATTCTATTTTTTCCTGTGACCATGTAAGGTATCTATAGATTGTGTCACCTTAACTGTTCTTGTAACTTGATAATGACTCTATGTAGTCGAAACGTCAAATATTAAAATGGAGAACTTTGGAAAGTTCGTTTCCGCTCATCCTCCCAATATTAGAACTTTAGTGAGGAAACTTGAAAATATCAAGAAGAAAATTAATAACTGTGAAAATGCTGTGGTGTTCAATTCAGTGTGTATAAAAGAAAACCTGCGCCCTAAGATATATATATATATATACATACATATATATATATATATATATATATATATATGTATACGCCACCATATACATGATGAGTAATATCACTCACACACTCACTCACCCCACTCACTCACCCCACTCACTCACTCACTCACTCACTCACTGGTCCACCCGACTGTCCGGCACCAACGCATCCTCCCATTCTTGCTGACTGGGCGGTTGCCGACTCAGCACTTCGTGCCCGTGGGACCAGCACTGCCAAGAAGCAACCAACACACACACACACGAACATACTCATAAGTGCAGTCAACCTCTAACTCACAAAACACACGACAACCAAATAATAATAAACCCTTCCCCCCTGGAAATATTATATACTGTAAATAACATATAGCTAGTAATTAAGAACATGATAGTTTATTTGCGGGAAACCAAACATTCCTATTAAAAAATCTTGTTAAAACATCTACCAGCACCTCCTATTTTGCTGTGTCAGGACTTCCGACGAACAAAAAGTCGATGCTCTAGACCCGGAGTGGTCGGTCCGATGATACGTACAGAAACATTAAAATAGTGCACTGTGGTTTACAGAGTGATATTCAGATAGCTTGGAACTAATATCTCGACAGATAGACACAAACAAAATGATAGTGTTTAAGTTATTAAGTATTTACCCATAATTCAAGAAATTAT
>NC_134798.1:31044069-31061569 GCF_046742065.1 Oratosquilla oratoria
AAGTTTCATAGTAATCTAAGAGTTATGTTATTTCATAGACAGAAGGAAATTAATTTTGTATAATGGATGTAATAAAAGAAGTATTCTACTTTTTAACTTTTATTTTCATTCTATCTTTGTATCACATCTTGTTTTATCCTATCTTATCTTATTCTATATTGTCTTGTTTAACAGATTGGAAAGTATGACACTGAACTGTGGAAGTTTAATATTATGTTTAACCTAGGTCCACTTCATGCCATCCATTTTGTTATTTCATATTGATCCCTGCTATTTTTCTGCTGACCAACGTCGTGCGATTTCATTCAATTAGGGAAAAGTCACTGGGTTAAGTAGAGTCTATTACTTATTCGCAAATACCTTTTCTCCCAGGCATCTAATCAACCAAATAAAACCGTACAAAATGTTCTGGACGAAAAATCCTAAAAGGAATCATTTATTGGGACGAAGCGATTTAGATCGAAGTATTCCTCTTGTTTCTCGACCTCAGTCTCGTTCATTCTTCTTTTATTCGGTCAAAGACTCATGTTCCACTGTGATTCGATCCCCTGTCGACCTCTCTGCGCTTCTTGGCCCCAATATTCTCCGACAGGTCAGGATCTACCTACTTCTCGGTGTCAGTTTACCTGTTGGTGTCCCACTTCCAGGCGTCGCGTAGCTTTGCTGTCAAGTGCTCGAAAGAAAGTCATTTCTTGCACTGTTTTCACCATAATTATAGAGAATTTTCTTTTTCTAATTTTGCTTTAGTTCTCTATGTTTTATAGTTTTGTATCATCTTTGTGTGCCGTGGAACGTTGAGGTTTGAACTTAACTCGAAATCATTGGGAATGAAATTTTATTTATACTTGTTATCTGTGATTTCATCCTATACATAGGGCCTCTTGGTGTAAGCTGCTCACACTGTAGTATTAGTAAGGTATGTATCTTCGTAGAGCATAGAGTTTCCAACTCCCTTGTAACTATAAAGGTGACTCCTTTCTTTGCAGCCAAGGTGCTCCAGGTGTAATTTCCGCTTTTTTTTTTTTTTTTTGTGTGTTATTGAGCTCTCCCTTTCTCTTTGTAGTTATGCATTCAGGTCCGCAGCAAGATTGAATAAATAACTATATTGTCCATTTCATTTCCGTCCATCAAACCGGCACTCTGTTTAATATTTGATGTTTCTCTATTTGTTCATGCATCCTGGCTTGGTGTTTTTACTTCTGGTTTATTTACTTTTCTTTGGCGTCACCACTTCCCAGCCCTTCCTTTCTGTTCCTTCTTCTGCTTTATGTGTTTACACATTTCCTCCGCTTCTTGATCTGATGCACTCTAAATATTTTGCCTGTATGTAAAAAGGACACGAAATAGATTTAACCATTTTCACCAAATGATGAGTCTCGTATCAAGTATGTGACATCAAATTGCTTTATTCTGGGTTTCAAGGGTCGAAATTGTCTTAATCAAACTTATTGACTAGATGACGCCAGTAGTAGGTTTTGTTTAGACTAGCTACAGGTGCTTTACTAAATTAAATTTGAAACACTGACCTGAAGGAGTTGACTAAATAATACATGAAAGGAAGGAATAAGAGAGATAAGGCCTAAATGACAGGATCAACCTGTATCCTTCATACTCACAGCAAAAAGGAAAAGATGAACGTAGCTCTGGATAATCTGATTTTGTAAGATTATGAAGAATTAAAGAAACCTCCTTCCACTCCATCACACGCCTACCTCTCTCTTCACTTACTATTATAGACACTCCTTCTCTCCCTCGTCCTCTCTTCACTCCTGACATCCTCCCAACTACACTCCCAAACTCAAAGTCGCCCCTCCATTTTAACTTGGTTTCACTCAGTGCCAACACATCTATCTTTCTTTTCACAAACATATTACCTATTTCTTCCCTTTTACTCTCATCTGTACCACATTCACACACATTAAAAGACCCAAACCTTAGGGTACTGATGGGAAAACTCTTCCCAGAGTTAAGGATGTAAATGTTCTAAGAGGAGAGAGTAGGAGAGGATCAGATAATTTTTTGGTGGAATGTAAGTTGAAAGTGGAGGATAGATAAAGAAAGAGAAAAAAAAACAGAAAGGAAGGAGATGCTTAAAGTGAACTGTTTAAATGAGAAAGAAATTGAGGAATACAAGAAACTGAGAGATGAGTAGGAGGGAATGAAGGATAGAATAGAGTTAGTAGTGGAAGAGGATTGGGGATGGTTCAAGGAGGGAGTAATAAGATGTACAAAGATGGTGTTTGGAACAAGGAACACGGGAGGAGATAGATGAAAGGGTAGTGAGTGGTGGGATGAGGAAGCAAAGAAAGTTATAGAAGAGAAGAAGTAAGCATTTACAGTTTTTTTTACTCATAATAAATCACTAAGTTAAGTACTTTCTCTAGGTTGACTAGCTTGATGCATCTCTAGATGATTTGTTTCATTATACGTTTTTCCTCTTTGTAGGCTGATGAAAATGTATATTTATAGTAGCTACTGAACAGCTTCTCCCAGTAACCTCCCCCAGTGAAGAACAAGTATGAACATAAATATATGAAATGAAATATCATTTCACCATTCACCGGAAATATTCCTAACTTAACCATAGAAAAAAACATATTCCATGCTACTGATAAGGATCTAGCAAAAATTACTACCTATGGTGAAGTCATAAACCTCCTTTCAAAGGGAAATAAGTTGATAGTAAGGCATGTGGAAAGTATCTTTAAGAAAATAATAAGTGCACAACTAGCCATCACTTTCATTGAAGCAGGTATAAGAGAAAATCTCCTGCCATACATCATCAGCATATACGAGATCAGTGACCTTAGTTGGCAATAGCTGCCCCGCAACGACATTGATCGACAATTATGTCCAACACCCAGTGTATAGAGGTGTTAAACAGGAATGAAGCTGGACATACCTCCTTCATATTTTACACCACTTTGTGTCCCAGAGTATAAGCTAGATATCATTCCTTGCAGGAATCCTACATATCCCCAAAAAGCCCCAGAGCACTCCACGATACACCAAGTCAAACGCCTTCTTAAGATCAACATAAGATGCAAGAAATCCCTGTTGAAACTGACGTCGAGGCTTCACAAGAATACAAAGTGCTAGAATCCGATAAGTTGTTTACTTATCTGGACTGTTCATGCCTCTGAAACTTTAGCAGATGTGATTGACCCCGTTTCATTAATATATGGGTAAGAAGTGTAATGCACCAGTAGTAATTTCAGTCTTGTCGGTTACTTTCCCTTTGCAGATAGGGACGACCAGACCTATTTTCCTGTCAAATATATACAGACTGTCAGAGAGCAGACAGTACCGCATGCAATTCACAGATCATGGCCTCATCTTCACTTTTCAGCACCTATATATTATATATACATATGTATATATGTATGCATATTATATATATATATATATATATATATATATGTATATGTATAAATATATATTTATATATATATATATATATATATATATATATATATATATATATATATACATCAGAAAAATAAGGTAGCAGATTTTCTTTTATGTAAGCAAAGTTAAAAATTACAGCATTCTGGCATTTAATAATATTCTTTTTCGTGTTCTCCAATCTTTTATAAGGATTCGGCCATTCGGGGAGTGAACAAAGACTATTTCACCAAAATCATTCACATATTATTAATTGTTTTGTCTTCAAAGAGATATAATTAGAAATAGCGAAGTCTGGAATACACAAATGCAGAAAATAGAATAAAAGTTTTATAGGATACGATGATATAACATGACAGGGAAAAAAATACTTAAAAAATGACAGTTGAATCCACGAGTGTCAGGTCTTATATACCCGAAAAATCCAAGATCTTATGCTAATTATGCCCGAATTGATATTGACATTTTTCCCAAAACACTCTGAGCAATCATTTAAATCAACCCAAAAAACTTCCCTTTGCTCTACATTCTTCTCACTACTAGGTCCACAAGAAACGACAAAGATCCACACTCCCTTTCCCAGTTTCACTTTCACCCACGTCAACCACCCTTCCACTCCAACAAACCCTCTCTTATCTCCTATCTTATTAGTGGAGCCACGCTTTCCAGGCCATAGTAACGGTTATCTAAAGTGTCCTTTCCCAGTGGTCACAGTTCCCCCTCCCACGTATCCTTCCCCAGTATTCAACATGGCCTTTCCCAGTTTTAGACCAGAGTAATGGTCAACCTCTTTGTGCTCTTTTCTAGTGTTTACTTTCTGTATTTATAATCACCCATTTCTTTGTTCTTGTTACAATTGAAAATGCTAACTGTGATTAGCGAAACATCTTGTATCCTGTTCTACCCATTAGATGACTTCTATCGGCAACTTAGTTATTTCTTTACCTCTCCATGCTAGATAGATCTTCTGAAGACTTGAAACTCTTCATCCGAAACTCATCAAAGCTCAATTTGCTGTTGCATACAATTCAATATACCTAAAAGAATATATATATATATGAAAAACACTTTCATATATATATATATATATATATATATATATATATATATATATATGAAAAACACTTTCATATATATATATATATATATATATATATATATATGTATATATATACATATATATATATATACATACTTATACTTGCACACACACACACACACACACACACACACACACACACACACACACACACACACACACACACACACACACACACACACACACCACACACACACACACACACACACACACACACACACACACACACACACACACACACCCACACACACACACACATATATATATATATATATATATATATATATATATATATATGTGTGTGTGTGTGTGTGTGTGTGTGTGTGTGTGTGCGTATACATGTATATATATATATATATATATATGTGTGTGTGTGTGTGTGTGTATGTATACATGTA
Source organism: Oratosquilla oratoria (assembly GCF_046742065.1). Taxonomy (NCBI): domain Eukaryota; kingdom Metazoa; phylum Arthropoda; class Malacostraca; order Stomatopoda; family Squillidae; genus Oratosquilla; species Oratosquilla oratoria. Next base: position 31,048,972 of record NC_134798.1, read on the forward strand.
TATATATATATATATATATATATATATATATATATATATAACATATATATAACACATATATATATGTGTATATATATATATATATATATATATATATATATATATATATATATATATATATATATGTTTGGATGATGGAGAACATAAACACAGGGGAAGGCTCGGAACCCTAAACACTCTGACGTTTCGTTCGCGTAGAACTTCTTCAGAGACTGTATGTAGAACTGCAATTGAAGTTTATGTACTAAATCTAATTATCTTTTCGGACACTTGGGAAAGGTCGTTTTTCTGGCGTGCTTTAGAATTAAAATAAGAGTTTCTTTAGCTAAATTGATAAACCCTCCTCGATGATTCGATGAATTATTAGTTGAAATATATGCTGATTCAACAATTCTTCCAGTGAATTTATCAAAATCTTTATGTAGCACTTCAGCTTCTCTCCAGTTTGGTAAATGATCGAATTTTTCCGCATGAACTACTAAAGTATTAGATGTCCTATGTGCTTTTATGTCGTTTTTATGTTCATAAATTCTTTTTTCTAATCCTCTTGACGATTCGCCAAAATATGCCATTGAGCAACTATTGCACGGGATTTTGTATACGACGCTGTTTTCGGAATTGGTTCTCTTTTCAGAAGTCTTTATCAAATCACCTATCCTCTTGTTAGTTATTTTAGCTATGTTCATACCTGATTTTGTTAAATATTTGTCTATTATTGGTGACGTTTCTGAGCCAGGTACTGATATAAAATTTGTATTATTTTTATCATTTCTCTCTTTCTTTCCGCGATTGTAAATATTTATTGCTTTTCTTTTTGTTCTTTTCAACATTCCCTCTGGATATCCAAGTTTGTCAAAGGTTTTCATAATGTAATCAAATTCGCCTTCTAGGTATTCATTACTACAGATTCGTAGTGCCCTGAGAAAAAATCCTATTACTATACCACTCTTTGTCCTATCATCATGTGCGGAGAAGTAATGTACTAAATCCTCTTTGTTAGTTTCCTTTCTGTATACTGAGAAAGTTACAGTTTTTTCCACTCGTCGTATTAACGTATCTAGGAAGGGCAATTGTCCGTTTTGTTCCTCTTCTACGGTGAACTGAATATCGCTCCATATATGGAGTTATTAGAAAAAGAAAACTTTATCAGAATCAATGGTAGGGGATCACACTGGTTTAGATATGTAGACGACGTCCTCGCAATCATCCCCGAAAACACCAATGTAAATAATAAAGTGAGAATGCTTAACGCGGTCAACAGCGATATTCAGTTCACCGTAGAAGAGGAACAAAACGGACAATTGCCCTTCCTAGATACGTTAATACGACGAGTGGAAAAAACTGTAACTTTCTCAGTATACAGAAAGGAAACTAACAAAGAGGATTTAGTACATTACTTCTCCGCACATGATGATAGGACAAAGAGTGGTATAGTAATAGGATTTTTTCTCAGGGCACTACGAATCTGTAGTAATGAATACCTAGAAGGCGAATTTGATTACATTATGAAAACCTTTGACAAACTTGGATATCCAGAGGGAATGTTGAAAAGAACAAAAAGAAAAGCATTAAATATTTACAATCGCGGAAAGAAAGAGAGAAATGATAAAAATAATACAAATTTTATATCAGTACCTGGCTCAGAAACGTCACCAATAATAGACAAATATTCAACAAAATCAGGTATGAACATAGCTAAAATAACTAACAAGAGGATAGGTGATTTAATAAAGACTTCTGAAAAGAGAACCAATTCCGAAAACAGCGTCGTATACAAAATCCCGTGCAATAGTTGCTCAATGGCTTATTTTGGCGAATCGTCAAGAGGATTAGAAAAAAGAATTTATGAACATAAAAACGACATAAAAGCACATAGGACATCTAATTCTTTAGTAGTTCATGCGGAAAAATTCGATCATTTACCAAACTGGAGAGAAGCTGAAGTGCTACATAAAGGTTTTGATAAATTCACTAGAAGAATTGTTGAATCAGCATATATTTCAACTAATAATTCATCGAATCATCGAGGAGGGTTTATCAATTTAGCTAAAGAAACTAGTATTTTAATTCTAAAGCACGCCAGAAAAACGACCTTTCCCAAGTGTCCGAAAAGATAATTAGATTTAGTACATAAACTTCAATTGCAGTTCTACATACACTCTCTGAAGAAGTTCTACGCGAACGAAACGTTAGAGTGTTTAGGGTTCCGAGCCTTCCCCTGTGTTTATGTTCTCCACCATCCAAATAATTTGTCTAAAATACTTATCGATACATATATATGTATATATATTGCAAAAATAATCACAATAACGCGTGACTAAATAATATTGCAGAAACCACAGGGAAAATAAAGTCGGAATACTAACCGTTTTCGTCTATTATGACATCATCAGAATACAAGAAAGAGAAAATAGAACATAATATTTATACAGAAACTAGAAAACTGGGAAAGGTTATAGCCACATAAAAGCTTCGCACAATATACACACACATTCATATACAAGTGGAAATGATAATAATAATAATAATAAAACAATACAGCAGTAAAACATACACATACATTGTTTATTAGTTCCATTTGTATATGAATGTGTATGCTTTACTGCTTTATTGTTTTATTATTATCATTATTATTATTATCATTTCCATTTGTATATGAATGTGTATGTATATTGTACGAATGCTTTATGTGGCTATAACCTTTCCCAGTTTTCTAATATATATATATGTATATATATATATATATATATATATATATATATATGTATATATATATATATATATATATATATATATGTACATATATATATATATATATGTACATATATATATATATATATATATATATATATACACATATATAAATATATATATATTTATATATGTATATATATGAATATATATATATATATAATATTCATATATATATGTACATATACATCTTTACACTGAAGAAATCACTTAAACGCGTTATTCTTACCTTAAAATTGGCCGTGATTTTATGCTTAAAAGCGATGTTACTTCTTTATTTACTCATGTTCCCGTTAATGTTTTTCTGGTGTACCTGGAAGAAGGATTGGAGAAAATTGAATTACCACTGCCTACTGCCACCATTAAAGATTTAATTAAATTATGTGTTTTAGAATCGTATTCTATGTTTAATGGCAAATATTATTATTCACAGAATTTTGGTATAGCAATGGGTAATCCGATTTCCTCAATTCTGAGTAATCTTTATATTGAATATTTAGAAACTAAGTTGTTCCCCAATTATTTCCCTGAAAATTTGGCTTGGTTTAGGTACAATGATGATATATTTTGTATTCAGCCTGTTAATGATGATTCATCCATTTTCTTGTCACAGCGTAACACCCTGGTCCCTTCTACCAATTTCACTATGAAAATAGAACAAAATAACCAATCATCTTTCCTTGACGTATTGATATACACAAATGAAAAGTCTTTCAAATTTGATGTTTAAAGGAAACCCACCAATGTTCTTTCATATGTTCATTTTTACTCCTCTCATCATTGCAGGCATCTGTGTAATCGTCAATGTACCTTGAAACTTATCGTACTTGTAGTCCGGAGTTTTTGGATGGTGAATTCTAACTATTAAGTGATATGGCTTCAAAATTAAAGTATCCCAGTTATCTCATTGAAAATTCTCAAAAGATGACTAGGATGTCTTATTTTGATGATAAAGCTACAAGCACATTTAATTTAAAAAATCTTCTTGTTCTTCCTTACCATGATAAAATTATCAAATTACAGTTTATTCTTAAGAATTTCAACATACAAGTTATTTTTCGGAACTCCAGCACAGTCAAAAGACTATTAGTTAAAAATTCATCTGAAAATAAGGAAGGTTGTGTATATGAAATTCCATGTAAAGATTACAACAAATTTTACATTGGTCAGACTAGAAAGGAATTAAATGTTAGATTAAAAGAACATAAGTATAGCGTTAGAAACGGACAAACGTCCAACGCGTTATTTGTTCATCTCATGGATTTCGGCCATTGTGTTAATTGGGGGGAAGCTAAAGTAATTGTTAAGAGTAATTCATATTTGAATAAAAATATCATAGAGCCCAGCCTGATCAAGGATACATTTGTTAATGATTTAAATCTATGTCATAGATTGAACAGATTGGATGATTTTATTATTAAGAAAACTGTAACCCAAACTCTCGAGACTCTGTTACTTTTCTGTATTCGAACCTTGAAAATGTCTGAATAGACATACATACATACATATATACATATATATATGTATATATATATATATATATATATATATATATATGTGTGTGTGTGTGTGTGTGTGTGTGTGTGTGTGTGTGTGTGTGTGTGTGTGTGTGTGTGTGTGTGTGTGTGTGTGTGTGTGTATGTTTATAAATATACAAATACATATATATATATATATATATATACATATACATACATGTAAAAATATGTGATTTTACATTCAGTGTCGATGAGTTGAAAACATTCATTGGAATGTTACTATTTTCTGGATATCACAAAGTTCCTTCTCAGAGAGATTATTGGTCAAGTGAGGAAGATCTTGTTGTCACAATCATTCAAAGGGTAATGTCAAGAAATCTTTATCAGCTTGTGAAAAGTCTTATACATTTTTCCAATAATGAAGATGCCAAGGACAATACACATGAAAAGGGTTCAAAATTAGGTCTCTATTGTCACTAGCCAAAGAGTCATTTCAGCAGTTTGGCATATTTGAGGAATTCATATCTGTAGATGAAATGATTGTGAAGTACTATGGACGTAATTCACCGAAGCAGTTTATGAGAGGTACAAATCCTGGGCTGTATGTGGAGCCTTTGGTTACTGCTATAATTTAGACTTATATTGTGGAAACAGTTCTAGGAATGGTGATAGTGATGGCCTGCTACTCGGAACAAAGGTTGTTTTGAGAATGTTTGAGGCAGTGAAAGTACCAAATTCTCATTCTGTTTTATTTGACAACTTTTTCACTGGGTATGATATGTTAGTTCATCTTACGAATTTCGGTTATCAGGCCACAGGCACAGTCAGGGAAAGCAGATTAAGCAAATGTCCTTTACGGCCAACAAATATCATAAAAAAACGAGGCACCTATGATTATATGTTTGACACAAATGAAGAAATTCTTTTTATCAGGTGGTCTGACAACAAGTGTGTTTGTGTTGGAACAAATTATGATACCATTGAACCTGTCAAAAAGTTTAAGAGATGGCAAAGTGATATCAAAGCAAAATGTGATGTTCCTCAGCCAAATGTTCTGAACAACTACAGTGCTTATATGGGAGGTGTAGATCCACCATGACTGGTTGGCTGGGAAATACGCAACTTCTCTACGGGGAAAGAAGTGGTATTGGGCGCTCTTCACACGTGTATTAGACATAATGATTGTAAATGCGTGGATCATCCATAAATTCCTACATCAAGGAAAGGAACACCTTGACATAGTAAGCTTCAAAAGAGAAGTATGTGTACCTTATTTGAAGTTGGGAGATGCAGGCAGAAAACTGGGGAGAAAAAGAAACGCACAAAGCCCATCTACGAAACTCGCTGATGTTCGGTATGACGGAAAGGACCATGTTGTTGCAAAATGGGAACAACAAAGACGGTGCCAAAGGAAACCTTACTCCAAGAAACCAAGAACATATTGTGGTAAATGCAATGTAACACTGTATAGAATGTTTTACCCCTTATTACAAAAAGTGAATGCAAAATGATATATTGGCTTCCTTGATTCAGTTTATTTGTATTGGGTTACTATATATCATGTTTTTCAGAATATCAGATTTATTTTCACAAGTTTTCAGCATCAACACACACAAAGAGAGAAGAATATATTTTTCTTTATAGTATCCTTTGCTAACAGCTTATCATCATACAAAGCTATTATATTATCCCAGTGTCCTCATTTGAGGACAGCTTCTTATAAGCTTACTGCAAGAAATAAAGCATTGCAATCACTATATATTGTCTCTCATAATCCTTCACATTACTTAGATTACAGAAAACCGTGGAAATTCCTTACTAAAAAAAACTTGGGATTTAATGGGTTAATGAAGGAGTAGGCTTATCACAAAACTGAAGTGTTCACCATAGAGGAATCACCAATGAATACATATTATAAGAACCATATTTCAACTCTTGGCATGTGTACTACACACCTGAATGAACCAGTTCACTCAAAGAAAAAAAATGAAGTGAATAAATACACAAACAAGATCATACAAATATATATCTTCAGTTTGGAGAAAACTGCGAAAAGGTTGTTCCTCTTCCGCTTGGCCCAGTTAACTTCAAAACCAACTTTTCATGAAGAATTGTTCTCTTTAATTCCTACTGATAATAATAACTGTTGTCACGAGTTTAACTCTTTGAAAGTTCACAGCCCCCACTGTAACCAGCAACGATCATTGTGCCCAACCTTAACTCCTTCTGAAAAAAAAAATGTTGTGTTGCATTAATGTGGGTCTCCAGTCATACCATCGGCTAGCAAGAGAAGGAAGAGTAATAGGAGAAGGAGAAGAGAAGGAAGAAAGTAGTAGTTGGTTTTGCTTTCCTTGTGTGAAAAAGTCGGGAAAGAATGTCAAAGTTTATATATGAGAGAGCCTGAGACCGAGTGTCAACCCCTCGAGGCTGGCATCTCCAAATGAAGGTAGCAATGTGTGTTTCGATGATAAGAAACGATGAGATGGCTATTTGCAGAGTCCTTTTTGCAGGACCAACATTAGCAGGCACCAATTATAAGTGTTTTCTCACTGTTCTTAAAAAAAAATATATATATATATATCGAGTAAGTGACAGATCGTGTGTTTTACATGTTATTTTTGGCTTTGCAGGATCAGAGAAAGTATTGAGGAAGCTAGTGACAGAGTTTGAGAAGGTGTGTGGAAGAAGGAAGCTGAAGATAAATGTGGGTAATATTAAGGTGATGAGATGTACAAGGGGAGAGAGTGACAACAGGCTGGAAGTAAACATAAAGGGTGAGAGACTGGAGGAAGTCGATAGTTCTAGATACTTGGGTGCGAATGTGGCAGGAAGGGAGGAGTTGGGGTGGAGGTAGAATGTAGATTGAGGGAAGCGAGTAGATGCCTAGGTGGATTAAAAAGTGTAACGAGAAATAGACATCTGGGAATGGATGCTAAGAGGAGGTTATATGAAGGAGTGATTGTGCTAACAGCACTGTACGGGGCAGAAACATGAAACATAGGAGAGGAAGAGAGAAGGAGTTTGAATGTGTTTGAGATGAAATGTCTGAGAAGTATGATAGGGGTTACTAGGCTAGATAGAGTGAGAAATGAGAAGGTAAGGAGGAGAACAGGGGTGGAAAGGGAGCTGGAAGATAGGGTTGATGAAAGAGTATCAGGATGGTTTGGATACATGGAAAGAATGAGCGAAGAAAGATTAGTAAAGGAGGTGTGGAAGGCAGAGGTGGAAGGAGTGAATATGAGGGGGCGTCCTAGGAAGAGATGGATGGTTGGGGTGAAAGGGGCATTGCAAAAGAGAGGAATGTCTGTTGAGGAAGGACGGGAGAGGACAGAAGATATGGATGAATGGAGAAGGGATGTGTATGGATGATGCTGTGATGCATAAGGGGGAGTGGGTGGGGGATGGGGGTGAGGAAGTATGTATGAGAAAAAAAAAATGACGCAGCCCGAAGAGATTTCTCCCCGTCTTCTCCTTTTCTGCATGATGGGACGGAGAGGAGGAGTCGCCGAATTTAGGAAGCGACCTTGCTGTGGATGTGCTGTGTCTTTCGACATTGCTTCTAACCAAGGGCAGTGGACAGGATGCAGGGATGACCCGTCATCCAGGAGGTACCAAGATAAGAGGGAGGGAGGAGGGTGGAGGGGAGTGGAATATGTAGGGAATGGAATGGGTGGGAGTAGTTTCTATGACTTTTTCTTTTTGACTACCCGCTGTGTAAGGGGGAAAAAGCCTTTGGTGTGTGTATGTATGCATGCATGTATGTATGTATGTATGTATGTATGTATGTATGTATGTATGTATGTATGTATGTATGTATGTATGTATGTATGTATGTATGTATGTATGTATGTATGTATGTATGTATGTATGTATGTATGTATGTGTGTGTGTGTGTGTATGTATGTATGTATGTATGTATGTATGTATGTATGTATGTATGTATGTATGTATGTATGTATGTATGTATGTATGTATGTATGTATGTATGTATGTATGTATGTATGTATGAAGGTATGTATGCATGTATGTATATATATACATATATATATATATATATATATATATATGTATATCATACTTCGGCTTTCGTGCTCACTGTTTCTTCAAAATGTTGATCGCCCTCACTTGTCACAAGAGCAAATGAATGTATCATTATTGAAAGGTGTCTTTTATTTATTTATTTATTTATTTATTTATTTGTTTATTTATTTATTTATTTATTTATTTATTTATTTATTTATATATTTATTTATTTATTTATTTTTTAGGGAGGTAGGAAGGGATGATTCTCTTCAACTTTCTTGACTCTGTCAAAGAAATATCGTCTGCCCGTTTTAATATAACTTTTTTTTTTAAGAGTTGTACGTATGACTCCTGTCTTTGGCTAGCGAACAGACCATTACACTCGAGATGGAAACGATCTGAAATGGGTTATATTGTGGTTGGACACAATCCACAATTCTAAATTTCCAAAAGAAACTCGTTCCTTCCCTAGATTTTCTTCTTCTTTTTTTCGTTTGTAATAATCGATGTTCTTTTCATCTAATGACTACATTATGAGATATATAAAATCTTATTGATACGCGTTATGATTTGAATGAAGACAATGCCCGCCTCTATTGGCTGTTAAAGAAAACTCGTTTGTCATCAATAGCTTTCATCTTTGTATTTCTTGTATGTTAATAATAATTGGTCCTTCTTAATACTTATTACAGCATGAGGGAAGCAGGAAAGCCTTGTTATGTGTTTAATTTTAGGTGGAAACTACCCGCCACTCTTGGCCTAGACAAAGAAGTCTCCTTCGCCTCTCTTGTCTTTTCTTGACCCAGAGAAAATTAGGTCTTGTGACTCAACGACGGGGTTCCTCTTCAAATAGTTCATTGTTTTCTTTTCCAGCTTCATTTTTTTTTCCTGGCAAAGTATATCATCAAAAAAACTTTGACTTGTTTCTTAGACTTGTTTTTCATTTGTGTCAGGAATGGTCTTCTATTAGGAATTCAAATGAAAAATAATCCTATCTTTGCATTCTTTTAGTTTTCGTTAACATCAAGACATCTCTCTCGTCTTTTCCTGATTCTTTTTGTAGACCATCTATTAGGTTTATAATCTCTCTATATGTTTTCGTAATTTTTGCATTGTGATATTTTCTATATATTATCAAATATTTCTCTTTTAATGTAAAACTATGTGATTATGTTACACTTTGAGAAAAAGTTAATTCTATTTGACCTGCCTACTTTCCAGTCCCTTACTGTGGCAAATTTCATATGATTCCATTAACCTAAGGGTGAATTCCAGCCTTATGAAGGTATTATTTAGACTAGAATCCGACCATCACTTGAACAAAATCGCCGAACGTGATACAGCAAGAACGTAAACTTCGTCCTGGTACAAAGGTTGTTAACTTCAACTACCTTTCTAAACACATCTCCAACATCTTCTCTTCCTTAAAATTATCACCTAGTAGCCCAAACTTCCCTATCAATCCATCTGTTGGCTCACCCTTGTGGCCTTCCTTCTGCTCATCATACAGGTACCAATCAAGCTATGTCACATCCGGCTATGAATTATTGCTCCTCCTTCTCCTCCTCCCCTTCTCACCTTCGCTGTCCTCCGCCTCCTATTCCTCCTCCTCGTCCTCCTACTAAACTTCGTTGTCATCTCACTCCTTCTCTTCGTCCTCCTCCTCCTCTTCTATCTACTAAACATCGTTGTCATTCCACTCCTTCCTTTCGTCATCCTCCTCCTCCTCTCACTCCTCGTCCTCCTTCTCCTCCTACTACTACAACTACAAAACATCGTTTTCATCCCATTCCTCCTGCTTGTTCTCCTCCTCCTCTTCTTATACTTCATTGTCCTCCTTCTCCTCCTCCTCCTCCTCCTTCTCCTCTTATACTTTATTGTCCTCCTCCTCCTCTTCCTTCTCCTCTTCCTCCCACTAGTACTACTAATAAACATCGCTATCCTCTTCCTCTTCGCCCTCCTCCTCCTCCTATACCCGGTTGTCGTACTCCTATACTTCGTTGTCCTATTCCTTCTCCTCCTCTTACTACTACTAGCACTACTACTACTGCTATTACTATTACTAAACATCGTTGTCATTCCACTCTTTCTCTTCGTTCTTCTCCTCCTCCCCATCATTCTCCTTCTCCTCCAAGAACCAATAACTCTGTTGCTGTTCATTTGTCCACGTAATTCTATGATTACAAAGGATTACAAAGGTGGAGCATGCCGACAGGAGACCTTTTGGTCCATATCTAGGTCGGATGCGTAAAAATCATAATAATGATAAATAAATAAATGAATATATAAAAACTATAATAATGTAAATAATAAATAAATGCATAAATAAATGCATAGGTATAGTTAAATAATAAAAAAAAACAGGTAAATAGTAAATAGTACTAAATTGACATATAACCAATTATAAATGAGAATCAAGCAAATAATAATAAACAAACAGGCAAATGATAACAAAACAAATAAACAAATAATATAAAATAAATGATAGTCATTACAGCTTCTTGCTTAGGTGTTTATCGAAATGATTCTTAAAGCTTCGAACTGAACTACATTGCACTGCCTCTGAAGGAAGTTTATTCCATTCATTAACTACACGGTTGGCGAAGTTGCTTCTACCCACTTCCAAATTAAATATATTTCCGAACAGTTTGAGACCAATGCTTCTTGTCTCATTCTCATTCAGTGTGAAAATTTTGTCACTTTTGATGTCAATTCCCTTTAGAATCTTAAAGACCTGTACCAAGTCACCTCTGAGTCTTCTTACCCTCCTCCTCTTGCCTTTATCCTACCCCTCTCGTCCTCCTACTCATATTTTTTCCCTCCTCGCCCCTTTCATCCTCCTCTCCCTACCACTTTGAAGAGGAAATATTTTCACAACTCATATTTTCTTTTTCTTCTCTTTAACTCAAATATGTTCCCTCTGGTCTCTCTCTCTCTCTCTCTCTCTCTCTCTCTCTCTCTCTCTCTCTCTCTCTCTCTCTCTCTCTCTCTCTCTCTCTCTCTCTCTCTCTCTCTCTCTCTCTCTCTCTCTCCTTCTCTCAAGATGCGGTGCGAACCTATGACTTCCGTCCTTCATTTATTCGATTTTTGTTCACCGCTTCATGTTGTTTGTTGTTTACCTTTGTCTCTTTCATAGAATCGAGTCATTTGGGTTAACATCTTTTGAAAGGAGGTCCAAAACTATGATTGTAATTTAAATATGTAGCCTATATTTTTGTGATTTTTTTTTTTTGTCTCAATATATTCGGAGGTTACTTGTGTATACTAGTTCCTTTGTGAAAACCTGGACGCTCTCATCTCCTTTATAAGCACATCTAATAGCTGATAGATCTCCAGTTTCAACAATAGTTTTCGATCTTGTCTCGACACTCTTCAAGATTTTTCTTCCTTTAAATCCCTTGCGCATAAGTGTCTGTAAGATTATGGATTCAGGACTTCAACTATGGTACTTATATTCACTTTGACATTCTCTGTGATTTCTCTTCTCTTTTTTCTTCCATAACCTTCTTAGGTCCAGCTGCTTTGAAACGCTCTCTTAAGAGCACAAGTAGGCCACCACAACAGCGGGATGCCTTTACGACATCTAATACTCCCACCCAACCCTGAGCCATATATGCATGTTTAGAGAGGGTTTTGAATTGGAACAGCTGGGGGGTTACCTGCTAAGGGCAGTTGGATTGGAAATAGGGGTCGGGTTGGGTAGAAAATTGGGGAGAGGACGGTGAAAGAAGGTTGTGGATGAGGTTCAGAGTGGAGGCTTTTTGGAGGTTGGGGATGGTATTTCAAGGGTTTGAGAAAGTTGAGATAATCCTCATGAACCTTTACTGACCTGACTTTTCTTTTGAACTTGGTGGTCCACTAATTAATGCTCTTTCAACTCAACACCTTGTGATGTTTTCGTTTTTTTCATGTTATAAGTGTGAAGGCTCAGGCTATACACTGAATGAATAAAGATGAAGGAAAGACTTCCGACTGCTTGTACACGAAGGGATAAGGCGACGATTTCGGCCACCTGCAAGTGTTTCTTAAAAACATTACCATCTACTCGTCCACTTTTTTATATAAAATTTCTCTGATTGCTTTAGTCTTGCTTTAGTCTCTTTAAAATCTCTCATGAAGGAGTTTCAAATAAAGAGAGATAAATGATGAGACTGTCCTCAGAGATAATGTGAAAAACGTTCACCAGCAAGCGATGGTCTTCTCTGTTACCGAAATAGTACCAGAGAGATGAAAGAAATAGCCTGTCGGCAGCAGTCGTATGAGTGAATATATAACCTCGTGCACTAAGGGTAATCTATGGCCAGAGTCATCATCTTAACACAATGTTCTCGGACAATCATCAGGAT
>NC_134798.1:31066569-31071569 GCF_046742065.1 Oratosquilla oratoria
ATATATATATATATAATATATATATATATGTATATATATATATATATATATATATATATATATATATATATATATATATATGAGTGGAAGGGTGGTGAGATAAACACCGAGTAATGTTGGAGTGTAAATTTACTGACGTTTCGTCCTTAACAGGACTTCTTCAGAGTATGAGTACATAAGCATAAAATCAACATATATATACACGCGTTCATGTCCGCGTTCCTGCTAACCCACGCCACTCGAGTCCGCTTGTTTCCTCATCTCCCGGCGGATGAGTCGTCCGGACATTTGAGACAGTTTGATGAATCCGTCCCTGTGATTAAGGCAAGGCTGAGATGCTATATATGCTGCCTCAACTAGTTTCCTCTTTTTCTTTTCTAACCCCTGTTGTAAAATCTCTACCCCGCTCCAGTTGGGAAGGTGTCCAAGTTGGTCCAAATGAACCACCAATGCGTTGGAAGTGCGGTGGGCTTTTAGGTCGTTCTTGTGTTCGCATGTTCGCTTGCGTAGACCTCTCCCAGTTTCTCCAAAGTAGCTCAATTCACAGCTGCTACATGGTATTTTGTATACCACGCTATTAGTGATGTTGTCTTTTCTCTTCTTACCTCTCACTATTTCGCCAATTTTCATGCTGGATGAGCTGGCAATCTTCATTCCTGTGTTGCGTAGTAGGTGTCCTAATTCTTCCGTGTGTTTGGAACTGGGAACCACGATGAAGTCACTTTCCTTATCTTCCTTAACCTCATCCTTTTTATCCAATGTTCTGAGTGCTATTTTTCTCAAGCTGTGTAACAATCCTTCCGGGTACCTGAGATCTGTGAAGACTTTAAAAATATATTTGACCTCTCTATCAATATGCTCCTCACTGCATACCCGAAATGCCCTAAGAAAAAATCCAATTATCACTCCTCTCTTGGTTCTCTCGCTGTGTGCCGAGAAGTAATGAATAAGGTCATTTTTGTTAGTTGCCTTTCTGTGGACCGAAAAACTCACCGTGCCATTGTCCTTTCTCCAGATTAGTACGTCTAAGAAAGGTAGCTTTTTGTCAACCTCGTGTTCCACTGTGAACTGAATGTCCGAGTCCACTGAGTTCATCCTATTGAGTAAACAGCTCAAGAAGGAAGGAGTTCCTTTCAGTGGTAGTGCAGAAGTGTTTTTATCCGAAGCTTGCGATGACTTGGATAATGAAATTAAGAAACTACGTGCCAACACAGGTCAAGTGCAGTTACCGTCTTTCCTTATACGTAAGCTTGAATTCGAGAAAATAGCGCAAAGTGGCAGACTCCAAGTGAAACTGACGAAGCTTTGTGAGCAAAGTGATTGGAATGAGGTGGGCAACGCTGATCTTATAGTGAACATGTCAGACCATCAACTATCTGACACCGAAAGACATGCACTCTCCCTCGGCCTCAAATTTGATACCGGTGTGAGCAACAGAGGGTTTTCTGATTTTGTGAATAAAAATTACAGATGGAATGACAATGACGTGGAGAAAGGATTTAAACAGGGATTACTAACGTGTTTCCAGGCTTTAGCGAGTCATAACAGATATAGCATTCCTAGGCGCTTCAAACATGCTTTAGAAAAATTAGGAAGTGACAAGAGCTTGGTCATTACGAGTGCAGACAAAGGAGGAGGGGTGGTTGTTTTAAATAGGACAGACTACGACAACAAGATGATGGATTTAATCAACGAACCATCCACATATGAGAAGAAGTACGGAGGATACACTGAGCAAGAAGGGGAGCGGTTCAAGAAAGAAGCCAGGAGGATACTAATGCGATCCAACAAAGGTAAGAAGTTAGTTGGTTTGTTAGAAGAAGCCCCAAGACCGCCCAGGATGAGGAGATTACCAAAAACCCATAAGCCAGGCATCCCAATGAGACCCATCACGTCAGGTATCGGCAGCGCTCCCCACAGGCTAGCCAAGTGTTTAGCCAAACCTTTGTCTCGGTGTTTGGGAACACTTAGCAACGGCCACTTAAAGAACTCAGGTGAACTAATTGGGAGACTTAAGAATGTTGATTTTGCAGGAAAGGTTATGGTAAGCTATGATTTGACAGCTTTATTCACCCATGTCAGCGTGGAGGGGGCCCTAATTGCAGCCAAGGAAGCAATCGGCAGCATGGATGACCAGGATTTACCGGTGGGTAAAAATGATTTACTTAAATTAATCTCTCTATGTGTCAAGTTCGGACCCTTCATGTTCAACAATGAAGAATATTGTCAGATACGTGGCTTGGCAATGGGAAGTCCGCTAAGTGCAGTCCTAGCTTCGTTATACATGGAAGTCTTAGAAAGAGATCATTACATGAAGATAATCGGGAGAGGGACACATTGGTTTAGGTATGTAGATGACATTCTAGTCATTGCTCCAGAGAAGACCAATTTCTCTAAATTACTCAATAGGATGAACTCAGTGGACTCGGACATTCAGTTCACAGTGGAACACAAGGTTGACAAAAAGCTACCTTTCTTAGACGTACTAATCTGGAGAAAGGACAATGGCACGGTGAGTTTTTCGGTCCACAGAAAGGCAACTAACAAAAATGACCTTATTCATTACTTCTCGGCACACAGCGAGAGAACCAAGAGAGGAGTGATAATTGGATTTTTTCTTAGGGCATTTCGGGTATGCAGTGAGGAGCATATTGATAGAGAGGTCAAATATATTTTTAAAGTCTTCACAGATCTCAGGTACCCGGAAGGATTGTTACACAGCTTGAGAAAAATAGCACTCAGAACATTGGATAAAAAGGATGAGGTTAAGGAAGATAAGGAAAGTGACTTCATCGTGGTTCCCAGTTCCAAACACACGGAAGAATTAGGACACCTACTACGCAACACAGGAATGAAGATTGCCAGCTCATCCAGCATGAAAATTGGCGAAATAGTGAGAGGTAAGAAGAGAAAAGACAACATCACTAATAGCGTGGTATACAAAATACCATGTAGCAGCTGTGAATTGAGCTACTTTGGAGAAACTGGGAGAGGTCTACGCAAGCGAACATACGAACACAAGAACGACCTAAAAGCCCACCGCACTTCCAACGCATTGGTGGTTCATTTGGACCAACTTGGACACCTTCCCAACTGGAGCGGGGTAGAGATTTTACAACAGGGGTTAGAAAAGAAAAAGAGGAAACTAGTTGAGGCAGCATATATAGCATCTCAGCCTTGCCTTAATCACAGGGACGGATTCATCAAACTGTCTCAAATGTCCGGACGACTCATCCGCCGGGAGATGAGGAAACAAGCGGACTCGAGTGGCGTGGGTTAGCAGGAACGCGGACATGAACGCGTGTATATGTATGTTGATTTTATGCTTATGTACTCATACTCTGAAGAAGTCCTGTTAAGGACGAAACGTCAGTAAATTTACACTCCAACATTACTCGGTGTTTATCTCACCACCCTTCCACTCATTCTGTCGTCCTTCTGTCATATATTATATATATATATATATATATATATATATATATATATATATATATATATATATGTATATATATAAGTACATATATATATAAATACATATATATATAAATACATATATATATATACATATATATACATATATATATATATATATATACATATTAATATAAACGAGTATATATATATATATACATATATATAAATATATATATACATATATATATACATGTATATACATATATACATATGTATATATATATATATATATGTATATATATATATATATATATATATATATATATCACACAGGAAAACCCAAAGCCGGAGAAATTAAACCTCGAATAAAGAAGATTCCTATATTTCGGCTATCAAATGTGCTACTACATTTCTGTTTAGAAATATATATATATATATATATATATATATATACATATACATATACAGATATATATATATATATATATGTATATATATGTGTATATATATATATATATACATATAGATATAGAGATATATATATATATATATATATGTATATATATATATATATATATGTATGTATGTATATGTAAGATTGAAAGTGAAAGAAGTTGATGAGGAGATATGGGAGAATTTACGCCTTAACGTTTCGACCCTCAGGGTCTTGATCACAAAGCTAACAACTCAAACGTAACAGGATGTTTTATACACGGATGGGTCATCTTACGGGACGCTTCGGAGAGCTTGCTATTTTATTTGCGTATTCTTTTGTTATTAATAAGCTTGTGGCTTTTGCTAAACATATAAAGCCTTCTCTATGGTTAATGTTGTTATTAGTGTTGATATAAGCTGCCTCAATTGTCTTCCTTAGTTTCTTGGATGATCCTTTGTTTAATATGGTTGTGTTGTTCCAGTCTGGGAGTTGACCATGTTTATCCACATGCATTACTATGGAGTTAGATGTCCTATGGGTTTTTACGTCATTTTTATATCGAATACAGACAACATTCTGGCCTCGCCATGGGTAGTCCCCTTTCTGCAGTATTAGCAAATTTATACATGGAAATACTCGAAACAGAAGAATACATGACTATAATGGGTAGGAATAGTAAATGGTTTAGATATGTTGATGATATACTCGTAATTGTACCCAAAGATACAGACATTAACAACAAACTCAGGAGATTAAACAATGTAAATGAAAATATACAATTTACTGCAGAAAATGAAAATAACGGAAAATTACCTTTCTTAGACACAATTATCCATAGAATAGATAAAAATGTGAAATTTTCAGTATACCGAAAACCCACCAATAAAGAAGACTATATTCACTTCTACTCAGGACATGATGACAGAACCAAAACAGGTATTATAATAGGTTTCTTCCTCAGAGCATTTCGTATATGCAGTAAAGAATTTCTAGATCATGAATTACAACATATTACTGAGACTTTCATAAAACTCAAATATCCAAAAGGTCTCTTATGTAGGTTAAAAAAGAAAGCCAAAGAAATAATTAACAAAAGTAAAGATACAAATAAAAATATGAATGAAACCAGATATATCACAGTACCAAACTC
>NC_134798.1:31074069-31076569 GCF_046742065.1 Oratosquilla oratoria
ACACACACACACACACACACACACACACACACACACACACACACACACACACACACACACACACACACACACACACACACACACACACACACACACACACACACACACACACACACACATACACACACACACACATACATACACACACGCATAATCTATTTAATTGTTTCCTCAAAATAATTTGATTAGAAAAAAAAAACTTCACAGTGACAGGCTGTTTACAAAACTTAAAGTACACAAATTTTGAAGTATTACTTGGGAAGTTTATTTACTCTTTCGAGCATACATACTTCAAAGGATTACAAAGGTTTTCAAAGGAGGAGCATATCGACAGAAGATATTTTGCTCCATAACTTTGTCGGATACGAAAAAATCATAATAATGATAAATATATAAATGAATATAATTATATAAATAATAATAAATAGAATAAATGAATATATAGGGAAAGATAAATAATAAACAGGTACATAGTAAATAACAATAAATGGACAAAGAAATAATAATAAATGATTATCAAATAAGTAATGATAAACAAACACACAAATAATATCAAAGGAATAAAGAAATACTGTAAAATAAATGGCAGGTCGTGCAGCATCTTTAATTGAACTACATTGCACTGACTCCACAGGAAGTTTATTCCATTCATTAACCACACGGTAGGCGAAGTTGTTTCTACCCATTTCCAAATTAAGCCTCTCCTCACAGTTTGAGAACATTATTTCTTGTCTGATTCCCATTCAGTGAATTTTTTTTGTCACTTTTGATGGTATCAATTCCCTTTAGAATCTTAAAGATCTGTATCAAGTCATTTCTGAGTCTACTCTTTTTTAGGGGAAAAAATCATGTTTTTGTCGATTTTCGTATGATTTAATTATGATGTCTGGAATCAGTTTTTGTGGCTCGCCGTTGTACTTTTTCGAATGTGTCGATGTCTTCAATGAGATTCGGTGACCATGCGGAAACAGCATATTCTAAATGTGGAATAACTAACTGTTTATATTGCTTGTTAATGAGAGATGGATTTTTGACGTCAAAAGAACGAGCAATCAGTCCTAGAATCTTATTCGCTATCTGAGAGGCTAAAATACATTGCCTAGATGATTTGACATCGTTACTGATAATTATGCTAAGATCCTCTTTACTATCCACTTTTGTTAACGAATTACCAAATTACTTGTAATTATACTTATTGTTATCTTTATCTATGTGCATAACCTTGCATCTACTTTTGTTAAACTTCATTAGCCACTTTTCAGACCATTGCTGTAATTTATCTAAATGTTCTTGAATATCTAATTGGTTTAAGTGATCATTTGTCATCCCCCACATTTTTGTATCATGAACAAATTTTGAGATAATATATTTCAGTCCGTGATCTATATCATTTATGTATACTATGAATAGAAGTGGCCCAAGACCAGAACCCTGAGGAACTCCACTCGTAAAAAAATTCCATCTAGAAGTTTTGCCATTTGAAAAACTGTTTTTTATTGTTTTACCAATTACTAGTCCAACTTAATAGGTTACCACTTACGCCGTGTGAAGTTGATTTAGTAAGGAGTCTTTCGTGGGGACAGTATCAAAAGGTTTTGCGAAGTCTAGATATATTAAATCTGTATTATTTCTTTTGTCATAACTCGAGATGACTGTGTTGTAGAATTCAAGGAAGTCACGCAAGAACGTTTCCAATTATCAATACCTCTAACATTTCACCCCAACTAAAGAAAAGGTAAGACATATCGAAATCTGCAAATACTGGTCAAAGAGATGCATATTGGAAATTTCTGTTCTGAGTTCAACTGTGAGGAAAAATAGCCTTCCACAATTTCAAGCGATCAGCTACACAAGTCAGAACGTCAGCTGCTATCGAGCTTAATAAGGGTTGTATCAGAAAAAGAAATTCCAATAATAACAAAAATATATAATAATGCTAATAATGATTCAAGAATAACAATAATAATGACAATCATAATCATAATGATAATCACAAAATAAACAATCGTAATGATAGTAATAATATTAATAATTAAATCAACAATGACAATTATAATATTAGTATCAATTATAATAATAGTAATCCATCGATGTTGAAATTCAAACTGGAATAAGACAATTGCATACTTACCACATCTGCATCATAACCATCTCCCCACCTCAAGGAACAAAAAATAAGCAACAGTAATAAGAATTCAGTTCGTTACAGTTTGTAGAACCAAAGCAAAGAATTCCGGACTAGTGTATTTGTGATCATACAGGAACACCGACATCATTCTTAGTATTCCAGACTGCATGTTAGCCCTGACATTAGGTAGACATACTTCAGAACAGCATGTGTATGAATGTGGTTTTGGAGTGGAATTGGTTTGGACGTGAGTGGAGATATGGATAAATGCAGGTTTGGGTGTAAGTATAAATAGAAAGAAGAACGAATGACAAGACAGCAGGGCGGACATAGAGGAAGAATAGCTGGAACAAATAAAATAAATTATGGGGA
>NC_134798.1:31089069-31094069 GCF_046742065.1 Oratosquilla oratoria
TATATATACAAATATATACATGTATATACATATATATATATACATATATTTATATATACATATACATATATATATATATATGTATATATATATATATATATATATATATATATATTTCTAAACAGAATTGTAGTAGCACATTTGTAAATTACACACAGGAACCCACAGTCGGAGAAAAAATAAACTTCGAATAAAGAAAAATCCTATATTTCGGCTATCAACTGTAGCCCTCTTCAGGAAAGTACATAAGATAGAGAACAGAGGGGACTTATAAACTACAGTAAGAAGAGATGTGGACAGTTGACCTCATTCAGGCGCGGGGCAAACTGGGGTGGCGGGGGAGGGAGGAGGTGAGGAGAGGGGAGGATGTAGTGTCCGCACCAACTTGGCAACTGCTGCGCGTGAGATTATGTCAGGTGTCCACTGCCCTTTAGAAATATTAATATTAGGGCATTCCTCAATTAATGCTGATTCGACTATTTTCCTCCTGAAACTGCAGTGGGACTTGAACACTAATCTGGCCTTACCCCAGTCGAAAGAATGATTCTTATTTTTGACATGAAGAAATACAGCCGAATTTTCTTGCCCATACCTAATTGACCTTTTATGTTCTGCCAATCTAGTGTTCAGGTCTCTCCCGGTTTGACCCAAGTAAACCAAATCACAATCTATGTACTTTCCTGAAGAGGGCTAAAGTTGATAGCCGAAATATAGGATTTTTCTTTATTCGAAGTTTATTCTTTCTCCGACTGTGGGTTCCTGTGTGTAATATATATATATATATATATATATATATATATATATATATATATATATATATATATATATATATTGCTGACTAGATCAATAAATTGATAAAAATGTAGAGGACAAATAAGTATATAACGAAATATATAGGGGAAATAGAAATAGATGAATAAGAATACTAATCAATTTAATAATTTCAAGATTGTGGGAAATAGAAAAACATATGCACATGTACAGTATAAAAGAGCAAATTTTTGGGAATCGCCACTCGAACTCTAAGAAGCCGTTTACTCTGAGGGTCCCCCAAGAATAACTGCTCAAAGTACGTGGCAAAGGGACAACACCACTCCACGCTTGACGCGGTTTATCAGCTGGATGGACTGTATTCTTCTGGGCCATAAAATTGGAGCAGAGTATTTTTCAGGAATTTGTAAATAGGCATTGCGTCATTTGCATTGAAATGGTTCTCGAAGTTCTCATCGATTGCCCTAACGTACCTCTCATTATCCATCTTCATGGGAGCTGTATTCCGACGTTTTTTTATACCTGTATTGGGCAAGTCTCTAGATATTCTGGCAGCATGTCTCAGCACTATACTCTCCAGTGTTTCTCATGGCGCCACACCATCTTGGACGCTCTACAAGCCATTCTTCGGCAGCACTCAGAATCTTACTTATAAAGTTTTCTCGTAGTTCTTCATAGTTCTCAAACTGTCCGGAAATAGATTCAATTAGGAAGTAGGTAGAAACAACTTTGCTAACCGTGTAGTTAATGAATGGAATAAACTTCCTGCACAGGTAGTACAATGTAGTTCAGTTCGAAGCTTTAAGAATCATTTAGATAAACACCTAAGCAAGATGATGTAACGATTATGATTTATTCTATATTATTTGTTTTTGTTTTGTTATCATTTATTATTAGTTATATGTCAATTTATTATCATTTACTATTTACCTGTTTGTTTATTATTTAACTATACCTATGCATTTATTCATGTATTTTATTTGTTATTTACATTATTATAGTTTATATTTATTATTTTATTATTATTATGATTTTTTCGCATCCGACCTAGATATGGACCAAAAGGTCTCCTGCCGGCATGCTCCGCCTTTGTAATCCTTTGTAATCCTTAGGAGTTTCAATTACTTCAAACAAATTAAAGATTGCTACACCATAGTTTTGGGCTCTTGCATCATCCCTGAGATTCTCCAGATAAAACTGGGTAGGAAATATCTCAGGATTTTCCTAGATTGGATACCCAGTCTGGGTTTTGCGACAACAAGTCTATGTCACTCCTAAAGAATTCAGTTTTCCGATTAACTGCAATTTTGTAGGAGATTCTAACGTGTAATAACATGTATATAACCGCTAACTTTCATATTTCGGTTGTAATAGTAGTTAAATAGAAGAAAAATCTAATTATATAATGTGCAGATTTTACTAATTATCATTTCATCTAATAATGAAAAGTAAAAAATAGATAGAAAGATTACCAAATAAGCTATTCGGTCAGTATATAGACGGATTAATCAATAAACAAACAGAAATTGATTAATAAATGCATAATTCTGTGCCACATCCGTTTTGTCATCACCTAAATAGTTTCCCCAGAAGGTCGCCGTGATCTTGTCATCACTCCCAAAGGAGAGTTGTCCATAGTTTCTTTTATTTTCGTTCTTTATAGTGTCCCAATTAGTCATGGTGTGTGGCGCCAGTCAGACATGTGGCGTCATTTTTTTACGCACTTTTTGCCCATGTTGGTGAATGGGACCTTTCGCTTGGCTTTTGTTTTCCCAAAATATCACAGGACAACGATGGATTTGAAACCTGTTCATCGTGAGAAAATGCTTGTGGTGATTTGTGGGAAGTTTTTGACGCATATTTATGGTCTATTCCTGTTCAGTTTATGGAAGGGTTGTGTTTTGTACAAAGATAGGAATATTTCAGAAATAGTGCTGATGGAAAATACAATGCCAATACTAAGATTTCTATTCATACTACGCAGGACGTCATCTTACTTGTTAGTCTATTATTACATTTTATCAAGAAGACTTAGATGAGGTGGAAGAGAAGACAAAGAGAGAGAGAGAAAATAAAAGAGCTGAAGAAAAAGAATCGGGGGCAAAAGAGAGGAAAAGATGGAGGAAGTAGGAAAAGGAGAGGAGAAAGTATAAAAGGTGGAAGTTGGTAGGAAGAGAAGGAATCTTGGTACGAGTATTTGTCATATACTTGCTATTTTTAGTATCACGCTACTGTCTGCTAAAGAAATTTAAAGATGAGACGAAGAGGACGGATAGGGTGTGATATAAGAATGTGACTTGGAGAATGGGGATGAAAAGAAATCTAACATATAGGGTTGACCACAGAATACTGGGATTGTTATGGAAATATGAATGAAATTGTGAAGAAAAATAAGAAAAATAGTGTGGAAGGCAGAAATTGATGGAGTAAAATTGAGAGGAAGACCAAGAATGAGATAAGTAGATGGAATGAGGGGGGGGACCTTGGGTAATAGTGGCATTTCTGTTAGGCAGGGAAAAAAGGAAGGGCAAGGAATAGGTGTAATTGGAGAATAGTTAAGAAAGGATGGTAAATTGACGTGGCAAAAGATTTTTCCTTGTCAACTCTAATTACGCGTGAGCGGACGAGGAGGAAATGTCGCCAATTAAATGAAAAGATATAGGCAAACCAGTCACGGCTATCGAGACCTGATGAAAAGATCCTTAGTTTTACTGTATTGCTTCTAACCTTGGAGGTGGGCAGGGGACCGGGATGGTCTTTCATCAACAAATAAATGTTGGGTAAATCTACGAGAGGTAAAGGCTTGGCTGCCTACCTCCCATATAGGATAAAAGAATGAGACATTTTGGTATACATATACAGTATATATATATGTATATATATATATATATATATATATATATATATATATATATGTGTGTGTGTGTGTGTGTGTGTGTGTGTGTGTGTGTGTGTGTGTGTGTGTGTGTGTGTGTGTGTGTGTGTGTGTGTGTGTGTGTGTGTGTGTGTGTGTGTGTGTGTGTGTGTGTGTGTGTGTTCACCTTTGTCTTTGGATCACGTGTTGGACTCGTGATCGACAGCTATTTCCCTCCCGGAAGAGAGCTCAGTAACAACCCGAAGCGCAGCGATACCGAAATAATTTCGGCCCTGGGTAGGATTCGAACCAGTTACTGCGAGCACCACCGTGCTGGTAGTCCAGTGCTCTACCAACCGCGCCACCGAGTCGTGGCAAGTGTGTGTGTGTGTGTGTGTGTGTGTGTGTGTGTGTGTGTGTGTGTGTGTGTGTGTGTGTGTGTGTGTGTGTGTGTGTGTGTGTGTGTGTGTGTGTGTGTGTGTGTGTGTGTGTGTGTGTGTGTGTGTGTGTGTGTGTGTGTGTGTATGTTTGGGTATACATTTATACATACACACATATGTATATGTCTTTGTTTTCAAAGTATCCAATTGTTTCGAAATATTCTAATAGGAGCTCGCTTAAGATACGACACAACTTTACTTCGGCACTGAGTCCAAGCAATACCCTCTGCTGCATCTTTTTCACTGATATACATTTAGTTTGGGTCCTATGCATTTCCTTATTTTTGTTATTGATTTCATGACCTTCGCTTTGAATTTCATACTTGTTTTATATATGTTTTTGGATTTATTCCGTAATTTATTGGAAGTATTTTTTTACCTCTGATTTTGCCGTCAAGAATATTCATTTAGACTGTATTGCTTTATGCATTTCCTTATTTTTTCTTATTGATTTCATGACCTTTGCTTTGAATTTCATACTTGTTTTATATATGTTTTTGGATTTATTCCGTAATTTATTGGAAGTCTTTTTTTATCTCTGATTTTGCCGTCAAGAATATTCATTTAGACTGTATTGCTTTATGCATTTCCTTATTTTTTCTTATTGATTTCATGACCTTTGCTTTGAATTTCATATTTGTTTTATATATGCTTTTGGATTTATTCCGTAATTTATTGGAAGTATTTTTTTACCTCTGATTTTGTCGCCAAGAATATTCATTTAGACTGTATTGCTTTATGTTTGCTTTGAGTAAAGTAATATTTTTATATTGGACACCTTTTCTGGATAATGTTATGCCCATTATTTGTGTTTGAAAGCCATCACATTATTTATACTTACTATTACTTCAATCCTTCCGTCATTAATTTCTTTCTCCATTCCTTCCACCCTTCCATCCTTCCATCCTTCCATCCTTCCATCCTTCCATCCTTCC
>NC_134798.1:31099069-31106569 GCF_046742065.1 Oratosquilla oratoria
GAAGAAATATTTCTTCTAATTAATAAAACTATACAAGATTGTAGAACATTATTATCCACAGATTCCAAATGACAGGTCCAACTACATTGGAAGATGCTGGAGACCAGAATGTGGAAGGAGCTTTGTTCGTCTTCAGAGCCCGTATTATTGTTCTATCTTCTTAGGCGTGAGGTCCTGGTCTGTCTTTGGATTTATTTCTTAGCTGGGTTCATGTATAAAAAAGTTTTGTGTTTGTTTTATGATTTGAGCTTGTATGTGCTTCTGTATGCTCGTGTTCTCAGATGTTGGGGTCGGATTGTTGTAGATGATTCAGTAGTATAAGTCTTTTTCTTTTTCTGGATTCATTTGGCAGAACTTGTGTGATATGATGTGAGGGATGACAGAGTTCATATATATATATATATATATATATATATATATATATATATATATATATATATATATATATATATATATACACACACACACATATATATATATATATATATATATATATATGTATATATATATATGCATATATATATATTTATATATATATATTTGTATATATATATATATATATATATATATATATATATATATATATGTATAATTTTTTTTTTTCGGACACTTAAGCGGCATGACGAATGGAACAACAAAGTACAATAATCTACTTGCATACGATACAAAAGTCGTGAAGAAAATGTAAGATAAAGTGGCAAAAAGGTCAAGGTAGAACCTGTTATCTGAGCCATGTGGAAAAATAAAGTTTACTGAAGAAAAATGCAAAGGATTTGAAATTGACTTAAGTAACTAGAACTCACCAATGCTATACTCGATGTGTAGCGAAAGTTGCAAAAGCAAACGGGAAGACCTGGAAGTGTAAAAGTAATTTGGTATCCGATAAGCGATTGGAAAATATTATGGATGAGAAAGATGAAATATGGAGTAATAAATAAGTGAAGTTTCAGGATATGGACGAAGAAAAAAAAAATCATAGAGAACTTTATTTACTCCAGAATACGCCGAAGTGACGTGGTTCCCGCAAAAAAAGTAAATAAATAAATATATAAACAATAAATAGACAAATCAAAATAATTGAATAATTAATAAAACATATATCAATGGTTATTTCCTCTCCCACCCATTCCATCCCTATCATACTCCACTCCCAACCTCTTCCCTCCCTCTTATCTTGGCAACTCCTTGGGTCAGAAACAGTGTCGCAAGACGCAGCACATCCACAGCATGGCCGCTTCATTAAATCGGTGACCTCCCACCCTTCTCCGTCTCTTCATGCATAAAAAGAGAAGGCGGGGAGAAATCCCATTGGGCTGCGTCAAAATATTATTCACACATACTCCCTCACCATCCATCCCCCACCCACTCCCTTCCATGCATTACAGCATAATCCATACACAACCATTCTCAATTCACCCTTATCTTCTGTCTTATCCCTTTCTTTCTCTATACCAATACTCCTTTTACCCTCTTCACCCATCTCATTCTCGGCTGTCCCCCCTTATGTGCATTTCTTCCACAACTTTTTTTATTAATCTTTCTTCACTCATTCTCTCCTTGTGTCCAAATCATCACAATACTCTTCCACCAACCCTATCTCTCAAACCTCTTTCCACCCCGCTCTCCTCCTCACCTCTTCGTTTCTCACTTTATCCAGCCTATACTCGTTGCATTGAGAAATGGCTGTTAGGGCGGAGCACTGGGAGTCCCCCTGTGTTGCCACATATCATTATTTTATAATTTTATTTTATTTTATAATTCTATTTTATAATTTTATAATATTGCCACATATGATTATATTATAATTTTTTGTGACACACCACCACAGAGGTAAAAATCAAAGCCATGTTTTCTATACAAAGGTTTCGTTTCCTCGAGTCAGAGACATGGCATATGAGCAAGAGAGAGCGACGTTGCCGCTACATCTATTCTCTGGCCCCGCCCCCCTCACACTGCATTCTGTGTGAGCCGTGCGGGCCGTGTTATCTGTGGAGATGTGGCAGCACCGGGATATCTCCTAACACCGCCTTAGCGGTCACTTCTCGTTACGCTGACTATAGTAATCCTTATCATACTTCCCAGGTACCTCATCTCAAACACATTCAAACTCCTCCTGTCTTCCTCTCTTATGTTCCATGTTTTTGCCCCATACTGTGGTATCGGCACAATCACTCCTTCATACAATCTACTCTTAGCATCCATTCCGAAATGCCTATTTCTCATTACACTTTTTAATCTACCAAGACATTTACTTGCTTTTCTCAATCTTCTACATTCTACCTCCACCTCTACTCCTCCCTTTCCCTCCACATTCGCATCCAAGTATCTTAAATCATTCACTTCCTCCAGTCTCTCTCCCTTAATACTCAATTCCAGTCTGCTGCCACTTTCTCCCCTTGTATACCTCATCACCTTACTTTTACCCATATTTATCTTCAACTTTCTTCCTTCACACACCTTCCCAAACTCTGTCACTAACTTCCCTTATTCCTCCTCTGATCCTCCCACAAAAGAAATGTCGTCAGTAAACAACAACTGACTTATCTCCCATTTTTTCCATTTTCTTTAACCAATCTCCAATCCCCGACCCATTACCCTTCCGTGTGTGTGTGTGTGTGTGTGTGTGTGTGTGTGTGTGTGTGTGTGTGTGTGTGTGTGTGTGTGTGTGTGTGTGTGTGTGTGTGTGTGTGTGTGTGTGTGTGTGTGTGTGTGTGTGTGTGTGTGTGTGTGTGAGAGAGAGAAAGAGAGAGAGAGAGAGAGAGAGAGAGAGAGAGAGAGAGAGAGAGAGAGAGTGTGTTTGCGCGTGTTGTATAGGTAGACACGTTTAATGTACGTGATCCTGATCATAAGCAAATTATCTCATAACTCTTATATCAATGTACTTTATCTTAAAATACAAAAACATCATATTGGGTCCTTGCCTTCTCCGCTCACTGCTTGATCCAGGAAGAGACGATTTGATATGCAGCGCTGTCGGTGCAGTAAAGTTGGGGAGATAGCCAAGAAGACAAAATCCCTTATTTTTAAGGAAGATAAAAAAGGTTATAATGGAAGGAGCAGTGGATATTAGAAAAAATAAAAACAAAGTATGGGAATAGGATGTTAAGATTTATTTTGTAAGGAGGTAGCTAGGAAAAATAGAAATTTTTACTTGAACTGTGCGAAATATTGTGATGATAAAAGACAGAAATGTGTTAGAAAGAAAAGAGAAATAAAAAGTTTTGAATAAGAGAAACAAATAAAAAATAGAATGGCTGAAATTATTTCTGCTCCGTATTCTAATGAAAAAAGAAGAAGAAATAAGGAATTAAAGGAAAAAGAAAGATAAACAGAGTTTCTTCCAAATTAAAATAAGAGTAACGGTCTCATTATTCCCCCCATATATATATATATATATATATGTATATATATATATATATATGTATATATATATACATATATATACATATATATGTATATATATATACATATATATGTATATATATGTATATATATATATATATATATATATATATATTTATATATATATATATATATATATATATGTGTGTGTGTGTGTGTGTGTGTGTGTGTGTGTGTGTGTGTGTGTGTGTGTGTGTGTGTGTGTGTGTGTGTGTGTGTGTTCGTAAAGAGCTGGAGTCCAGGAGCCATGTTGTCGGAAAAATTTCAATTCTGTTAGTCTGAGTCCAGTGTTTGAAATTTTTCCGACAAAACACACACACACACACACACACACACACACACACACACACACACACACACACACACACACACACACACACACACACACACACACACACACACACACACACACACACACACACACACACACACACACACACATATATATATATATATATATATATATGTGCTAATAAGAACACGGGTACGTGTGTTCACTTATGCAAAGTAGACCACTTGGAAAAAGAAACTAACGAAGCAGAGCGCTTTCGTATATTACATCTTGTTGCACTGAAGATGTAATATACGAAAGCGCTCTGCTTCGTTAGTTTCTTTTTCCAAGTGGTCTACTTTGCATATTTACATATATATATATATATGTATATACATATATATGTATATATATATATATATGTTGGAGAATGGAAGGCAAATGAGTGAAGCAAGGAAAATAATCACAAGAACCAACCGGGGAGAAAAGTTACTGGGTCTGTTAGGGCTGTTAAAGGAAGCCCAAAACCACCCAATATGCAGGGACTTCCGAAAACCCATAAGTCAAACGTCCCAATGAGGTCCATCACCTCTGATATCGGGAGTGCCCCGCAGAGACTGGCCAAATGCCTAGCCAAACCACTATCACAGAGGCTAGGGTCGATAAGTAACACACATTTTTATAACTCTGGTGGTCTGATCACGAGGTTAAAAAATGTGTATATTTCAGAAAAAGTGATGGCTAGTTATGATATAACTACGCTGTATACAAATGTCGAGGTAGAAGGATGGTAAACTGTTTGGATGAGGATGATTTACCAGTGGGGAAAAGTGATTACTTAAAATTAGTGTATGTGTGTGAAGTTTGGTCCTTTCTTGTTCAACGGGGAAGAATACAGACAACAATGAGGATTTGTAATGGGTAGTCCTCTCAGTGCGGTTCTGGCCTCATATTATATGGAAGTTTTAGAGACAGATTATTTCATAAGAATAATGAGTAAAGACACGCTTTGGCTGAGGTATGTGGACGACGTCTTCGTCGTTGCTCCGAAAGAGGTCTAATTAGGTGACAAGTTGAGCAGACTGAATCTTGTCGAACCGAACATCCAGTTTACTCTCAAACGCGAGATGGATAACAAACTAGCCTTCTTGGATACGGTGATTTGGAGGAGAGGTAGTAAGATGTCATTCTCGGTCTACAGAAAAAGCACCAATAAAGACGATGTGATTCATTTCTACTCAGCACATAGTAATAAAATAGAAAACGGAGTGGTTATATATATATATATATATATATATATATATATATATATATATATATATATATATATATATATATATATATATATATTCTATTTTTTTAAGGGCGTACCGTATTAGCAGCGAAGAGTTTTTAGAGGATGAAATTAAATATATATAATATATATATGCAAAGTATTCAAGAAACTCAGATACCCGGAAGAACTACTGCATAAAGTGAAAAAGAAAGCAATGGTAATAATGAGAAGGAAGAAGGACAATCGGTCCGGAAAAGGTAGGGCTGAGATATTGTCCGTCTCTAACTCTAAATACGCTGAGGAGTTGGGACATGTTCTCTTCAAAGCAAGTGAAAGCATTGCTTTCCCCACGGTCACGAAATTACGAGAGGTTTTCAGGAGCAAGAATAAAAATAACACAGGAAAAGGTATAGAGAAAGGCACGGTCTACAATATATCATGAGGTGGTTGCCCGTTAGGATATTATGGAGAGACGGAAAGATCAGTAGAGCTACGGACATATGAATACAAAAAATGACGTCAGAGCTCACAGAACCTCCAACTCGCTAGTGGTTCCAGATTGGAACAGAATAGAGGTGCTCCACAAAGGTCTAGAGAAAAAAAAAAAAAAAAATAGTGGAGGCAGCCTACATTACTTCCCACCCCTGCATTAATCATAGAGATGGGTTTATAAAATTAGCAGGAGCAGCAAACACTTTAATCATCAAAGAGGTCAAGAGAACGGATGAAGAAGTGGCATGGTCGGAGTCAACCAACAAGTATTGAGAATGGATGAGGGTATGAAGGCAGACTGTAATGGTGACATATAATATTCCTTGTTTGTACATACCTATTTGTAATATTGTTTATTTATTATTATATTTTCAATATATTATTGCGAAAACCAAGAGTTCATGTTTAAGTGTGTATACTTTTCCCGCCAAGTCTGAGCTTAGTGGCGTGGCTTGGCGTCGGATTTAGTCTTGGTTCGGCTTACAAAGCGACCACACGCTTGTTTTTGTAGTGCTTTATCCCATTGTGAATAATATAGTATTTTGCATTGTTAATTGGTTTACTTGGCCACACCCGATACATATGGTGGCAGTTGAAACGTTTTAAATTGTATTGACATTTTTTGTTCGCTAAAAAGTAGTCTAAACGCAAAGTTGTAGTGCTGTGAATTTCTACCCGGCCGGCATATTGTGCTTGTGTTTGTGTTTTCTTCTTTTTTCCTTTCTAGGTTCTGCGTTTACAGGAAACAAAGACTAGGAAGTATAAATATATGTATATATATATATATATATATATTATTCAACCACAAACAACTTTTAATTCCATGCCATCGCAATCGAGATTGAAGAATCGCTCGATGGAGACATTTTGTTGGAAATTGAAACGTGGACGAGCCGAGGATTCGAACCCAGCTAACCCGTAACAAAGTTACACTGACTTAAACCAATGCGCTATCAAGAGAGATATAAGTTGAGTACGATTTTCTTATATTTGTATGCTCGAATTACATACATCTACACGAAATATCGCGTTCAACCCACCTCCGCTATGATATTGCATTTAGCTAGTATGTGCACGTGGGATAGATTATACATCTACACTGAATGGGAACCATTCAGTGTGGATGTATGTATATACATATATATATATATATATATATATATATAAATACACACACACACACACAAACACACACACACACACATATATATATATATATATATGTATATATATGTATGTATATATATATATATATATATATATACATATATATATCACGTAGAAACCACTGTTGGAGTAGAACAGACTGGAAACGGGGAATCTATATATTTCGATTGCAAACTGCAATCCTCTTCAGTAGATACAATTCAGAGAGAGAGTGTGTTACTTAAGTAGCAACCTTGACATAAGAAGGGGGGACATGGGATGAGGTCGCTACCCTCGGCTCGCTCCGTATGTGAGGTCAGGAGATAAATGTGTTTTTAGTAAGTTAGAGATGAAAAGTCCGGACATTATATCCGGGGACCATTGCCCCTTTGAAATATTCATATTGGGCTGATATTCAATAATGGTAGATTCTATCATTTTTCTCCTGAACTCACACTTAGATTTATAAATAAGCTCAGCTTAAATGTGAGTTCAGGAGAAAAATGATAGAATCTACCATTATTGAATATCAGCCCAATATGAATATTTCAAAGGGGCAATGGTCCCCGGATATAATGTCCGGACTTTTCATCTCTAACTTACTAAAAACACATTTACCTATATATTACCTTGATATATTCACATTATCAAGGAGTACATCTTTCTGTACTCCTTGATAATGTGAATATATCACGAAAGCGCTCGGACTCCGTGTGTTTTTCCTTTTCCTAGTGGACTCTGCATATTTGTGATTCGCGTGTGACTTGTGAAATTTGTGCATATGTATGTATGTATATATATATGTATATATATATGTATGTATATATATGTATGTATATATATATGTATATATGTATGTACATATTCCAAAGGTATTTACCACCTTTTCAAAGGAGGTAAAAAAAATAAAAAA
>NC_134798.1:31114069-31116569 GCF_046742065.1 Oratosquilla oratoria
ATTGTTTTAGATACTTGGGTGCGAATATGGCCGGAAAGGGAGAAGTGGAGGTGGAGGTAGAATGTAGATCGAGAGAATCGAGTAAATGCCTTGGATGAAGGAATGAAGGTGCTGACATCACTGTATGGGGGTGGAAACATGAAACATAAGAGAGGAAGAGAAGAGGAGTTTGAATGTGTTTGAGATGAAGTGCCTGAGAAGTATGATAGGGTTACTAGGATGGGTAGAGTGAGAAACGAGGAGGTGAGGAGGAGAATGGGCATGGAAAGGGATTTGGGAAATAGGGTTGATGAAAGAGCATTGGGATGATTCAGACACATGAAAAGAATGAGTGAAGAAAGACTAGTAAAAGAGTTGGAAATAGTAAACATTAAGGGGCGACCTAGGATGAGATGGATGGATGGGGTTAATAGCGACATCGGGAAAAGGGGAATGTCTGTTGAGAATGGACGGGATAAGAGAGAAGATAGCGGTGAATGGCGAGTGGTTGTGTATGGATGACGCTGTGATGCCTGAGGGGGTTGTGGGTGGGGGATGGATGGTGTGAGGGAGTATTTGTGCAAAATAAATTTGACGCAACCCGAAGGGATTTCGCCCCGTCTTCTCTCTTTCTACATGAGGGGTTGGAAGGGGGGAGGGGGTCGCGGATTTACTGAAGCGACCTTGCTGTGGGTGTGCTGTGTCTTGCGACACTGCTTCTGATTTAGGACGGTGGGCGTCATCCACGAGGAGCTAAGATATGAGGGGTGGGAGGAGTGGATGGGAGTGGAGCATGCTGGGAATGGAATGGGTGGGTGTGGTATTTATGACTTTGTATTTTGGCTTCTTCCCTTGTAAAGGGGGAAAAGCATTTGGTATATAGATGGCACATATATGTACCACTATATAGTCCAATAATGCTCTGCCTACCACCCTTCCATCCACCACCCTCTCTCATGTGTACTTATGGTTGACTTTCTTCCTAAACACTGTATTTGCTATCATCAACTCTCTTTCAAGACACATCTCCACCATTAATTCTCCACTACAATTTTTTTCCTGGAAGCCCACACTTTCCAACCACTCCGTCTACTGGTTCATTTCCTACCTTAGCATTAAGGTCTCCCACTACTACTACACTGACATTTCTTCCTAAATCCTCTAAGCACTCATTTAAATGTATCCAAAAAGCCTCCCTGCACTCTACGCTCTTCTCACTATCATGCCCATATACACTTACAAAAACCCACATATCCATTTCCAGTTTCACCTTCATCCACATTAACCTTGAAGAAACCTATTTCCACTCCACCACACGCTTACCTATCTCTTCACTTACTGGTATAGCCACCCCTTCTCTCCCTCGTCTTCTCTTTACTCCTGAGATCCTTCCAACCACACTCCCAAACTCAAACTCGCACCTCCCTTTCAACTTAGTTTCACTCAAAGCCAACACATCCATCTTTGTTCTCTCAAATATACAGTCTATCTATCCCCTTTTACTCTCATTTCCACCACATTTCCACTCTCATTTCCACCACATATAGAACAAAAAATAAAGAAAGAATAGGACCAATTAAAAACGATGAAAATGTCATGATAGAATCGGAAGAAAAAATGAGTGAGGAGTTTAACAATTATTTTCTATCGGTGTTTACTAATGAGAGGTTAGATAAAGTACCTGACTGCGATCCGATTTTCAGAGGGGATGAAGAAAATAGCCTAACTAATATCAGCATTAGTAAAGAAGAAGTTATCAAGCAGATTGACAGACTTAAAGCTACAAAATCTCCGGGTCCGGACGAAATTTTTCCAAGAATGCTTAAAGAGTGTAAATTTGAAATCTGCGACCAGTTAACTGAAATATTCAATAAATCGGTAGACACTGGTTCTGTTCCAACTGCTTGGAGGCAGGCAAATGTTGTTCCTGTTTTTAAGAAGGGAGATAGATCGACCATATGCAACTACAGGCCAATCAGTTTGACATCGGTTATAGGAAAAATACTTGAATCAATAATAGTAAATAGACTCAGAGAACACATTGAAGGGCATAATTTAATTCGTGATTCACAGCATGGTTTCTCCAAAGGTAAGTCATGCGTGACTAATCTTCTATCCTTTTACACTAAGGTATATAAGGCGTCAGACAACAATGAAAATTACGATGTTATTTACCTTGACTTTAGCAAAGCGTTCGACAAAGTGCCACACCAGAGACTACTAAATAAAATCAAAGCCCATGGCATAGGAGGAAAAGTGTTAGAATGGATTAGAGCTTGGATTAGTAACAGAAAACAGCGGGTCACCATAAATGGAATAAAATCTAGGTGGGGCAATGTTACTAGCGGGGTCCCCCAGGGCTCGGTTTTGGGTCCCTTATTGTTCATTATGTATATAAACGACTTAGACGATGGGTTAAATAGTGATGTTAGTAAGTTTGCGGACGACACTAAAATAGGACGCCTAATTAGGTGAGGAGAAGACGCCCAGATTCTGCAGGATGATCTTAATAAACTGTTAA
>NC_134798.1:31129069-31136569 GCF_046742065.1 Oratosquilla oratoria
TAACGAAGCTATCGTCTGATGGAACCTGAAAGCTTTTGGGCCTTGTTTTCTACTTCAATACAATCTTTTGAGGACTTGAGATCGATGCTAATCAAGACACCCAAATCTTTTTCCAATTCTGTATTTGTTATGTTATGGCCCAGAAGAGAGTAGTCTGCCCTCTGGTTTGCATGCCCGATATGCATGATCTTACACTTTTAAGGATACTCTCCCACTTACTCTAAGTCTGACCTAAGTAACCATGTAGTAAGCGCTGAAAATATCAGTTGTTTTAAAAAAAGATTAGACAACTTTATGGATGGGGACGACAGGTGGTGATGGATACGGAGCTGCCTAGTGTAGACCTTATGGTCTCTTGCAGTCTCCTTTATTCTTATGTTAAGATTTTTTACACTCTCTGGTGTTGCGACATTTGTTCCCAACTTAGTGTCATCATTAAACTTATCTATGCGGCTCACCATTCCAACATCTATATCATTGATATAGATGCTGAAGAGCAGTGGACCTAATACAGAACCTTGGGGTATCCCACTAGTAACAGGAGACAAGCTAGACGATGCCACACTAATAACTACACGCTCTCTTTTATCTTTCAATCAGGCTTCAATCCAATTTAACACTACTGTTCTAATATCCAAGGCTCAATTTTTTTTACATTAACCTCTTATGAGGTACCTTATCAAAGGCTTTCTAGAAGTCGAGACAAAGTATATCGATTGCTCTGTCCCTGTCATATTCTTGAAGCACGACAGGGAAGAAATCTATCAGGTTGGTTAACCCATTCCGTACCGCAGGGACTTTAAAGTCCCACTTTTTAAAATAATGATATTTATATACTTTTTTATTTTTCCAGCAATATTATTTTTGGATTTGGAAAGAGGAAAGTCTAAACTAATTATCTTTAGCTTCCCAGTCAGAACTGACATCATAAAGCTATACACTGCTCTTCGGAATGTCCGAAAAATCAAAGGAATTTGTGAAGAGACTAAAAAAGTAATTTTTCTAAAATACCAGTCAATATAATTCAAAACTTTTTTAAAGGGTTTTTAGGCTATTGCATCGGGATCAGATATATGTAAGAAAAATTGATGAAATATTTATCACAGTGGCCAAAATTTACATTTGAAATTCTTGGGACTTTAAAGTCCCGGTAAGTTTCCGAGGGCTTAGATGTTTGTTTTTTATTCTTTATTTTTTACACTTTTTTTGTTGTTTCATGTCAAAAAATCTCACTACTAATAAAATTTTGGACCTGCTGGAAACACTTGACGAAGACGATGATATCTTGGAGGATAAGAACACAGGAGAGTACCGAGTCTACCTGCAACCAGAAGGGCGACACTGACTGTGACGACGATGAGCATGATGAAGATGAAAATGTTCAGCCAGTAAACCCAGAAATTTTACCTCGTCGTGTTCTGCTTGCCCCTGCCGAGGTGGGCATAAGAGCCACCAAGAATCCACAGATTATCGGCATGAGAGGACTCAACAAGGATGATGAAGATGATGAAGATAGCACCAGTCTTGGCACAGGTTCAGGCACAGAAGACCAAAGGAAGGGGAGTGAAGACAAAGGAAGTGATGATGAGAACAAGGGCAAAGCCTTTGAGGGCCCAACTGACCGGCCTCCAAGACGTCGTAGTAGGGGACCAAGAGGAGCTGGGGGACCAGCTATTGCACCTACTTGTGGAAGTAAAGCTGCACGTGCAACAAGTCGTGTCCGTGGTGTTCGATCCCGTGGAGGCCAAACCATGAAAGCTGCCCCCCCAGGCTGATTCTGATGGTTGTTCAGAGCAGGATGAGGGAAAGGTTGGCAAGGAAATCCCAGAATTCATGTTTGATGAAAATGATTCCAACTGGCAGCACCTGCAAAGCATGAATATCGGCTCCCCACTGCAGTTTTACTAGGAGATGATGTCCGACGAATTCCTGGAGCAGATTGTTGATCAGTCTAGGCTATATGCCGAGCAACATAAGAACAAGTCGTGGGCCAAATGGCAAGCGGAAGTGATTGTGGACAGCTTGCGTGTGGTTGAGGGTGTCATGCTGCTCTCTGGATACAACAGTTTACTCTCCCGCCGCCTCTACTGGGAGCAGAGGGATGATGTGTACAACAAGATGGTAGCTGAAAACATCAGCAAGAGCAAGTTTGAAGGCATTCTCAGTTGCCTTCACTATGCCGATAATGGCCAGTCTGACAATGACAAATACTTCAAAGTCCGGCCAATCTTCCAGAACCTCAACAAACAGGGCTCCAAGTACAGCAGCTTCATCGACTCCTTTTCTGTTGATGAGTCCATGATACCTTACTTTGGTCGCCACAACACAAAGCAGTACATCAGGGGCAAGCCAATCAGGTATGATCGAATTTTCACATTCATGTTTTTTTGCAATATTACAGACATTCATTTCGAAAATACACATGTATAGTATTTTATATATATTGAATAATCATATTGTATAATGTTGTCAAATTCTCTTTTCAGGTATGGCTTCAAGGTGTGGACCATCTGTTCGGCCGAAGGTATGGGTCTGTACTTCGAGCCCTATTGTGGGGCTGATACTGGCATCACAGACTTCGGGCTAGGGCAAGGTCCTAATGTCGTGATGAGCTTAGTCGAAAAGTCTGGTGTACAACCTGGCTCTGCGATATACTTCGACAACTTGTTCACTTCCTTCCCTCTGCTGCAAAAGTTGTCCGATCTCGGCATCGGTGGGACAGGGACTGTCCGCAAGAACAGACTGCATCATGTGCCCCTACCTGATGCTAAAACTGTCGAGAAGATGGAGCGGGGCACCTCAAAGTCTGTATATATGAGGGACCAGGTGTGTACAGTTTGGAGAGACAACAAAGCTCTTTATGTAGCCAGCAACATCCACAACGTGACCAGAAAGGACGGAGACAATACGTCCAACCAAGCGCAGGCCAAAAGGTACAGTAAGCAGGCCGGAGGACACATCTTCATCAACAGACCCAATCTCATAGCCAAATACAATGAGGGCATGGGAGGAGTAGACCTGCTGGACGGGATGGTGGCTCTTTACAGATCCACAATCAAGAGGAAGAAATGGTGGTTCGCTTTTGTTCCCTGGTCAATAAATGTGGCGGCTGTAAACGCCTGGCGCCTAAGAAACATGGCCCTCAAGACTCATGGGATTGCTTTCAACAAGCATGAGCACAACTACCTCAACTTTGTGAGGGATCTGGTGGAAGGGCTCATCAAATGCCACGGCAAGCATTCATCCACCATCCCAGTGCAGATGTCGGTGTCTGCGCCACAGTCTAAAAAACTAAAGATGTTTAGGAAAACAATCGACGATGTGCGGTATGATAACCAAGGCCACTGCATCAAAAAACACATGCCAGGGCACAGGGGGAGGTGCAAAAAGTGTACAGAGGACAAACGCCCAGGCGACAACCGATCTACCTACTACTGCCCTATATGCAATGTGTCGATCCATGTGGACTGCTTCTGGGGGTTCCACAACAAGTAAATGTCAATGTGTACAATATATTGTCATGGATATTGCTGATTTCGTGTATTGAATCTGAGTAGTTCCGAAAATAAATGTGTAAGGATGGACCCTCGGAAATTTACTGGGACTTTAAAGTCCCACCTCATAACTCGAAACACAATTCTTGAAACACAAAACCGCTTCATTTGTGTTCTAATGGGACATAAACTGTTTTGTGGAAAAAAAATCATTGATCTTGATGTATTATTTCTATGGGTGGTACGGACTGGGTTAAACATCATCTGTGACGCCGAAAACCATGCTGCGAGTCAAATAACAGGTTGTTTCCTTCCAGAAACTTGACTATTCTACCCACAATGACAACTTCCAGTATCTTCCCTACTATGGAAGTAAGGATGATAGGTCGGTAATTCCCCGGATTTGCGTGATCCCCTTCCTTAAAGATAGGAGTCACGTTTGCCTCCCGCCAGTCCCTAGGCACTTCTCATTGAACATCTCCACTAAGTGGGGGCCAGCTACTCGTGAACCTCCACAGTAACTTTGGCAGGGATCCATCTAGACCAGGAGACTTGTTTGCGCTAAGTTTGTCTAGCCTGGCTAAGACTTTGATGTTTGTACACTAAATATTCTCCATGGACTTTTCCATTTAGGCTGCCTACGTTCTTTTTTAACTATTTTATTTGGTACAAACTGTGTCTGTTATACCACGGAATGAGTCCTAAGACTCCTGAACTTTGACACCCACATCAGTTGCCAATGCACAAACTCCTCCTCTTAGTTCAGCAAGATCAGCTCTTTTCAGATCCAGAATGGTGCGTCTGTAGTTCTATTCCTCGAGCTCAGGCACAAGTAATTTAAATCTAACGACATTGTGTACTGTTATTCTCAGTAGTGAACACAAAATCCAATATATTTTTCCCCTTGTAGATTCTTGTATCCATTGGGTAAGGCAGGCTTTATCTGCAAAGTGAAAAAGCCTCCTACTTTGATCGTGCTCTGTTCTGTCTTCATATTACATGGCAGTTGAAACCCCCAAAGATAACTGCTGTATGCTCACTTATTACATACATATACCAACAGCTTTTCCCATTAAAAGAGAAGTAGCCAAAAACAAAGGCATAAAATCCACTTCTTCCACACATTCCATCCCCACATACTCCAGTCCCATTCACCCCCTCCCTCTTATACTGGCTCCTCCTGGACGACGGGTCATCCCTGCTTCTGGCCCACTGCCCTGGTCAGAAGCAATATAGCAAGACACAGTACCTCCACAGCAAGGCCTCTTCATTCAATCTGTGACCCCTCCCCCTCTCCGTCCCCTCATGCAGAAAAAGTGAAGACAGGGAGAAATCCCTTCGGGCTGCGTCAAAATATCATTCACACATACTCCCACACCCCCATCTCCCACCCACTCCTTCCATGCATAACAGCATTATCCATACACAACCATTCTCCATTCACCCATATCTTCTGTCTTCTCCCTTCCTTCCTCAACAGACGTTCCCCTCTTTCCCAATGCCCCTTTCACCCCATCCATCCATCTAACCCTTGGTCGACGCCTCATGTTCATTCCTTCCACCTCTGCCTTCCACACCTCTTTTACTAATATTTCTTCACTAATTATTTACATGTGTCCAAAACATCCCAATAATTTTTCATCAGCCTTATCTTCCAACTCCATTTCCATCCCACTCGCCTCATTAAGTCAGTAATTTTTATATACAACTGATCGTCTTCGTCGAGACACTGATGTGGTCTGTAAACTAAAGTAAATCTGTAATATTCTTCTCTTACCTGAAGGTCCATGGTAAGTAGCTCTTTCCCCTTCGTTTAGTGTACGCTCCATAAGATACAAGATTTCTCTGATGTACATTAATATTTCTCCCCCTCCCGATTAATCCTATGTTTGTAAAACAGCGCACACCCTGGAATTTCAAAATCGTCGATAAAATCGCGTCAACTTGCTTGGATCCAGGATTATGTAATAGCTACGATGTCAAACATTTCTATTGCTAGAAATGATTTAAACTCTAGTATTTTGTTTCTAGACCTTACATTAAATAGTAAGACATCGAAAGAGTCGTGTCTTATTATGCACTCCCTCTGCTTCACTCGTTTTACAACTCACTTGAAGAGGCTACCACAGGTGACTCAGCCAAATAGGGGATGGGTACTGGCGTTTCTGGTGGGGTAGCACCATATCCCGATACGAGGGAGCAGGAGCTTTACTAAAGGAGCTTTCTACTGAGGGTGAAACCTTAGGAGTAGGCTTCTCCCTCAGAACAGGAGCCCTTCTCGGATCTGAGTGGATGACACGATAAAGAACCTGGTTTGCCATGTCACCATATATTACTTTGCCTCCGTGATTAAAATGCACGTCGTCTTTTACGAACAAATCGCTTCGTCCATAAGAGATGACATGTGGTTCCACAAACCTTATGCACATATCATGAAATCTCTCGTTAATGTCTCTTGCCTTGCTTAAGGCAAGCGAAGATGCTCCCATTCGAGGCAGAATTCCTGTGATGATCCGTTTATCCGTCTTCAGCTTGTGTTCATCAATGATTAACCTAAGATCATGGAGAATCTCTTCCGTATTACCTGTTCCTTTAGCTTTGAGGAACAGGTCGTTGCCAATAGCATTAGCAATGAGACCCTTTTTTCTACTGCTAGGCTTTGTCTTCACTATCTCATTTACTACCCATTCATTCTTCTGAGCTGGGAAGTATCGTACAATTAGTTTTGGTCCACGAACAGCACAAAGTACTTCTCCTGGTCTCTGGTGAGTGAGTTACCAACCAGTACAATAGTCTCTTCAAAGCGTAAGAGTAAAACATATCAGTTAGTGGTTTCAACAACAGAAGAAGAGAACTGGTGTTTTGCTTTGGAACTCTTATCCTTCTTTTTGATTCTCCACTCACCACTAACTTCTTCAGAGTAATTTTCAATACTTGAAGTTGGGACTGATGAGGACTTCTCTTTACTACTTTTCTTCTTCCTTTTGCTCTTATCTATAACGTCATTGTTACAGTTGTCTTCACTGTTGGCACTCTTACTTAGCAGTTTTTAGTACATCCATCTCCCTTAACAAGGAATCAATAGTGCACTTTTGACTGTTCAATTCTTTCTCAAGAAATACTGCTCTGCTCTGGAGAGCAGAAACTACTTCATTATATTGCCTCTGTATGAAACAAAAGAGGCACGCTTACTTTTTGTTAGGCATTTTCTATGTCTCTAAAAGATTTTCAGGGTCTAAAGTTTCGGGAATTTGAGGATAATCACTCGGGAACACTCAGATCTCTATCATAAGATTATTAAAAAGAAAAGAAGTGGCCACCCCTCACAAACGACTTTGCCGTGAGAGAGAGCGAGAGAGAGCGAGAGAGAGCGAGAGAGAGAGAGAGAGAAAGAGGTAGACGAAGGAAGACGACAGAGAGCGACTCAGGAATGTCTTTGTTTAAATCTTTAAATTCTTTAAAGAATATTGCCAATTATAGATTGAAATATATTCACGCAAAATACTAAATGAGAAAGAAATACATAAAATAGTGAGAAATTGTATGTAATATAGAGGAAATGGAAGAAAAAAAAACTAGAGTTAATGAGAGATTAAATTTTTTGCTGAAGCGTTTAAATCAGTGGTTCCCAAACTTTTTCAGCGTATTATCCAATCTAGCATGCCACATTAAGCCTGTTATCCCTATCGCAAAATGCTGTCAACATTGATATATATGACTAAATCAAAACTCTAGAGACATTTATATATATCTATTGTATTTGAACATTGTGCATATCTAATGACTATTGCCAAAGATGTCGAGAACATCAGTGGGATGGATGGAGTTATATGCTTGAAGCTTGTTGAGGAATTCTTGGCTTCGTAGTTGAAAGTGCCAGCCTGGCAGTGTTTGCACGCTTAGGTACATATTTCTTATTTTCTAATACTGTATATTAGTTTTTTATGTTTACAGTTATTCGGCTTAATAATACTACTGAATAATAATAGGTTGACTTTACAACTTT
>NC_134798.1:31139069-31141569 GCF_046742065.1 Oratosquilla oratoria
GCTGATAAATCCAAATAGAATCCCAAATAATTCTATAGTTATATTAGACATAAAAAGGTTGTTAGGAATCACATTTCTCCACTATTATCTCATGACGGTCAACTTGAATATTCAAATGAAGGAATGTGTAATATTTTAAACAATTATTTTAGTTTGGTATTCGTAAACGAAACACCTCAAAGTGAGCTCCAAACTGAAACCTGTGAAAAGTCTAGGGTAAACTTACTCACTACGGTAAATATAATAAAATAAAAAATAAAAAAGTGTATTGAGAAACTCAAAGTTAATAGAACACGAGGGCCTGACGGTTGGCATCCAAGAATCTTAAAGGAAATGAAAAATGAGATTGTTGTTCCACTAGAAATCATTTTCAAGAAATCCATCATATCTGGAGATGTCCCAAGAGAATAAAAGCTAGCTAACGTTACTCCCTAATTCAAAAAAGGTGACAAAAAGAAACCAAATAACTATAGGCCTATAAGTTTGACTTTAATTGTAGGAAAATAATGGAAACTATCATCAGAGATGCTATCGAACATCATTCAGAAAGTAATCGTTTAATAAATGATAGCCAGCATGTTTTCAGACGGAAACGTTCTTGCGTGACTAACTTACTCGAATTCTACAACACATTCATCTCGAATTATGACAAAAGAAACAATATAGATTTAATATATCTAGACTTTGCAAAAGCTTTTGATACCGTTCCCCACGAAAGATTACTTACTAGATAAGCTTCGCACGGAATAAGTGGTAGCCTATTAAGTTGTTTTACATGGAAAAACTTCGAGATGGAAAAGTGTTACAAGTGGAGTTTCTCAGGGTTCCGTACTTGGGCCATTTCTATTCATAGTATATATAAATGATATAGGCCATGGACTAAAATCTACTGTTTTCAAATCTGCTGATGATACAAAACTGTGCGGAATGGCAAATGATCACTTAAACCAAATAGATATTCAAGAAGATTTAGATAAATTACAGTAATGGTCTGAAAAGTTGCTAATGAAATTTAACACAAGTAAATGCAAGGTAATACACATAGGTAAAAATAACAGTAAGTACGATTACAGGTTATTTGGAAACTCGTTAACAATAGTGAATGTTAAAAAGATCTCGACGTAATTATCAGTAACGATCTCAAATCATCCAAGCAGTGTATTTCAGCCTCTGAGAAGCAAATAAGATTCTAGGACTGATTGCGTGATCTTTTGACTTCAAAAGTCCCTCTCTCATTGACAAGTTATATAAATCGTTAGTTCGTCCACATTTGAAATATGCTGTTTCCGTATGGTCACCGAATCTCATTAAAGACATTGACAGACTGGAAAAAGTACAACGGCGAGCCACAAAACTGATTCCAAATATCAAAAATAAATCATGCGAAAATCGACTAAAACATAGGAGTCTGTTTTCCCTAAAAAAGCGTAGACTCAGAGGAGACTTGATACAGGTCTTTAAAATTCTAAAGGGAATTGACAACATCATAAGTGACAGAATTTTCACACAGAATGAGAATGAGACAAGAAACAATGGTCTCAAACTGTCCGGAAATAGATTCAATTTGGAAGTGGGTAGAAACAGCCTCGCCAACCGTGTAGTTAATGAATGGAATAAACTTCCTGCACAGGTAATACAATGTAGTTCAGTTCGAAGCTTTAAGGATCATTTAGATAAACACCTAAGCAAGATGCTGTAATGATTATAATTTATTTTATATTATTTGTTTTTGTTTTGTTATCATTTGTCTGTTTGATTCTCATTTATTATTAGTTATATGTCAATTTATTATTATTTACTATTTACCTGTTTGTTTATTATCTAACTATACCTATGCATTTATTTATGTATTCTATTTGTTATTTACATTATTATATTCTTTATTCATTAATTTATTATCATTATGATTTTTTTTCGCATCCGACCTAGATATGGACCAAAAGGTCTCCTGTCGGCATGCTTCACCTTTGTAATCCTTTGTGTTTGCCTAGTTGCACTATATGGGTAGGGGAGCTATGCTCGTGGTGACCAGTTTTTGTGTCTCGCAGGATGAAGTTTGTTCATAAATCCTTGTATTGTGTTTGCACACGCTATTT
Organism: Oratosquilla oratoria; assembly: GCF_046742065.1. Classification (NCBI taxonomy): domain Eukaryota; kingdom Metazoa; phylum Arthropoda; class Malacostraca; order Stomatopoda; family Squillidae; genus Oratosquilla; species Oratosquilla oratoria. The sequence goes on from NC_134798.1 coordinate 31,141,166, forward strand.
TTTCATCCTTTTTTTTTCATATATCTTTCACTCTGTATTGGAAGCTGTTCCTTTTCAGATCTCTTCTATAGTTATCCTTTTTAAGTTTCATTGCATGTCCTCTTTTTTTTTCTTCTGTCCCAATTTAGTAAGTCGTCTCTATCAAGGCGTTCTTTTCCTTTTATAATTCTGTAGATTGTTAGTAGGTCCCCTCTTTCTCTTCTTTGTTCCAGGGTCAGCAATTCCAGTTCGATTAGTCTTTGTCCATATATCAGGTTTGAAAGTGTCTGGGCCATTTTTGTCGTTGCTCTTTGTATTCTTTCTAATTTTCTTATGTTCTTTTTTGTAATGGGTGACCATATCAGCACTGCATATTCTAGTTTTGGCCTTATCAGTGTTTGTAATATTTTCTTAATCTTTTCCTT
>NC_134798.1:31149069-31151569 GCF_046742065.1 Oratosquilla oratoria
TTTAACTGGCCATCTTCAGCAGTTGTTAATTGGTCAAATTGTTGACAGAGAATGACTCGGTTTGTCCGCATGTTGGTATGCATCGGAGGGGAGTGGAGAGCTGAAACGTCCGCCCGCCAATCAGCGCACGGGATGCGCTCTATACCTTTTGGTTGGTAACGACGTTTCAGGCTGCTGCTGGATATTGATGGCAGGTTTTTTATTGTAAATGAGCACCGCTTCTGTCATTTTTGCCTCCACACCTCTTTTACTAGTTTTTCTTCACTCATTCTTTCCATGTGTCCAAACCATCCTAATACTCTTTCATCTACCCTATCTTCCAGCTCCATTTTCACCACCGTTATCCTCCTCACCTACTCGTTTCTTACTCTATCCAGCCTAGTAACCCCTATCATACTTCTGAGACACCTCATCTCAAACACATTCAAACTCCTTCTCTCTTTCTCTTTTATGTTGCATGTTTCTGCCGCACAGAGTGCTGTCGGCAGAATCTCCTCTTAGAATCCATTCCCAAATGTCTGTTTTTCATCACACTATTCAATCCACCAAGGCATTTACACGCTTCTCTCAATCTACATTCTACCTCCACCTCCACTCCTCCCTTTTCTGCCACATTCGCACCGAAGTATTTAAAACCATCCACTTTCTCCAGTCTCTCTCCCTTAATACTCACTTCCAGTCTGCTGACACTCTCACCCCTTGTACATCTCATCACTATACTTTTACCCATATTTATCTTCAACTTCCTTCTTTCACACACTTTCCCAAACTCTGTCACTAACTTCCTCAATCCATCCTCTGATCCTGCCACAAGCGCAGTGTCGTCTGCATCTCCTCTTAGAATCCATTCCCAAATGTCTATTTTTCATCACACTATTCAATCCACCAAGGCTTTTACACGCTTCTCTCAATCTACATTCTACCTCCACCTCCACTCCTCCCTTTTTTGCCACATTCGCACCCAAGTATCTAAAACTATCCACTTTCTCCAGTCTCTCTCCCTTAATACTCACTTCCAGTCTGCTGACACTCTCACCCCTTGTACATCTCATCACTATACTTTTACCCATATTTATCTTCAACTTCCTTCTTTCACACACTTTCCCAAACTCTGTCACTAACTTCCTCAATCCCTCCTCTGATCCTGCCACAAGCGCAGTGTCGTCTGCATCTCCTCTTAGAATCCATTCCTAAATGTCTATTTTTCATCACACTATTCAATCCACCAAGGCATTTACACGCTTCTCTCAATCTACATTCTACCTCCACCTCCACTCCTCCCTTTTTTGCCACATTCGCACCCAAGTATCTAAAACTATCCACTTTCTCCAGTCTCTCTCCCTTAATACTCACTTCCAGTCTGCTGACACTCTCACCCCTTGTACATCTCATCACTATACTTTTACCCATATTTATCTTCAACTTCCTTCTTTCACACACTTTCCCAAACTCTGTCACTAACTTCCTCAATCCCTCCTCTGATCCTGCCACAAGCGCAGTGTCGTCTGCAAACAACAGCTGTCTTATTCTCCCACCACCCCTGCATTTACCTCTCCCACTACCCCATCCATGTATAAATTGAACAGCCAGGGTGACCTAACACATCCCTGACGAAGTCCCACCTTTACCTCAAACCACTCACTCTCTCCATTTCTAATCCTGACACACGCTCTACTACTCTCGTAAAAACTCTTGACAGCTCCTAAAAGCTTTCCTCCTATCCCATATATCTCCAAAACCTCCCACAGTGCCTTTCTGTCTACCCTGTCATAAGTCGTTTCCAAAACCATAAAAGCCCCTCCCCCCAAAAAAAAAAAAAAAAAAAAAAATCCTTACATTTTCCTACAGCTTTCTCCCAAAAAATATCCTTACCTTTTCTTATGGCTTTCTAACATATCTGTTTTACCACAAACACCTGATCTACGCGACCCCTACCTGTCCTAAACCCACACTGTTCCTCACCAATTACTCCCTCTGTTCCTCTCCTAATCCTCTCAATCATGATCCTCCCAGAAGCCCATCTATCCTTAAGAAGCTAATCGCTCTGAAACTAATACAATCTGAAACTAATACACTCACATTTATCCCCTTTTCGCTTGTAAAATGGAACTATGCAGGCACTCCTCCAGTCCTATATTATTCTACCCTCCCTTAAGCAAACATTAAATAGTCTCACCAGCCAGTCCACCATCACTGTACCTCCTTTTTTTCAGATCTTCTTCATGACATCCATACAGACCAGGTGCCTTACCTGCTCTCATCATGTTAACAACTGCCTTCACTTCATCCTTCCTTATTTCTTCTCCATTTTCCTCACTCATCACGGTCATTTTCTTAGCACTTCCCACTGCAATTACCTTCCCCTCCCTATCCTCCTTCACATTAAGCAACTCCCTAAAATACTCTGCCTATCTTGCTCTTACTGCCTTCTCTTCCATTATCATCTCTCCATCTGCACCTTCTACCTTTTCTTCTCTACTTGATTCACCTCCTCTTCCTT
>NC_134798.1:31176569-31186569 GCF_046742065.1 Oratosquilla oratoria
ATATATATAATCACGCATATACACAATTATGAACATATATTTGAAACTGGAGAGTGGGCCGAACGCGCGTTGAAGAGAAATCGATATACTCGTAAAGGTCACCATGAGCCTATTGAAACAAATGATTGATGACCCACGGAACTTCTCCCTTCTCTATTTTTCTCGTCGTTTTTTCAATTAAAATTATTTTTTTCAAAAAAAAAAAAATTCCCGTCGTTGTCTAGGTACTGTTTGTGTATTATTATTTTAAATTTTAATACTTTTGTGAATGCATTAGTTTTTTACTATACATAAATACACTGATAAACACTGTCAGCATCATAATAAGTATTAGTGATATCCTCACTAAATACTCAATTATCAAAATAAAGGATAGGTCACTGCACAAATCCATTAGAATGTTAGAAATATGAATACAGTATAGCTGATATACCCTACAAGATACTTTTTTGCTACAAATAATTTCTATAAGAATCTAAAGCATTCCATGTTTTTGATAGATATTATAAAGGTTTTACTTATGTTTTATTCTTGTTACCTTGAAAATGGTCCTTTACTTCCTGAGCTACGTGCAAATACTATATACCCTCTAATGATAGACAGCTTTATTCAGCTTAGAGTTGCAACGGAAGGTGAGAAATTGCCTTTATTAATACACTACTCTTCATCCGAATAACGCCATGATATTATTTCAGTCAACATTGAAGTATCAACTTTTATTCATCCCATCCATACCTTTCAAAAACCTATATGCTGGGTGAAGGACCATTCCTGTTCAAAGCCCGCTGCGCGAATCTTAGTAAAAATAATTCACACCATCGTCCGACAGCCGAAGCTTGTTTATCCCCACCGCTTCATTACATGGTGACCCTTCTCCATCATTAACCTAATAATTTACAAAGCAAACAAGAAGAATACTTTCAAGTAGAGTCAATTTTCCTACCATGCAGAACCACTCTCCATTTATACCTTTCTTGTTCTCTCCCATCCCTGCTCGATAGACATTCCTCTCACACCAGCCTATCTAGATTATCCCTGACATGTCTTTCAAATTTACTCCATCTATATCCGTTTTTTTATTTTTGTAGTCTTTCCTTAGTCATTCTTTTCGTGTGCCTAAGCCATCCCAGTATTTTTTTCCAACCCTATCTACCAGCTTAATTTCCACCCTTGGCTGTGGTCCTAACTCCTTCAGTTCTCACAGTCAATCCTCGTAACTCCAATTATACTCGTTCCACACTTCTTCTGGGAACAATCAACCCTTTGTTCCTTTATTCCCTTCCAAATGTGATCCCAAATACTTACAACTCTACTTCCTCCAGCACCTCTCCTTTAAGACCTACCTCCAACTTACTACCACTCCCGTTGTACATATCATCATCTTACTTGCACACTTTTACATTCAGCTTTCTCCTCTCATATACTTTCTCAATCTCCGCCATTAACTGCTTCAATCCCTCCTCTGAGTCAGCTACTAATGCAGTATCATCCGCAAACAATAAGCCGTTCAACTTCTTCCCGCTCTCATACGCTCCAAACCCCAGTAAAGAAATAGAAAGAAAAAACAAAACAAAAAACACTTCTGGAGAAACGATGTCTATTTTCGAAGCACTTTCGGTACAGAAACGCCAAGCATATATTACCCGTATATTCTAAATGTTGTCAGACAGATTCATTCAGTTACGAGTATTGAAATGTCACTAACGGAGGGTCTGAAAATTTTAAGTTAAACTTGTTTGACACGGTGATGTCCTATACACGCATTAGTCTACTATGGTCAGGAATACGATTTTATACAGATATGTTAACATGGTTATAATGGTTGGTGATACTCAACACATATTTATTACTGGTTAAGCTAGATGATTTCATTCACCTAAGTTGTTACCGTCACGATGGGATGAAAAAAGGGAAATACTGGAAAACTGTATAAAATATGAATACAATATTATCACTTTCACTGCAATAGAACATAGAGATTTGATCCAGATTAATGGTTAATATCTTTAGGGCGGGGCGCAATATAGTCTGGATCAATAAGGACCCTCAATTCGTTCATTAGCTAAAGCAAAATTTTAAGCAGTTATCTCCGTAGTATTTATTCTATAATTATATATGTATATATATATATATATATATATATATATATATATATATATATATATGTGTGTGTGTGTGTGTGTGTGTGTGTGTGTGTGTGTGTGTGTGTGTGTGTGTGTGTGTGCGTGTGTGTGTGTGTGTGTGTGTGTATAAACACACACACACACACGCACACACACACAGACACACACACACACACACACACACACACATATATATATATATATATATACATATATATATATATATATATGTATATATATATGTATTATTTGGATGATGGAGAACATAAACACAGGGGAAGGCTCGGAACCCTATGCACTCTCTGAAGAAGTTCTACGCGAACGAAACGTTAGAGTGCATAGGGTTCCGAGCCTTCCCCTGTGTTTATATTCTCCATCATCCAAATAATTTGTCTAAAATACTTATCAATATGTATATATATATACATATATATATATATATATATATATATATATACATACATACATACATACATACATATACCAAGGCTTTTTCCCCCTTCCAAGGGAGGTAGCCAAAAAGGGAAAGGCATAAAAACACTCCCACCCATTTCATCCCTAAATACACTCCACACCCCTCCTACCCTTCCTCTCATCTGAGCACCTCCTGGATGACGGGTCATCCCTGCACCCTGCCCACCGCCCTGGGTCAGAAGCAGTGTCGCAAGACACAGTACATCCACAGCGAGGCCGCTTCATTTAATCGGCGACCCCCCCTCTCCGTCCCCCAGAGCTCAAATCTGCCTTTTGACAGATTGACCTAGGGGATGGGTCATTTCGAATTTAATCGAATACTCTTTAGATTAAAGAATGCCTCTAGTACACTACAAAGACTCATGGATAGACCTTTTAAAGACAAATTAGGCAAACTCCTTTTTCGTCTGTCTAGACGACCTAATAATATTCTCCCTTACTGTGGAGGACCACCTTGACACCCTTGGGTACGTCTTAAACGCCATCAACAATGTTGGCCTCAAAATTCAGCTTAACAAAAGGGAGATTACCTTTCTTGGCGATACAGTAAACAAAGACGGAATCCACAGAAATTCAGACAAGATCAGAGCCATTGCTGAATTCCCCACCCCAAAGGACGAGAACCAACTCCGTTCTTTTGTTGGCATGATAGCCTACTCCGTGGAATTTATAAAGTATTTTACAGACTTAGCTGCCCACTAACTAAATTCACACGTAAGAACTTACCTTTCAAATGGGACTCTGAAGAACAAGAATGTTTCCAGAAAATAAAGACAGCACTAGACAGGGCACCCACACTCACTTTCTCTGACTACACAAAGGAATTCTTTCTGTTCACGAACGCATCCACCCTTAGGATACGTACAGTCCTACAACAAATAGACTCAAACAGGAAACATAGAGCGATAGCGTACGCAAGCCGTGTATTAAACCCTGCAGAGCGTAACCACTCCACCACCCACTTGGAAGCTCGAGCTGCAGTCTGGGTTCTAAAAAAATTCCGGGAACTCTTCCTGGGTCACAAAATCACAGTCATGACAGATCATCAACATTTAAATGAGTTTTGCAAAGGAAAAAACATACACTGTAAGATAGCAAGGTGGCACATAACCATCTTACCATTCAACTCAGGGATTACTTACAGAAAAGTTAAGGCAAACGTCGTTGCAGACGCACTTAGCCGAAACCCCCTGATCACAACAGTTCCAACCACCCACCGCATTTCCCCTCATGAACTACGAGAAGAACAAAGAGAAGACTTAAATTGGTCACATGTCGTCCGCCACCTAGAAACGGGAGCCACCCTACAAAAACACCTCCCTGTACCCCTCCGAGAATTACATCTGAAAGATAGAATTCTTAAAAGAGGCACTACTACTCCAACCAAAACAGTAATGCCAAACTCACTGATCCCTAGAATCCTTCTAATGGCCCACGATAGCCCCATTGCAGGTCACCCAGGCAGAGATGAATGCCTAGTAAACACCAGACGGTCGTACTTCCGGTCCAGGATGGCCACCGACATCACCCGTCACACTAAACACTGCGCTACCTGTAACCAACTTCGTGGATCAGACCCTAGACCACTTCAAATTGGAGAGGTACCCATCCCTCAGAACCATGGGCTACTATGAGTATTGATCTTTTAAACCTATCTCCAAGCCGCCACTGTTCCCAATACGTCCTTGTAGCAGTGGATTACTTTTCAAAGTATACGATACTAGTGCCCCTACCAGATAAATCAGCAGAAATAGTTGCCCAAGCCTTGGTTGATCAAGTATTCTGTAACTACAATATACCTACTCAAATCCTCTCTGACAACGGCCCAAGCCTTGGTTGATCAAGTATTCTGTAACTACAATATACCTACTCAAATCCTCTCTGACAACGAAGTCCTCCAGAACGTAGCCAAATTATACCATATCAACAGGTTATACACCACAGCATATAACCCACAAAAAAACGGACTTGTAGAGAGAACAAACAGAAAAATCCTTGAAGTTCTCTGTCCCCTATAAGAGTGCCATTACCACACATGGGAAGACTGGCTCCCACAAGTACAGGCCAGCATTAATGGATCTATAAACTCAGCGACGAAGAACTTTCTCCACTTTATACTCTTCGGCCAACTCCTCCGTATGCCTTATGACATACTGGAGAAACACCCTCCTCCCGTTTACACCATATAAGATTAATCAAAGCGTGTAGAATTCGTCATGCACTTACTCCACAAAGAAGTCTAAAAGACCCTCAAACAAGAGAAACAACAAACTCGAATCAAACAACATAAACACTCTCGATTCTTGTGTCTCACCACAGGTGACGTTGTCATGCTTACACACCACAACAGATCTAATAAACTTAAACCAAAGATCTTTGGCTCCCTTGTAGTAGCAAAAACACCAAGCAACAATAGCTTCCACCTTATAGACCCGTCAGACATGGAGAAAAAATGTAATCAATTAAATAAACATTCGACGTCAAGTCCATCCTAGAGAGACACGGTTTCCTGCCAAACCTTCCTCAATCCACCACCCTATATCACCCACCCACAATCACGAAACCTTAATCCCCCACCTTTCACATGTCACTACGCACTAAGCGGTAACTCTATAACAATCCAGATTCTACCCCCCACCCCCCTTCCCTAGTGGGCAGGACGTCATGCTCACCTAAATGGAAAGTACCTTAGAGAACCAAGTGTAGTCCTCACGAAGAGTGGAAAGAGTACCCTCCAATGCAAAACGTCTAACACGAACCGAGTCAGGTTGAGATAAGACGTCAGAACCAATTAGAGCATCTGAAATGTGCACTGGAGCTCGAACTACACTAGAAGAACCAATATAGTGCTCGATCAAGAATGAGATGGATGAATAGGGTGAATGGAGCTTTGAATAGAAGGGGAATCTCAGTTAAGCAGGAGAGGGAGAAGGCAAGAGATAGGTATGAGTGTAGAATGGTTGGAAATGGCCCATAAATTGACGTCATCCAAAGTGATTTCGTTTCGTCTTTTCTAATTTTGCATGAAGGGACAAGGGGTCATCGTGTATATGAAAAGGCTGGCCTTGCTTTAGATGTGCAGTGTCTTGCTGTATTGCTTCTGACCAGGGCAGTGGGCGGGGAACATGGATACCTTTCATCCATAAGTAGCTGAGATAAGAGGGAAACAAACGGGTGATGGATGGGGGTGGGATGACTGGGGATAGGTGTATGACTTGACTGGCTACCTTTCTATTAAGGGGAGGATACCTCTTAGTAAACTGTAGGAAGATAAAATCATATACGTATCATTCGCATAAAGGCTCTCTAGAACCATTAAAATGTGTTTATTTGTACCCTCCTTGTATATAGAGTATAGTATTACCGTTTGTTCCACGGAATCAAAGGTCTTTTCGTAGTCTACAAAAGACGATATAGATGCAACAGTTGAAGTACAATATTCTTCAAATGAGCCATATGTGCTGAGTCAAATTTTTGATAATTTCGTCCTTGATTTACATCCGTCTAAGAAACAAGCCGAACTTATGGGTAATGGGTTAGAGCAGTGGTTCCCAAACGTTTTTTGGCCGCGACCCAAATCCAGATCTGGTAAAGATGTGGCGACCCAAGCATCAAAAAGCAATTTCGAAAGTCTTCTTTTATTGAAAACATAATGAAATGAATACAATGGTACAAATATTTCTTAACAAGGTCTCGCGACCCATTCTTCAACATTTTGCGCCCCATAGTTTGGGATTCGCTGGATTAGAGTGAGGGAAGAAGTTCCAGAAAAAAATAAAATTTTGATTTTATTTTGGTCTCAATGATGATTTCCTTTTCTCTCTCTTCCTTGAAGATGTTTTAGAGTTTTTCTAATGATATTTGTTCTGTTATGAAGGCCCTTCGTCCCAAATATAACACAGTTTGTATGTTTACTCATCAAAAGGATGTGGTTATACTTCATATTAGAAATATGTTCCCCTCCATTCCCCAGGTTTATAACTAACATGAATTAATCATATGAAAACATGAGGTTCTTCTGCGAAAAATATGTTGTATAAAGTGACACGGTAACAAGTTTTTATTGTTACCTTTGTGAGTGGAACAGCCGGGATAAGAATAAAATAAATAAAATATACTGGGGACAAAACAAACATCACTAATCCTAGGGAAGAAAAATATTACCAGTCCTCTTCTTGTTGATCCTGTAAAAACGTATCTACTTCCTTCGTACAATATGGTGAAAACATAATTTCGTCAAGGGTATGGATAAAGCTGAGAATAAGTTCTATTTAAGGAATTAACTACACGTTTTAGATTACAAAAGAGAAAACGTAAAAACTTGTATTTCTATACACCATGTTGGATTTTGGTTCTGCAACCATGGAGGCTCGAGTGAAAACAATTTCGTCAAGGGTATGGATAAAGCTGAGAATAAGTTCTATTTAAGGAATTAACTACACGTTTTAGATTACAAAAGAGAAAACGTAAAAACTTGTATTCCTATACACCATGTTGGGTTTTGGTTCTGCAACCATGGAGGCTCGGGTGAAAACATAATTTCGTCAAGGGTATGGATAAAGCTGAGAATAAGTTCTATTTAAGGAATTAACTACACGTTTTAGATTACAAAAGAGAAAACGTAAAAACTTGTATTCCTATACACCATGTTGGGTTTTGGTTCTGCAACCATGGAGGCTCGGGTTAAATCCCTTTCGCCTGTCGGTGACTTCGAGTTACCCTGATTGTCCGCAGGTCAACGGTGGTGGTTCTGACTGCAGCCATTCGCTTCTAGCCCAAACGAGGAATTGAATAGAATGTCATGCACCAGTGGAAAGAAATACAACAAAAGAGAAAGAAAATAGTCGCGAAAAAATGGAAATAGTATTCCAAGAAAAAACATACCAACGTTCTTACAAAAAGATACGCCGACTTTTTTTTTTAATATAAACTAGATTTTATCATTTTTCTTCGGCAAGGAACAGTGTAAAACCTACTACACACAAGTTCAAAGTATATATATATATATATATATATATATATATATATATATATATACATATATATATATAGATACATATATATATATACATATATATATCTACATATATATATATGACTCACAGGAACCCACAGTCGGAGAAAGAATAAACTTCGAATAAAGAAGAATCCTATATTTCGGCTATCAACTGTAGCCCTCTTCAGGAAAGTACATAAGATAGAGAACAGAGGGGACTTATAAACTCCAGTAAGAAGAGATGTGGACAGTTGACCTCACTCAGGCGCGGGGCAAACTGGGGTGGCGGAGGAGGGAGGGGGTGAGGAGAGGGGAGGATGTAACGTCCGCACCAGCTTGCTTACTGCTGCAGTTACATCCGCCCCTCTCCTCACCCCCTCCTTCCTCCGCAACCCCAGTTTGCCCCGCGCCTGAGTGAGGTCAACTGTCCACATCTCTTCTTACTGTAGTTTATAAGTCCCCTCTGTTCCCTATCTTATGTACTTTCCTGAAGAGGGCTACAGTTGATAGCCGAAATATAGGATTCTTCTTTATTCGAAGTTTATTCTTTCTCCGACTGTGGGTTCCTGTGTGTCATTTACAAATGTGCTACTACATTTCTGTATAGAATATATATATGTATATATATATATATATATATATTTATATATATATATATATATATATATATTCATATTTATATATATACACACATATATATGTATATATATACATATATATATATATATATATATATATGTATATATATATATATATATATATGTATATGTATATGTATGTATATATATATATATATATATATATATATACATATATACATATATATATATATAAATATATATATATATATATACATATATATATATATACAAGTCATATGGAAATACAGACTATATAATGTATCGTTTCTACGTAAATTCAGTCTTGATGATAGTAGCAACAGAGGCATTATTACCAATAAAAAGTTACAACCGTAGCTTCAGAACTTCAAATTGTTAGAATATCCTACAACGCCATGATAGGTTTCGATAGGAAATAGAACAAAATAGATTTTTTCCTATATTTGCTGTATCGACTATCATTTGGTATTAAAGAAAAGGGTTCGAAAAAGGAGAGGGTATTGTAACTATCAACGGGAAAATTCTTTCTGAGAATAGATGGGATTCGTTAGATAACAATAACAGTAGTGAATATGAAAATTATAGCAATATTAATAACACGATAGTAACAATGATGATAATGAAAAGAGTAATAATAATGATTTCAATAATAATGATAATAATAATAATAATAATAATAATAATAATAATAATAATAATAATAATAATAATAATAATAATAATAATAATAATAATAATAATAATAATAATAATAATAATAATAATAATAATAATAATAATAATAATAATAATAATAATAATAATAATAATAATAATAATAATAATAATAATAATAATAATAATAATAATAATAATAATAATAATAATAATAATAATAATAATACTATTAATAATAATAATAATGATGATAATAATAATAATAATGATAATAATAATAATAATAATAATAATAATAATAATAATAATAATAATAATAATAATAATAATAATAATAATAATAATAATAATAATAATAATAATAATAATAATACATACATACATACATACATATACCAAGGCTTTTTCCCCCTTCCAAGGGAGGTAGCCACAAAAGGAAAGGCATAAAAACACTCCCACCCATTTCATCCCTAAATACACTCCACACCCCTCCCACCCTTCCTCTCATCTGAGCACCTCCTGGATGACGGGTCATCCCTGAACCCTGCCCACCGCCCTGGGTCAGAAGCAGTGTCGCAAGACACAGTACATCCACAGCAAGGCCGCTTCATTTAATCAGCGACCCCCCCTCTCCGTCCCCCTTTGCATATAAGGAGAGGACGGGGAGAAATCCCTTCGGGCTGCGTCAAAATTTACTCACACATACTACCCCACCCCCCACCCCCCGCCTATTCCTCCTCATGCATTCACAACATCATCCATATACAACTATTCTCCACTCACCTCTGTCTTCCGTCCTCTCCCTTCCTTCCTCAACAGACATTCCCCTCTTCCCCAAAGCCCCCTTCACCCCATCCATCCACCTCATCCTAGGACGTCCCCTCATGTTCACTCCCTCCACATCTGCCTTCCATACCTCTTTTACTAGTCTTTCTTCACTCATTCTTTCCATGTGTCCAAACCATCCTAATATTCTTTCATCAACCCTCTCTCCCAAATCCTTTTTCACCCCTGTTCTCCTCCTCACCTCCTCATTTCTCACTCTATCTAGCCTAGTAACCCCCACCATACTTCTCAGACACCTCATCTCAAACACATTCAAACTCCTTCTCTCTTCTTCTCTTATGTTC